>NC_084759.1:90380347-90686167 GCF_028858725.1 Colius striatus
TTAGACCTAATGCTGCTGTTTCTTCTGGCTTGATTTTTTTTTTTTTTCCCCAGCAGCATGATGAACAGCTGAGTGAATAGGATTAGTTAATTATAGTAAGAGGTAAACTAGTGTGTTTGTAAGACATTTTGCAGCTTGAGTGCACCAAAATACAATTATAAACTTCATACTGGATGTTAAAAGGCAATACAGTGATAGTTTTCAATGATGATTTCTCATGATTCAGGGTCCTAGCAGCAGCAGTTACTAAGGAATGAAAGTCTGTAAAAATACTATATAAAGCAGTTAAAATAGAAAAAAAGAGGCAGATGTACTACAGAGCCCCACATAGCAACAAAAACAATATGAAACCACTTGCCATATTTTCAGAACAGTTGACTTGCGAAACAGTATTGAAACAGTGTGTTTCCCACAAACAAAATGCTAGCAGTGATGAAAATGACCGTATTTCTACAAGATGAAACTAAAATTAGTTGAAACCTTGTTGGAGACATTCTTAAGTATCAAAATCAAGTGGAATTAAATAAAATCAAAACCGATATCTAATGATATGAAGTTATGAAGATGCAATACTTTTGTTTCTATGTTTAAAATGCAGAACACTTTACTGCAGTTTCTCCCAGCAATCATTAGATCCCACTGAATGGCTACACTTCTGGTGAAGATCATAGCAATGTCTTTGGACACTATTTTCTTGTGATAGTGCACATGACACAGTAGGAAATGTGCCTGGATTTGCAGCAAGAGTACTAAGTAAACCATACATGGTCTATATAGCATTGCATCAACCACAGATTAAAACTGTCAGTGAGTCAGGTTATTAAAAGAGGATGGAGACTTGTCATCCCAAATTCTGGGCTTGGATTATTTTTGGGCAAGCTGTACAGCTTGTAGCATCTTTCCCCCTTCTCTTGAAAAGGTGCTTTGAACTACAGAAATATGTAAGAACATCAAGAGTGCTTTGAAACTTGCTCATGTTTAAGCATGTGGAGAGGGTGGCGTCAATTCAAAATCATTTCATGCCTTGGGGAACAATACCCAAGCTTATTTCAGTCTTTGCAGAGATAGAGAGGTCTTTCATGCGCTTCTGTCATGCAGACTGACTGAAATGATATTTGTGACCAGTGTACCATTTGTGTCCGTATGGACTGGGAAAATCAAAACCCGAGCAGCAAATTCGAATTGTGATGCATGTAGTTTTCAAGGCAGTGGGGGAGAGATGCCTACTGTTTCTGTCCATGTGTAACATTTCTAGAGAGAACTTGAAGAAACATCCAGAGCAGCAGCATGAGAGAGAGTTTTCAAGGATGCCTACCTGCATGTGCCAAAAAAGAAGTAAACTAATTCTCATGACATTGTTTATGCCTTCCAAAACATTTCAGCCAGATACCCACATGATGGGGCTCTCGCATGGAAATGCAAACCGAAGGTTTGATTTCGGAACAACATCAAGGTTGGCTTCTACTTGAGAAATTTTGGGTCCTGTGAGGTGGTCTGCTCCTTCACTTCTCTTCCATGATGACAAATGGCTTTATATTTTATGGCAGCAGTTTTGCACATCAACTGATATTTTCACGGAGGATTTACTTGAACAGCAAAGGGTTCATTGCACCATCTGAGCTCAAGCTCTGAGCTGAACGGCTGCTCTCAGAACTGTCCTTATCTCATTGTCTATGGGTGAGACATTCTTCAGTCCTATGAAAATACTGTCAAGCTAATAAGAGACTGTGCAGACTGAATTATGTTTGCTATTTATAAACCTCATTGGTCTCTGCTGCAGCTCCTCAAACCTCACTGCTAGTTAATTGATGGCTATTGGAAAAGAAGTTTCATAAGAGAGTACATCAGAGGCACCTCAACAGACTGGCAAATAGAAGAGTTTGCTTGTTTTCTGTGCAACGTACCAACTGCTTGGTTTTGCTGAGTATTCTAGTGTGTTCCCATGTGAATACATATTTTCATAATAGCTTACATAGTCACTGCTTATGTTGAAATTGCTGTCTTTGAGGTGTGGTGTCCATATAAGCACAAAAAGTACATCCAGCACATGCAGAAGTGCACTCTTTCCCATTCTCTTTCCCCATGACCGCTGAGTTCCTGTTATTCTGGGATCATGGTGAAGGTACCTAATGGTGACCCTGCTCTTTATGCCCTGTTGTTGGAGTCAGCCCACAGGAGCTGTACATCTTTGATGTAGTCAATGAGCAGCAGTGGAGGAATAAACAAATGTTACCAGTAGCTTTTCACATTTTTGTGAAAGCAGTAGTTTTGAGAAAATACTAAAATTTTTAGTCACTTTGCAAAATGAATAAAAGTTCAGGCCTATTTTGGACTTGATGATGCTAAAGGTGTTTTCCAACCAAAATAATTCTATGACTCAGGCATTTATTGTGCTGTCTCATTGGGTCGCTGCTGCAAGTTTCAGCTGCTTGTGAAACAACTTGCAAAATTATTAAAGACACTGGGAAAAATGGCATTATGGGCTGTCTGCAGCACTAGTTTTTTAATGAAAACCAGCATCCTCTGTGTGTGAAATAGTGTTCCAGCCATGTTGTACAAGACCAAATGATTAATAAACAGAAACATCTTTCTCCTTCTTTATGAGCTTCCTCAACCAAGACACCTCAAAGTGCAGCAGTATTCCAGCTGAGGGAAGAAGAGTGCATAACACAATCACAGGCTGTACTCCTCTGTTTGTATACTCTGCTGTGATGATCAACATTCTTATGTGATAGTGCTGACTTAAATTCAGCTTGTAAACCACGAGAGACCTGTCTGTTGTTCTCCATCTTGTATTGAGCAATTAATTAATCTTGTTAGCATTCAGTTGAATTCTGCTTTTTTTTTTCCAGGTGTATATTGGGTTTTTTTTAGGAAATTCTTGTCAAGTAATTACATCAGGCTGCTCTCCAGTCTTCAAATGGATAGGATTTTGATAAAAACTGCTGATAGTAGCCTAGGTAAAATGTGGAAAAGCCCAGTGTAGCTATTGTAAAGCAAAGACATAACTGACATTTTGAAAATAAGCTTAAATTCTACTATTTGATACATATTATTGTGGGTGTAGGAGGTAAATATGCAATGGTTTAATTTTAGAAATAAATGTAGTATTGAGTAATTTCCCATTTTCTTCTGAGATAATGGTTTCAGATATTAGGGGATCAAATATGTCACTGCATACCTGCTATTTTCTTGATTTTTTTACAGTAAATGAATGTTTTAGTAATTTGGAAGGTTATCCAGTTTTACTGCAGCATCAAACAATCATCATTGCTGTAGTGTGTGTCATCATTTTTTTTCTCCCTTGTGCTTGCAGAGTAAAGCAGTAAAGTTTTTCACAATCACTGCACAGACCATGGAGAGCTTTGTGAAGTCATTAAGTGAAGACATGAAACAGCAGGATTTGGATTCTGACGAAAATCAGTTTGTATTAGCTTTGGCAGGGATTGTAACAAGTAAGTTCATGTTGTCTCTCAGAATAGCATTCCACGTGTACTGGAAATTTCTGTATTGCTTATGTGCTACAGTAAATACAGCTTTTCAAAGTCAGACATTTAGTCAGTGTTGGTATCTTTGGTGACTTCATAGTCTTTAGTCTTTCAGAGTTCTAGCAGATTTTCTCATTGACACGTCTGTGAGGTATTTTATGATCTGTGACATGGTTAAGGATTAGATGGGTCAAAGACATTGAGTTCTGAAATTCCCTAACATGTCTTTTCAACCTGGAGTAAAACGAGGACCGTTCTGCTAGTATGCTCTCCTTAGTTTGTAAATGTCAAGCGCTTTACTTTCTGAATCGCCAATAATGCCAACATCTTCAAGTTATGTGAATGGCAGATGAGGTGAGTAGATCAGCACCATCTGATGGCATGTGCTTAGCATTTTGAAGCCAATTGAAAATTTTGTGGCTGCCAGAGGGACCCCACCTTCTCTACCCTAAGTCCATAGTGCTAAGAGGATTAAAAGGTAACAAACCCAACTTCCATACTAAATGTTTGGTTTTAGGATCAGAAAATGAGTAGAAAGCCACAAATCTATCTTAGTATGGCTGCCCTTGGCTTGGAAGGCTGGGAGAAGTTGGTTTTGATATGTCATCTGTGTTTTTGTGAAACACTGCAGCTGTCAAAATGACACTAATGCAGGTGAAATAAAGGTCAGGTGAAAAGTCAGTGGGTATTTATACAAATATGTGAATCTTGCATTAATGGCTTTTTGAATGTGTGATTTTAGGTGTTATGGAGTCATTAAAGATTGTATTAATCAATATGTGATGCATTATGCCACTGAACCAAAGCAGAATGCAGTTCTTTCCAATTGCTTCATTGAAAAACAAAACAAGAATAATGATTTTTAAAGGCTGGATGGAGGGAGATGGGGTGGAGTGCGGGGGTTATGCAATCAGAAGGGTGGAAAGAAATCTTGCTTCACTGAAGCTAATAGAAATTTTGCCAGTGAATTTGGTATTATGAAGATTTGTCTTTTTTTTCTCTGTTATTTGGGAAAGGAGATTGCCAAAATTCAATTATGATGAAGGCTACAGTCATGTGAATAACACAGAAGGTACCAATTTAATGATCCTAGTTATGTTGTAAAGCAGTGTTACACTGGAAAGCGGTATTAAAAGAGTACTGAGGAGGTCATGAAGTGCCAAATGGTTAGAAGTTAGAAAACATCACAACAGAAGTTCTCAGTGCAGTCTTAACACAACCCAGTGTGCACAAACTTTGCAACAACAGTCCTTAATTACGTGCTGTGTCCATAGTAGCTCTGCTTAATTCCAAGGTTAAAGAAGGCATCATGATGTATGTGCAGAGGAGAGGCTGTAGGAGAGTGGAAGAATGGTATCGTGCAGCAGATCCTCAAACTTGCCCTGGACAGGAGGCCAGGAGGACAGGTTCTGTCACTAGTTAGACATCTCACGCTGCACACATTTGGAAGAGGCTTGGCCAGGTGCACAGGACAAAGAAGCTCGGGTTGCTGGAAGATACCTCTTGCACATAAGGATGTTCTAAAGTATGGGGCAAATGTAAGGGAAAGTACTGAAAGGAATTCTGCTTTGGAGCAGTAGTCTTTGGAAATATTTTTGCTTTTTAGTTTGTGCATGAATATTACAGCACTTGCAGAGAGGTAGGAAAAGAGCTTTTGAATACATGTCCACAAAAGTTTTGGTTGTGCAATGTGCCAGGTATATTGAACAATTATAAAACAACCTGCAATCCTGTTTCTGTAAAGTGGAACCTATAATGGTCAGTTCTACTTCAGTTCCACTTATTTGTGTGTGAATCTAACCTTTTGTTTCATAATTCACTGTGTTACTGTTAGGATACTGGCCACTCTGAATAAATATTTTAATTACCAAAGTAGAATTATGAAGACATTTCACCGGTATAATTTGCTGCTTTAGTGCTTGCTATATAGATGAATGTAGTTTGAAGTTTATATCCATGCCAAAGTTCATTCTTCACAACTAACTTATCTTTTTAGTGGTCCTAATAATTAGCATAGACTTCTGTTTTAACATGACTTTTATGGTGGTGTTTTTGTGTTCTCTCACAGATGTGGCTGCACTGGCATGTGGCCGTGAGTTCTTGGTTAGCTCAAGTCGTGAATTACTGGACACAATGATGCGCCTCCTGGGAGACATGAAGCCAGGACTCTTTACCAAATTTAAAGTGTATGACGACTTATTTTTACTTTCAAATTAAATGCATTATCTTGCAGTGTTGGTCACACTGATGACAGTAGTTTGTCCACTGTCCAGTTATTTCCATTCCTGGAGAGGAAACATCATTTTTGGAAACTGTTTCCACAGAAGCATTCCTTACAGATATACCAGACTTGGCTGCAAGGCTAGCTATAGGCAGATTTTGTCTCTCTTCAGAAGTCTCTTAAGCACCATAATATTGCAGAGAAGAGCAGGGATGCATTCATCTACCATAGGAGAGGCTTGTGAATTGAGGGTCAGAAAAGGAAGATAAGAGCTTTAAAACGGAAAAGATGTGGGAAATATGGATTCATATTTATTCCTTTTCAATATGAAGACTGTAAAACGCTACTTTTGCTTAGTGAGGAATATCTGCTGAGAAGACAAATTAAATTTGTTTGTACTGCTTAGTAGCCAGAAACACTTTATAAAAGGCAATGCCTATAAAGGGACCTTGTGATGATTCAGTGTTGTAAAGAAAAGGCTGTGTTACACAGTTCAGATGCTGGAGAAGCTGTACTTTCCAGCTGATGGGGAGATTAAATAAAATATTGTCTTTGCCTTTTTCTCAGAGCTGTTACAAGCTGAGACTATATGGCCTTGACAGAGCAAATTACTGTGGATTAACGGGTACTTGCTTATTGACTAAGCTGTGGGCACTTGTCCCATACACCTGGTTATTTTGCTCATGAAGATGGCTTAAACCAGTGTTGTGGGGTTCTTTTCAATACATGTAACACCCCCTAAGAAGTCATACCAAAGCCAACTGTCACAGCTCAGCTGACAAACAGCAACCCCATCAACCACAGTAACTTGACTGCATCCATGCACGCATTAAGGCAGGTTGTACGTGATAGACATGAAAGCAGGCTCACTCTTAACTTTGGATAGGTTTTATCTTGCGTAACCTCAGCTATCAGAAAGCTAGAGGTCACGTATCTGCTAACTGTCTGGGCTCCTTCCCACAGTCAGTGGAAGGAGATGTTGCTGTCAGATGATTGTTTGCTCAGCCTGTGTTAGGGGGAGCAAGCTACTTGCCCTTTCCGGTTGGGTAGTGAGGGGAAAGCTGAATAGAGTGTGCTGCAGGTAGTGGTTAGATACTTTAATGTCAGTCCTTTGCCTAGTTTCTCAAGTGTTGGGTTTGAATGTTAGCACTTAAAGTTAACACTTGCAACAGTGGCTGGGTTGGTTGTGGCGTTACAAAACAAACAAACAAATCAACTAAAACATTTGTATGAGAATCTCAAGAAAGAAAAGGTAATTTGTGCCTTTATATATAAGAAAAAGACCTCTAACCCAAAAAGAGGACTTAAACTGTTTCAAAATCCGGACAGAAAAAAAAATAGCGAGAGAGGACTTTATTTTGAAAAGTGGAGGGAGAGGATAGTGTTCCTAAACATACACACGCTGTGAATTTCAAGCAAATGACTTCAGAGAAATTATTTTTGATCACTTCAGATAGTATTAAAGTAGTGGGACAATGTAATTGAATTTGAGGGCTTTCCTTTTGAATTGATGCTTTGAGTGTTTTTTTAATTATATTTCAAAGTCTGCCAGCTTTGTAGAAGAATTACATGTAGTGATGGAAACTTGGCTGCTGTACAGCAATACTGATAAAATATACATAAAACAATCCCATGAAATGGCTAGGAATTCAACAGGGGTCAGCCTCTTAGGCTGACAAATTGAGCAAAGCTTAAAAAGAGGTTGCATAAGGTATGAGATGAGTGAAAAACGTTAAGCATATGTTACAACAGATTGAATTTAGGGCCATGTTTTCTGATGTTCCACAGAGCCAACATTTTTTTTTTCTTACTCTGAACTTGCCATTTAATCCAACAAATTGCTGCCTTTAGAAGAAATGCCAGAAAGGGTATTTTTTTCATGGCTTTGTCATGGAAAGAGCGATCCTAATTTGCTCAAATGTTTTAGTGCAAAATGTTTACCCTGTGTTTATCTTTCATGTCAGTGGTCAGGTTTTTTTTTTGTCTACAAGCTCCGTAAGTTTATTACTGTTCAGTTCTTAAAACCTATTGTTAACACTAGATCTCTTTCATGTCCATTTTGGGGATCTTACACTCAGCCCAGCAAAGAAGGGGTTGGAAGTTGCTCAGTTTGTTTTTAAATTGTTCTCTGCATATAAGGTTTTTTAGTTGCTTGTTCAACTTAAGTAATCAACGTTTTCATAAGCAAATGTGTCAGAAGAATTCCCTTTTCACCCTACTGTAAGGAATATAAAGTAGTACAAAATGAAAGATAATTGTCAGATAAGGATATGATAATTAAGATAAATTGAAGTGAAATATCAAACTTGCGTATAGGTGGACTCTGAAGTCATAAATAACATTTATGCACACACTCATACACATAGGCAGACACATTTTTAAAACTGTATCTCATATAAGAAATTACAGGGAAAAGCTGTCACATATTCTAGCACTGCTATAATATGCACTGTAGACTGTGACTATGTAATAAATGTATCCAAGGCAGCTCCATGACTACTGGGACTGACATCTCGTGAGTGCCTTTGCCTTTCTGAAATAGCAGTGGTGTGAAAGACTTTAGGTTTTCTTCTCGTTGGTATAGGGTTTGTTCAGCATTTCTGATTCTTAGGCAGTCAATAAATATTTACACAACTGTTCATAACTATAATTAAATTGCTAGGAATCTTCAACTTTGCTTTTGTAGCAGTTGAAAGTAGTAAAAATATGTACTTTAGTGCATATTAGTACTTTTTATGTACCGATCTCATGTATTAAGTGGACAAGCAGAGTCTTTAGCCTTGTTTTTAATTCTAGATTTTAAAGTCATTGATAGATATAGTAGTACAAGATGCTAAATAAATTTGACTTGCCTAAATGGGAAGACTGTGAAGTGCATAATTAAAGCCCTCCACGTTAAAAAAAAAAACAAAACACCGGTATTATCCAGTAATCGTGTATGTCAGATTTACCTCAATAAGCACTGTTTCAATAATAATTGGATCTGCAACTACTAGAGGTGAAGATGGAACAAAGGGTCTGTAAATGCTTCTATGTTGTGCTTAATTAGTAATATTATGTGTTTAATTAGTAATAATATGCTACTACATTGGCTTGTGGGATGGTTTATGTCTTCTTCTGACACCCCAAAATCCCAGTACTTCCCTGGATCTGTACCACCAGTTCCTTTTTGTCTCCATAAAGCAAACAAGTGAAGTAAAAATACAAGCACAGCAGTATCTTTTTACGACACTATTTCTAACTGTGGGTGTCAAACAGATTAAGGATGAAAGACATTGTCAAGAAATGTTAACACTTTCCTTTATAAGATACTGCTCTATTGATCATTTTCATTATGGATGATTATAGATACTTTTGACTGTCCTCCTTTGTCAGGGCTTGAGTTCTGGAAGCCAAGTAAGAGCTACAGAGGCTGTGTGAAAAGAAGTGTGAGGGCTTCACAGGCTGCAGTATCAGTTCTACAGCACCCTTCACTGCTTGTCAGTGCCCACTAGTGCAGTAGATTATTAAATCTACTATGTCTTCTTCCTACTGCTGAAGAGCCCAGATGATCAAACTCTAAGTGGTGCAGCACATAACACCTCTTCCAACTCCCTGCACTGGGTTGCTTTTTTTCCTTGCTTTCTGAAGGTATTCATGGAGAGCATCTGAAAGTCTGCTGGTGGCATTGTGGCTTAAGCCATGAGAACTTGTTTGAGAATAGGATGTGAGGTGTGAAGTCCATTTGGAATCACATTATTTGTCGTTGCTTTGGAAATGGTGGCAGCGCAGTGACACGCAGGTTTATTGCGGTCCTGTGAGATAGCAGCTGCCAAGCTGGCTCCAGAAAGGAGAACGCTCCAGCCCGTTCCTGTTTCTCTATCGTTGTTTTGTATGCAACCTGGCGCCTGGCTCTGAGTGAGTATGACAATGTGTTCCATAAATGTTACAGGAGCCCTCCTCCTTCCCTTTTCATTGTCCAGAATTGCCTGTTTTCATCTTTGAATAGAAATAAAATAAAAAGTAATAGCATCCATCATAGCACACCATAAAGTGCACTAACACTCTGTCGTCCCCCCCTCCACTACTCCATAGCTGTAAAGATGATCTGCATAAAGGGCAGGGCTGGAGGACATTGCTAGGAGGGTGAAAGAAATTGTAAGACAACTTCTGGCTTCAGCATATGGCTTTTTCTTCAGGCTGTGTTTTAGAGGCCTCTTGGCTTGAAGTTCATACTACAGCTGTGATCTGATTCTCAAAGAGCATTAGTTTGGCCTGCTTAGTGTCAGTGGGGATTTTTTTTTTCTGGATGCTTTCTGATTTTGAGTATCAGGTCCTACGGGAAGTTAGAGGGAAATTGAAATAATTTGCATTAAGCTCACTGAGACTCTGCTTAGCAGAAAAAGAAGGTTTTAGCTACAAAAACCATAAAGAACTTGTATCAGCAATGGAGAAGATGATGTAACATCACCATCAAATGTTTGAAGGTACAGCTTAATTCAGTGGAAACTGCAGGAGAAGATTTAATCTCAGCAAAATGCTGTGCATCAAGTATTAGCAGTTGTCCTGGATGGCTTTGGAAAGGGAGATTTATTTTGAGCCCCAAGTTACCATATTTGCCTGACAGTCAAAAGTAGCTTAAAAGCACCCAGGTGCTTTACCTGCGTGAAGACGCAGAGCTGCCATTTCTGCATGCAGCTTCCTGTGCCTTGCAGCATTACCTTAGCTCTGTCATGGCTAAGGTTGAGAGGTAAGTGTAGTCAAACCCCCTCTCCCTGATGGATATCATGTTTGCAGTGTGAGTGCTGTGGGAAAAGCTGGTGGGATCAGCAGGCTAGAACAGTCCTTTAAAATTCAGAGCCTCTCCAGCCTACCTGGTTTTCTTTCTGTAGAATAGTTGAAACTTCAGTTTAATTTATAACTTGCCTTGTATGCAGCCTCAAAATGACTAATGAACTTCCTGTTAACTAATGACACTTTTGGTTTCAGTTTGTCAGAGATGTTGGCTTAGTTTTTTTCAATGATAAATAACCTGGAGGTGTTTAAGAGATGGATGGATGTTACACTCAGGAAAGTGGCCTAGTGGTCATTAGGGCTGGGACAAATGCGCATCTTAATGTCTCTTATAGCTGAAATGATTCTATGAGGAAATGTTTTCTAGCCTGCCAGGCCATAGACCCTTCTCTGTTACCCAGAAGACTGGTTATGGGTTCTGTTCACCTTCATCATCAATGACCATAATAAAAGACTAAAAAAAAATCACCTTCTCTGGGAAAAAAAGCATGGCTTTTAGTGTGCCTGAATGTTGTTTGGAAACAGTTTTGAAGAGGTGCAGGTGAGAGTACCATTTGGCCTATGTTATCCTGGTGCTAATCTATGTGAAGACAAGAGCACAGTTTACAGCCAAATTGAATTCCATTGTTATTGACTTTCGAAAAAAATGTCTTTTCACTTGCACATTGACCATAATCTATCTGGATTTATGAAGGCAGAGTAAATAAGAAAGTCCATGGTGACATTTTAGGAGACATGCAGTTGTTTTTGCAGCAGGGTCTCGCTCGATGGCCCAGATTGTATGGCCCTTCCTCACTGTGATGGGCTGGAGAGCAGGCAGAGCAAGAAAGCTCTCTGCCATGCAACCAGAGCAGAAGAGACGAGTCTAGCTAAGGAGGGAATGCTGGGACTACTAGTACCTTCCTTTTCACTCCCTTAGGCCTGTCCCCATCCTCCTAATGCTTCTGTAGGCATAGTAACTTCCCCTGACATCGGAGAGAAACTACACTAGTGCTTACTGCACACTGGCTATATGTTGCATCCGTTCCCATTGGCAAAAGGAACAGGAGGATGCTTGGAAGAGGATGACATAAGCAGCGTGTCTGTGGAGTCAGTGTACAGAAAGATGGGTGTTGCACAACTTGATGGAGCAAGGACTTCCTTTGATGTTGTTCTACTTAGTCTACAGTCTTGCTTTCCTAGTGGCCCTTTTATTTGTCAGGGCAAGCAGCTTGTTTGAGATGATCACCTGCCCAGTTGGGTCTGTCAGTATGAAAACTGTTGTGTAGGTTGTGTGCTCACACAAGGCCAAGTCCTGGTTTCACGCATTCCATGCAACAAATCTTTCAGAGCCTGATGAGACTTACTCTTGCATGAGATATTTGTCCACATGTTTCAAGTACATAATGTAACAGTAGAGACAAGATTTTGCACAACATTGCTTGTATATGATTTGAGATTTGTCTCCTGCCAAAATAGAAATGATTAAAGTTGGCTTCTCTGTCAGTACATGCTTGATATAAAAAGATGCCAAAACATGCCAAAAAAAAAAAAAAGTACCTAGTATCTGGTTTACTACTTTTTTTTTTTTTTCCCCAATTCTAGGCTAATGCTAATGTCACTTTACAATGTGAGTATCAACTTGAAAGGCTTGAAGTACATCAGTGGAAGTCCAGGTTTTATCCCTTTGCTTTGGTGGCTATTGGATGGTAAGTTGCTTGTCACCTTGTGAATTGTGTGACTTTGGGGATTGTATACATTGGCTATAGGCATTGCAAATAACAAGCCAGAAATTGATATCTGTAACCTGATTATGTTTAGCTTTTGTCATATTGGAAGTAAACAAAAAGAGCAAATAGCTAGAGGGAGAAGATGTGCGTTTCCCACAATGTTTTTGGCACTGTATTCAATTAATACGAACTTTATTAATAGTAGAATTACAAATAGGGAATGGAGAAACTTGATGATTAAAACCAGCCACCTGTGTTTTCACATACCAGCTTTAAAATAAACCCTGAGGGGAAACTGTATCAGTTCACAGCCATTTAACAAAAGAAAATGTAACAGTATTCTGACACATTTTGGGGAAAGAAGCCAACCTGCATTACTTCACCCACCCACTACAGGGTGACAAATTGACCCTTTCCACAGCTGAAGAAAGGCCTTGTGCTCTAGTAGGATTTAGGCTTGCACTGTTTTGCCTTTGGCCAGTGCAGGGGCTTCAAGGACATGAAGGACTTCTGTTGCCACTGTCAGGTACGTGAGTGACATCAAAGCTCTGCTCTTTCAGAGGCTTCAAATCCCTGCGTAGGAGCCAGCAGAGATTGACGTTGCCAGCGTGCGTTGGACTTGGCTGGCAGCAGCATGCATAGCTTGTAAGGGATAGTGGGGACAGCAGTAAGGACAGAGCTGTGACACTGTCCTGCTTTTGAACCCCTAGAGTTGCCCTGTCTTGGCCTTCTCAAGTTTTTGTGGCTTGTCTGTGAGAAGATTTTTGTGTGCAGTTCAAAGGACTGGGCATGTTCATCATCCTGGCACTATGTGCTAAGCCCTGCTAAAATACAACTGGTAAATACTAACACCACCTCAGGTGAGAGAAGTTGCATCTGCTTTATCAATGCATTAATTTGGTATTGAAGTATCGGGAAAGCTTGGTTGTGGTCTGGTAAACTGGAAGATAATTGTATTGCTTCCATTACCCTCATATGTTTTACAGAAAATGTAGGTACTTAGGCTTTTCACCAGATAAGTTCCTGCTTTGCAATGCCACAGGCTCTCTCTTCTGAGATCTCTGAAGATTTAAGTCATCCTGTAAGACTGTTGGAAAACACTGGTTTTATAGGGTTGTTTGCATTTAGTTTGAGAAAACTTATATTCTCAGAGAACACTGAATACGTTGCCTTTTGTTCTACTGTGCTTAGAAATGTAACATGGGTTAGTCCAGATTTTCCTTTTACTTTATGTTTGGCAAAAATATACGTAAGCTGTTCTAGAGGAAAAAAAAAACCCAAAAAGCAACCGAACCACTCTCAAAACTCCTATCTAACTACGAGTTCCCAAATGTGCCCTTCTGAATGTTGTGATAGAACATCATTTAATGCAGTCTGTTGTTTGGAGAAGGCACCTAGGTCACATAAAAGCAAAGTGGGGCAAAGTTTTGTAATTCATTTTCATCTGCTAATGAATGCTTTGCATTTTGAAAGTGTTAATTATATATGGCTGGGCTGTTTCTTCAGTTCTTGATTAAAAAGTTCTCCAGTTACAGAAAAGGAAGAAGATAAACTACATTAGCTGGTTCAGATTTCTGACTTTGGAGGGAGTGTGCTTACTGACATGGGAGAGTGCTGACTAGTTTGTATCAGATGAGAGGTTACATCCAAGACCCAATCTTGTTCCATCATTTTGTATTAGATCTCTGTAGTTTTCTCTACATAGCATCTATTTCTAAATGCATTCAACTTGCAAAATTCAGTGATATTCTTACTCCTTCCATATTGATCTTCTGCTAGCCTTGGTTCATCTTATAATCACCTGGAGCCACTACAAGCATATGGTCTTAACAGTTTTTTTCCATGCAAGAGAGTAGAGCACTACACTCTGCTGGCAAAGTTATCCTGTACATGTTGTCTTCCTGCAGGAAGCTTCTTCAAAGTGTATTTTGATTAAGGCTTGTGAGATGATACAGCTTTCCACAGTTCTGTAAGCTTTTATCAACATTCCCACTAAGAGAGGCCCCAGAAATCATCCCCTGACCTTTTTTTTTTTAAAAAAAAAAAAAAAATTTTCAGAGAATCATCCTGCTTTTCCGTTGTCAATCTGCAAGTGTCTGTGACCTCAGCCTATACATCAAGACCATTTTTCTCCCACAGGCTTGTACACAGCTGATAAATCCCTCAGATTTCTTTCTGAATTCTCAGTCTCTGCCCAGTCTTCTTGTCCCCAAGAGTGTCCTTCCCATTAAGTGAGGAGAGCAAATAGAAAATCGAGTTAATTATTTTCCCTTTTGTTGTATCTGTAGCAAAGGGAGATTTGATTCAGGTTGTCTAGCAGGGTTTTTGGAGACAGAAATATGCCTTGACATTGGATACTTGGATTAGAAGTAAAAGGAGGAAAAATCTAATAACGACTTCTAGTGGAGTAAGAATGTTAACAGTAAACTGAGTTCATCTGTCCTGTCATCTTTGGAAAATTTGGATGAGCCAGCATGACTTCATAGTTGCTAATGAGAATTCTTAATAGCTCTTTCTGCTGGAGGGTGTACTGATAATAGGAGAACAACAAATGTTCAACATGCTTTTTGAAGGTAATGCAGATCACTGTAGTCGAGCTATTTTTTTTCCTTTTTTTTTTTTACACCTTTTTAAAGACTCTAAAAGATGGGCACCCTTTAATAAGTAACACTGACCATTGAAGAATATACTCTGATAGCTTGTGCAGCTGTTGCATTCTTGCTTACGTATCAGCTATGTGTACCTATACCTTCCCAGCCTCCTGCCAGCATAAAACATGAGAATGATGGCTCAGATTTCTGTCCATGGAGCCGCCTGTGGGATCAGTAGAGATCTCTTCTTGTAGAGCACCATTTGTTTGCAGAGCAACTGTTCCCATCTTGGAGAAAATAGGCAGCTTTAGTTTCCTCTGTCAGCTGCTGTCCCTCGGTTGATGTCTTGGTTAATAGTTTAGCATAATTTTCAGGTTTAAAGAAGCCCTATCCTCAGCAATATAAAAAGAAGTTGCGTGATATGGGGCAGAAATCCACCTGAGATTTGTCAGAACTTTTTTGCTAGTGCTTTACATCTGTAGGTGCAATAAGACTTTCATCCTGTAATTCCCAGAGAGATAAACTGGAACTTTTCTCTGCCAAGGACCTTTTGAAGAATAAGAAGATACAGCATGCTCAGGTATTAATAATAAAGATTATGTTTTGGTGTTTTTTTTTAATATTTGACCACACAAGACATTTATTAAGAAATGAAGAAAAATGGGCAAAAATTGTCTACGCTTTTCTCTGAATAAGTTGGTTTTCTGAGTTTTGGTTTGTATTTTTACTATCCTGTACCTTTACTTTTGTTTCCCCCCCTTTTTGTGTGAATGTACTCAAAAAAAAAAAATGCTCTCCTTGGCTATAGGATACAGTGTGGAATTCAGAGAGACTATGTCAGTGACATTTCTCATCTATCGCTGGGAAATCGCTCCAGGTACTTATTTTACATATTGCACTTCAATTTCCTCCACCACAGTTCCACCCGGAAATCTAACCTTGTTTATCCAAATTCTTTGCAAATGATGGTCTCTATTGTAAATGCCTGTATGAAGCACATTCTCACTTTGATAATGCTGCCTGCAACCTTCAATATTTGCTTTTCATGACTTAGCCCTGATGGTTTATAATGCCTTGCTTTTCTGCCTGAATTGGTTATGGCTGTGAGAGCTTTTGAAAATTCAGGTTGCTTGCATGGAAGTGTGTTTTTTAAAAGACACTTGGACAAACTGAACCCCTCTAGTTATAAAATGATCTGTTAAAACAGACTTCAGTTTGTACGTCAAAACTTCAGTTGCCAGACTTTAAAGTGCTCAACGGTTTCATGCTCTTCAGACTATGAAATCAATCTTAAAAAGACGATTGCCCGTCTTGCCCTTTAAGACAACATCCATTTTCTTAAATGCAAAGGTGTCAGCTCTGACGCAGGAAGTCCCTGAACCACAGTTAGCTGAGAAGCTGGAAGAGTGGCTGGGGGAAGTCTCAGCGAATGCTCATTCTTTTCTCTTCTCTGAGCAGCTGCTGCAAATGATACTTGACCAGATGGAGCTCTGGCTGGGAGCGGTGTGGCTGTCCTTGCCATCTGAGCAGGAGTTTCTTGACAAGCTCCTCATCTTGCCTAACAGCAGACTCGTGCAAACTAACATTCTAAGGAGCACAGTCTTTCTCCTTTTGTGACTATATGTAAGAAACCTCAAATCTGGTAAATGCATCTGTCAGTGCAAACCATTGGATTGTTCTAACGTTGGTACTCTCATTCAGTAGCTATTGTGGGTATTCTCTGAGGCCCAAGCTAGGACTGATCATAGCTGCACAACTTATCAAATAGTTCACTGACAAATCTGCCAGCTGCAGAGCGATGGCTGTGCAAGCTTTTTCACTTGCAGCCCTTATGTAGCAGTCAGCCAAAGTGGGAGTAAGTTGCTGCATTGATCTGGACCCTGGGAACCTCTATCATGTATTTGCCCAATAAAAGCATGACAAGTGTGTGTATATAGGAGAGTGGGGAAATCTGGTTAGCTGAACTCCATATGAGAGAAGCCACTTGGCCAGGGAGGAGACTGAAGCAAACTCAGGTGTTATACAGAAGCCGGAGCAGATAGCTGCAGAGAGAAAAAGGCTTTTGTGTCCATAGGAATTGCAGGAGCAAAGCTCGGTCTTTTTTTCTGCCACAGTGTTCTCCCTGCTCCTTTCCCACATAGTGTCTTTATTGCAACACTTCTTGTCCCCTCAGACCTATTTGCAGCATTATGCAAATCACTGGAAAACTCTCTGCTGCTGCAGATACTGGCTTAGCCTTGCCAGCGTTGGCAATGCAAAGAGATCTTAATGTGGAGCAAGCTGCGGCCCTAGCTCTCTCCGTTCCATGTGCTGTTAGCGTGGGTAGCCTGACAGGTTCATGAAAAGGAAAGGCAGAGTGGCAGGTCACCCCTTCACATTCAAATCGGACGGTAATTGAATGACATTTGCGACAGCAGTGGGAAGCTTTTGAAATAGCACTCGTGTACATAGACACAGCTGTAAAGGGCTTGCCTGGTAATAAATCTAGCATTCAGGTGGCCAGGGAACGGTAGGGGCATGTGTAAATTGAGTTCACGCAACTCAGAGGCAATCGTAGATAAGCTGTTTAGCGTTGATGCAATGCAATTACTTAAACCCTGCTGTAGGCAACAGTTCATCTGAGAGCACCGTGCTAATGACAGATGTGACTAAAATCTGTCCACGTTACCAGTTGCTTTTGTCAGTGACTGAAAAGCAGTGACATCAAACGGCAGTGCTGGCAGCTAGCAGAACGTCAGCAAACTCCTGCAGTTTCAACACCTTGTTAAAATTGCATCAGCATTTTCTGATGGTGATAGGCTTACGTTATGCTTGTGATCCCCGGCTGAGGCAAGCAGCTTGATTTCTTCCCCTATTCCCTAGAAATGATGATTGTAGCTTTGACATTGTAGTTGAAGAGATGTGTGTGCTAGTTGTTGGGAGGATATGATGCAGTGATTTGATTACAGCTAAAGGATTTTTTTTTGGTCTTGTACAAACAAGATGTTACTCAGCTAGTGTAGAAATGACTAAATCTGGAAGCTATTGAAATAAATACAGTGCTGAGTAATGAAGAATCCTTATATTTCTTCTGAGAATGCTTTACGCAAGGTTTTAAAAAAAAAATCCCTAATGATACTGGAGAGACAAGAGCAAGACTTCTAGGGTATTTTTTTGCTTAAATCCTCTTAGAAAACATGATTATCCATAATAAGTAGTATTCTCAAAACCACATGTAATCCTAAGGGAGTGTATTTTAAGACACATGTATTTATTTAACTCAAAGTGTCTCAGAATACACGCACAACAATGGCAATGGGAGGTTAAAAGTCCCCCTTTTTTGTTGGTGTATTTCCTTCCCTCCCTGTATGTCCCAGTGCCTAATCTGTTCTTCATTTGAGTGACTCAAGCCATTGAGCTTCCCTGGCTGCTGCTGGAGATTCTTCCTAGAACCTCTTTGCTCTTACGGGAAAATGTTCTTGCTCGTCAAGCTGGAAGTCATTTCCTGATCTCCTACAGATCCTAATTTTGTCAACTGCCCTGCTAATGGTTCTTCCCTGATCAATTCTCTACTTTCTACAGCTTTTAAACACTTGCAGATAATAGTAACATAGACGCCTGTAACAGTAGGAACAACAAAGCACTTTTCATCCAGGGATTTAAAAACACTTAAAATGTATGAAGCTTCCCCAATACTGCAGGCCGGTTAAAAGTATTCATGACTTGATGTCATGGAGGAATGTCACACAAAGGAAGATTGTAATGAACTACATTCTGTGGGGTGTGCGCCACTAATTGTTTTTGGAAAGTGCTGATTTGAATGTCTAAAGTGTGCTTAATAGCCAAGGTTGTCAGTTGCACAGAAAATGCACTTCTTTTTTGGTTCTGGACAATTCCTGTGTCTTCAGATTGTACCCTGCTTTGCCAGTTTCCCAGGAGAAGGTAGAATTCCTGTCTTAAGACGTTTACACTTTAAATGGAGAAGGATGTATGGTAGAAAAGACCTACATGTGTCATTTACTGATGGAAAATGGAGGAAGAGAGAGAGATAGTGCCTGGCTTGTGGGTGTAGATCAGATATCACAATCTTTAATAGTGTACTTTAGTCATGTGCTGGTGGAAATTACTTAAAAATTCCCATTTCATCAGCCTCCTGCTTAAAGCCATAGTCGTCTTCACTGTCCGTCACACTCTTGTTTTCTCCCCTGGGTGTTTTCATCATTACCCCCATACGCTTTAATGAATAATTCTCCTTAGTCCTCTTTCAGGTCATCAGTGTCAGGCATTAAATAAGAAAGGAAAGAACTTGCCTCAGCCCTCCCAATGCTTCCCTCAAACTCAGTATTGCGTGGTTTATCGCTACACTGCATTTACGCTCCTTCAGTGAGATTTTGGTCTCTGTGGTGATTTTGCGCCCAAAGTGATCTGAATTAATTCTTCTCAACATTTCTGCACAACACTTTATCAAGAGCTTGCTGAAGACTAGGTATGCTAATTGACAAACTCATAAAAAATGCATGACATGTGGAACAAATAACTGCTTCAGCCATAAAAATATATTACACATTTTCATTTGGAATATGCGGACGAGGGAGGTGCAAAAGTGGGGCTTTCTACCAGATGTTTTTGGTAAAGCTGTTAACAACTAAATGCAAATGGACTGTTGTGAACGATTAAAATATAATGCTCCTAATGTTTCAGTAGTTAAAAATACATCCTGTGATCTTAACAGCTGAGTTTTTATGTGTCTTCCTAGCTTAAGCCAGTCAAAGGTCTTTGCTACATTTCTCTGACGTGTTCCCGAGCTTAGCTTCAGTACCCATTTCAATTTCATGTAGACTGAATTAAACAGTTGAAAGGTTGATGCAGTGTTACCAGGGAGTTTAATAAAGATTAATATTTTATTCAGCTTTGGAGAAATCTGAAAGCTTGTGTAAAAAGAGATTAAAGAAAAGCTTGGTGATTTACTGCAGATTTGATTAATTGGTCTATTTGTGGGTTTTTTTTGTCTGAATAGTCATAGGATATAGCATCTTCCGTCCTTAAATCAGGTTGCATACAACAGTACATCTTGGCTACTGACTGGATAAATTCAAGTTAATGAATTCCCTGATGTTATAGCCTTTTCAACATTTGAAGAACAAGAGAAGAGTTCCTGGTTATCTCTCACTCCCAAACACTGCTCAGCACAAGCCGCTGAGAAGAGTAAAGACATTATTTCCAGATTCCTCCTAGAGCCATCCAGCACCAACAGGCAGCTGAGAATTATGGCACTTCAGTTGTTCCGAGTCGTGGTGGGTCGTGAGGAACGGCACTGTAGGGTTTTAATGCTACTTCTTCAGACTCACTTCTAATAAGCACTGGTTTTTTTTTCCTCCCCTGTTTTTAGACCCAGATACAGAAGTTTGTCTTCATGCTCTGCGGCTCCTTCAGTCAGTGATTCTGGAGCCAGAAGTATTAGCCAAGTCGTCCTCTGAGATGCGGGACACTTTGCCATTTCAGCGGATCATTGCGCTGTCCAAGAGCCGCAATGCAGATCTGCAAGCACTTGCAAGAGAACTACTTGAAGATCTTAAAATACTCGAGTATGAAGCATAGAAGAGCTCTGTGACACCAACTGCTTACGTCTTTCCTACATTTTTATGCTGCAAGAGTTGTTGGAGATGGGCTTGACTGAAAAAAATAAAAGCCCTCTGCCTAAGTTCCTCTGACAAAATCCTTTTTGGAAATTAGGTAACCCAACCAAAATATTACTTGGGAAAACGTGTTGTGTTTTAGCTGCTGAAATAGAACCTTAGGGGGTCTGGTAGCAATGGGAAAGACTTCATTTTTAGGAGTAGCATTTTGTTGATAATGGGTTTAAAAAATGATCCAGGTTATGTTGTGTGTTTACTGTGTATAAGGTGTAAAGTAGTCATTCATTGATAATATATAGTTTAATGCAGTGGTAAATAATCCTTTTGGAATTGGAATTCCTTTTAGAACCTTTGAGAACTGTTTTACTGGGAGGAGGACTTTGTTGCTTTTCGTAAGTTTTCTGTGTTAGAATGCATTCCGAGTTCTGGTTTTATTGTTATTTCTTTCCTCTCCTTCTCTATTTTAATAAAACTTAAACTCTGTAGTGTGTGATGGAATCTGCTTTCAAAGTTTGCATTTGGATCACTCAAACTGCAATTTGGTCCATGGCTGCCAGACGTGGCAGAAACCGAACCATTGTTTTTTCAACACCCACACAAAAAAAGAACTCGGTTACTGTTGTCCATGGTGTGTCTAGTTGAGCACTGAACAGGCTAAACCAAACTGCTTCTCTGCCATGAGCAGCATCACATTCCCTCACAACTGTCATGTTTGTTAGAGGTTCTGTGTACAATTTGCTTACCTCAGTGGTAAATACAAACATTTGTGTGCTCTGTCGTGGTAGAATTTATACTTTTGTTCATTTGTTTGCTAAAAACAAGCACCCATTTATGTGATGACAGAAACACGGCCAGGTAGATGATGCTATTCAAATAGCAAATGAGAAATGGGATGCTGTGGAAGCAACTTTTTCCATACTATGGTACCTCAGACGTGAACCCATCCTATTAACAAAATACAGTGTGGACTTCTAATCTGAATGTTTAGAAAACATGAAGCAAACTGTATAGTGTTTAAAAATTGTGACTGGCAGACAGTTTTTAGACGAAGACCACTGTAAAATGTGTAAGTTCAGGTATAGGGTATCTCCCATTAGACTGTTTGTGGAATGATCAAAGTCCAAAGTTAGGAATATAATAAATGAGTTTAAAATTACTTGTAATAATTGTCTCAAGAACCACAAACGGGAGCAGTGATTTGGGACTGTCGGAAATGAAGATTAAGATACAGATCTCACATAGAGAAAAGGGTCGCACTGAACTTACACAATGCAGATTTTTGGGAGGCTTTACATCTTCTTTAAAGTATGCTTTATTTGGATTTGTTTTCTTACCTTGCTATCCTAGTTGAACCTCCTAGCATTTAATCCTAAAGGGGTCAAAATGCTAATCGGTAATTTTCTGGAGCATCAACCAATGGAAACGTTTGGTGTTAAGAAACACTAAAGGGCATCCACTTCGCATTTAATCAATAATCTGCTCATGAAGGTCTTTCATCAAACTTTTGGAAGCCAGTACATAGCAGAAAAAGAAAACAGTAGTTCTGTGAGCAGAAGAGATGGTAAAGCCTCATGTCCTGTGGATTTTTTAAAAAATGTCCTTGTCCTTCCCAGCCTTTTCCCCTTAACAAGGTTGGTAACCTGGGCTTGTTAGCTGCTGCCAAGCAGGGTGTAGCATTCTGCCAACTTTGCCCTTGTGAAGGTTTTAATTTAGATCTTTTCTGCTGTTACCCTAGATGGTCTTGGAGCTTCAGGGAGCTTAGTTACCATTGAAAAGTCTTCTCTTTCTGTTGTGTTTGCTGGGAGCTGACTGATGAATTCAAATATTTCCTTACGAAATCAGTAAACAAAACAATCAGGACTGTTGTTTTAATTGTATGTACACTGGCACGGTCAGCACTGAAAAGCTGTGTTAAAACTGACGATTCCAGGCACCACTACTTTTTTTTTCCCCCAGCAAGCAGCTCAGATCTGATAAGTCTTTAAACGTCTCCCAGATGACTTTATTTTCAGCTGTAGCTCACCAAGACTGTTTCTTCAGAATCAAGCCATCAGTGATCCGCCAACCTTGAGAAAGACTCAATGTTGCATTATGCAAGACTGCTGAAGCAGATTCCTCTCGATCAGGTCACCCAGGAGCACATCCAGGTGTGTTTTGAAAGCCTCCAGAGAATACAAGTATATGTGAGGGACATGGTTTAGTTCAGTGATGGGCTTGGCAGTGTGAGGTTAGTGGCTGGACTTGATGATCTTAAAGGTCTTTTCCAACAGCAACAAATTGTATGAAGGAGACCCCACACCCTCCCTGGGCAGCCTGTGCCAGGGCTCCCTCACTGTCACAGCAAAGAAATTTCTCCTCATGTTCAAGTGGAAGATTTTGTGTTCCAGCTTGTCTTTACAATTTAATTACAGTTTCTCTTTCTTCTTTTAGTAAAATAAGTAGGACATGACTAGTTGCAGATTACATTATGAGCTATCCCAACTTTTTACTGTTTTCAAGTTCCTTTATTCCACAGTCCCTCATTTGATGGGTCCAGGAACCAACTTCCTGCTCCTCTACAGGTCTAGGGCTGTGTTGCAATTTGTTAAAGCTTTTTGCTGTGGGAGTGAAGCCTGCAGCTTTCCATACAGATGTCTGCTATACCTCATGCATACTGTTGGACATGTCATGGTGTGAATGATTCTCCTAGACCTTGGCATCTATCATAAACAAATGATCTGGATTCTCCAATGAGTAGCATCAATGCTTTCTTTACTGTTTCTTTCTCTATGCTGTAACATTGGTGGGAAACTCATGTCATCAGCTGTAGAGGAAGCTCCAACAACTTTCTGAGGCAAGGTCCCCTCTTAGTTTGTATGGCTAAGGATGTAGCTGACCTTTTGGTGTTTATTTCGCAATAATTGATACAGAGCAAGTTTTCAAGTTACCCTACTGTTGACAGACAATGTTTTAGAATCTCATTTGTTGCTAAGCTTGAGAAATCCCTGTTTGGAGAAGAGTATTTAAAGCCTTTGTCTTTGTGTGGCTAGTGCCACACAAAGAAACGAGTCTGCTGAGTAACTGTGGATCTCCTTTGAGTCTTCCTCTCCCCTGAAAAATGTCTTTCTTGACAGCTTATGAATAGAAGAAAGTCTCTAAATAACAGGTGGTGCTCCAAAAACTTAGTGTGTCAAAGCTTTATTTTACAAAGTTGAACAAGGGGTAACACAATATGATACTATAAAGTTATTCTAATTAACATATACATTATAAATCTCTGGTTTTACTTTGCTGTGAAGTTTTGTTTGAAACTGTGGGCCATTAGGAAGTTTTACTGGTTTACAATCAAGAGTTCAGCATAGGCTTTGGAAAGCACCAGCATTAGAATGCTGCTTTTTCTGGATGCTTTTGAAAAGTCTGTGATTCTCCTGTGTAGTAATTGATTAATTGCATTACTAGCTTGCAGGAGGTAAGGCAGTTCACACAGTCAATGCACTAGTTTTGCTAGCCCTGATCAAAGTTCAAAGTTACTCTGTTGTTGCCATTTCCTCTGTTGCACAATCTCAGGGTTCCAGCGAAGAAGAAAACAAGTTTAGTGTTGCTTTTGGATTATCAGTTACTCCAGACTTATACCCATATGACTGAGAGTAAAATTTGACTCATGCTAAGCCATCTCAAAAGATGCAAAATGTGTTTTAAAACCCTTAGGAGAAAGTGCCTGTTTACTTTGCAGTATCAGCTGCACTATTAAAATTGAACTTGCTCCCTTCAGTTTTATGTACTGCATACAGAGACGTTGAGATGACGCCAATTTGCTGGCGCTCCTGGGAAATAACAGCTTTTCATATTTGATGCTGATGATGAATTAGGTGCAAAGGAAAAATAAATAAGGATCCCTTAAATGTATTTCCTGTAACTCAAGAACTTTAGTAACGTGTTGCCCCACCAGTTCTTTGTGTGGTATCTGAGTTTGATGTTTGGCCTGGGTTGTGAGCTAGCTGAAAAGAAACTGGGGAACCTCAGTAGAAGAGAGTAAGGCTTGATCTGAAGGCAGACCTTCCCCAGTGGCTCTGTGCCCCGTGCTGAGTGGTAGGCATGGCAGCATGAGGGGCCTGGCATCTCTGAAGGAGACTGGGAGATCTTGGATGGGAACAGCAACCAACTGCCCAGTTCCTGAGGGAAACTGGTGTTTGGTTGTGTGCTGATGCTGGCCTGCTCCCAGGAGCTCATGACAGCAGTAGTGAACTAGAGTTCAAGACACATCATCCCGTTACGGTTGTTTAAGAGAGGGAAGTAAGTAGGAGGGAAGAGTGGGAGAGAGTGGATATTTGATCTTAGAGCCACGAGTGAACTTTGGGATTATTCAATTTCAGCTGGTTGCACCAGTCCATTTAACTGCTGCTTTGGGTTAACATTTGTACTTGTGATATGCACTGATTAGCACAAATTGGACTTCAGAACTGATAAGGCTTTACAAGTCTTGCACGTGTTGTATGATTCATCTCCTCTACTGTTTCCAGTCCTGCAAGGATGCTGGGGGTGAGGAGAAAGGAGTTTTACTGAGGAATGAGGAACCTCTCTTTCCTCTGTTATCCCTGCCCAGGGCATGCTCTGGAAGTTAAGGGATATGCGAAGCATGGCTGCCCCTTGCCTTTGTAGCATCTCATTTTGCAGCTGCATCTGGCTGTGTCTGCGGCTTTCTCGGGTAATTTTCCTGATTTGTATGCAGGAACTTTCGCAACTGCTGGTTGCTTCTCGCGTATGTGAGTTACAAGTTACAGCTGATAAAAAGTCATTAGAAACCTCTTGAGGTCATGCAGATTTTAACTTCTCCAATGCTTTATCATGACCTTTACAACCTATAACTTGCTCAAATCGGAAACCTTAAAAAGACTTTGACCAATTTATAGTTCCGCATGTAATTTAGAGGAATCTATGTAATTTTTACTGTGGGTGTGACTGCAGTTAAAGCCCTTCTGATGCCAGGTGCTCAGTCCTTTTGAGTGCGTGTGTTTTTCATTCTCTGTGCTGTCGGCCTGTGGACGTGAGAAGCAGCAATCACCGAGGGCAAGGCTGCTGTGGGTCTCGGCAAGGACTGGGGAAGGGCAAGGTGTTGTGTGACCTGGGTGGTTCTACTAAGTGGATGGGGAAGGTCAGTTCCAACTGAGCTGTGTAAGTGGCTTTCATGCCGCCTGGGTCTTGCTTTGAGCTGAGGCAGAAGAGTGAGTTGGGTGTTGGGAAAGCGAGCTGTTTGCAGCTCTCTTCAGAGAGGTGAATGCCTTGTTTCTTCTATAGCTCTGTCACTGTCAGGGTCAAATAAAGTGCAGCAGTCACCCTGTATTAGCACAAAACAGAAAATGGAGAATGTACCAAAAAGAGCCTGGCTCTTGGATCTGTGCCCGTTCCTCCTGAGCAGGATCTGTGGTGTCCAGAGTCAATTTCAAGGGCAGTTTTGCATAGCCATGGCATGTGTAAAAGCTGATCAGTGCAGCCAGCCCCTTGCTGCTTGCCAGCATGCTGCAGCTTGCTACTCTGGTTCCTGGTGTTTTGACAACTGTTGGGAGCTTTGATGCGGCACAATGATGGGTCTTCAGGAGGGCTTCTCCCATTTTCTCAGTCTGTTAGTTTCTGGGAGCTGCTGGCATGGGGAAGGGGGATGTGGGCATTCAAAGCCCAAGGAGAGTCAGGGCCTCCTGCTAGGGTAAGAAGTCCTTCAAGTCACTGTGGTGAGAGTCTGGATCTGTGTCAGAACTCCTAGGCACATCCCAGAATATTTAATTAGAGGTGGCAAATCTATGAGGTGATGCCATGGTGATAGCAAGGAAAGAGAAACATGGGGGATGGGTCTTCAGGTTGATGTAGACAAGGAGCAGAGCATCAAGGTGTTGAAGGCAGGAAGGCCTGATGCCGCATGAAGCAATGCCCTGTGGGCCTCACTGGCCTGGCACGATGGATGCAGTACGTGGGGAAGAGACTGATTTTGGGTGCAAGGCAGCTTCTGCTGAAAAGGAGGTTTGCACAGAGCCAAGCTGTTGGTGGGGAGCAGGGCTGAGCTGCCACCTCAGCCCTGTGGCAGGCTGGGGAGTAGCTGTGGGATAGTGACAAGGAGCTGGCGTGCATGGCTTTGCAGGCCCACCAGGCCTTGCCCCATCTCCTCCTGTCTCCTCAGGTGCTTTTAAGCATGGCCAACAGTACCCTGGTGCTGGGCTGAGTTGGTGGGCTGGCTTCAGTGCATCAAGAGCACCTAACAGCCTGCTCTTCCGTGCCACTGTTGATGATGCTGAGAGGAAACCTCAGGGAGGTTTTTGAATGAAAGGACCATTTTGTGCTTGGGAAAGTTGTCTGAAGCTTTTCAAGCCAAGTGTCCCTTTCCTCCACAGCATGAACGGCCATGAAAGAGGGTTAAGATGAGACTTTGTTGGCCCAGCAGAGCCCTAAGAAGCCTCCAGTCAGTAGCCAGGCACCTGTGCCACCATTGCCAGCCTGTGGCTGGACTCCACTGCATTAAAGTGAGCTCAGTAGCAGCAATAGGAGGGAGCAAAGTCTTTGAGGAGGCAACTGGCAGGGCAGGGCAGAGGGGCTGAGCGGAGTGGGGATGGACATGCCTGGGGTTTGAGCAATGCTGTGGGCTCTTATCCTGGCAGTGGAGCAGGCTTTTTTTCCTGCCTGGGTGGGAGGCACTGGTGCATGCCATCCTGAATGAGTTTCCCTCCCTTACTCTTAGGGAGATGGCTGAAAGCACTGGGGCCTTGCCTGTGCCAGGCAGCGGGCGAAGAGTGGGGTGGCCATCCTAAAGGACAGAAGAATACTGTAAGCCTGAGGGCTGGGGAGCAAAGACTCTCCTGCCAGCCTCCCAGCCTGAAGGACAGACGGACACTGTAAACCTGAGGGCTGGGGAACAAAGGCTGTCCTGCTGGCCTCCTGTCCTGAAGTACAAACAGACAATGTAAGGACAATGTAAGTCTGAGGGCTGGGGAGCAAACGCTTTCCTGCTGGCTGCCCTGTGGGTCCCTGCCTGCCCTGGCAGACCTTGCTGGCACTGGAGGTGCTCAGACAGAGTTGCTCCCATGAAAACAGGGGATTTCCGATGTATTTCTGTAGTGCACGATGGGCCCATAGTTAAAACAGTGGTGCAGCAGGTGGGCAGGTGGTTACATCTCCTTTGCCTGTGTAGGCTTGCTGTATATATGTGCTCTTGTGACGGGTTTTTTTTGCATGTCATAGATTGGCTGGGTGCAGCTGCATTTTGGAAAATGCAACGGACTCTTGGTCCTGTGCCTGACACAAAGAAGCACAGAGCTCTCCATACACTCAGAAATTGTTTAGCAACAAGAAGCTACCAATGGTGACTGTTGTTCTTCCCAAAACATATCCTTTCTCTTCTTTTTATTGCAGTAACTGTTTATTCCCGCAGAGTGATTTTCGTGGACATCATTACTACCCTGTTACAGCAGAAGCTTAATCTCTCCGAAACAAAAGCAGCTGAGTAGGAGTGAGTCACCCTGGTTCCAGTAAGGAAGCCCCCTCAGGAAGTCTCTCTAGCGATGATGTCCTGTGCAGCCCTGATCTGCCGCCGAGCTATTCAGCTTTAACAATGCTGACAGTATGTAATACTGCCCCGGAAACCTTCAGAGATTGCTTGTCAGGCACAGCCAGTGTCTCCAGTGCCCAGGCAGCTAATCTAACAGCAGACAGATCTTGGATAAGGAAGCCAAGGGAAAGGAGGGTACCCTCTTGGCTGTAAATGGCAAGGGACCAAAAGGTGCTGGAGTCATTTCATGGGCACCGATGGCAACCTGGAACACAGTCAGAAAAGAAAAGAGACTGCCTCTGGGGATCTTAAACTCATCTGAAAAGCTGAGCTGCTAAAAAACAATAGTGCTGCTGTAAGTGGCCTGGGAAGAGGGGATGCTTCAAGGGCAGATTACAAGCATGAGAGCACAGTGAAACTGATGTGGAAGCTGCCACAGAGGAGGCAGCTTTTAAGCGATGTACTGAGACAGTAACGGAAAGTGTTTGGTATCCCACAAGCCTTTGGCCCCTGAATGATAACACATTTTTCAGGATGGAGAAAGGGAGAAAGTGCATTTACCATTAATTTTTAATTATAATGGAGTGTTCTGTGGTGATAGGTGGTTTCTACTGTATAGACTGTCTACAGCAGGGGGTGGCCTGCTGGCAGCCTTCTCACTGATAAGGCTGTCACAAGGGGAGCACAGAGAAAAGGACTGGAAAACGTTTTTAAGGCACTGCTAGGATGCCACAAAAAAATTAAGCATTACAGTACAAAATGAGCTTTTCTACTGAAGTGCTCTGCTGCTACAAAATTATAGTTTCTTAGACCTGCCTTTCAGTTTCTTAGGGCACAAGGAAATCATGCAGCTTGTGCTCTTAGCTTGTGGCTAAGAGATACTGTCTCTGGGTTTCCTCCTGGGGCTTGAGATACAGCCCTCCAGGACAAGGTAGGGCATAGCTGCTGGGCTTATCTGGAACTCAAGGGATGTGGATTTGGTTCCCTGTGCAGCTACAAACCTCCTGTGTGCCCGGGTAAGCCATGTAGACTGAATTTGCTGAGGAGCTGAGCTACTGTTGAATCATTCCTGGTTCCAGAAGGAGTATGTTGAAGGGTTCAGTCCTCCAAATTATATTTCTGCTTTTCGGGTAACTCCTTTCTGCCTTAGTCTGACCACTTTTACTAGTGTTGCAAAAGTCTTTAGGGTGAGTGTCTAAAGAGTCTGACAAAAGCAAAAGGGCTGTCATCTTGTTTGGCTGTTACTTCAGGCCAAGTGAGCGGTGGCAGAAGGAAGAAGAGGGAGCCTGCAATGTTCAGGGTACCCAGGCTACTGTTCCCAGCTGGTTCCTTGCTCAGTTGGTTGCATAGCTGTGATGTGGCCTCTCTGACAACCTGATAGTCCACCCTGGGTAATGAGTGAAACCAATGCAAGTCCCAAAGAGGACCCATCTTGGCAAACTCTTTTGAGTCCTTTCCAGCCCAGGAGAAGTTGCTCTTGACAGATTACAGAGAACTCAGTGAAAAAGAAGGCCCATGGCATACTGCTTCTGTCTATCTTCAGCCCAGCTTGCACACAGCAGTCTGAATTTGGGTAGTGTGAGCTCTCTTGGGCTCATGCTATGAAGACACGACATGGATGCCAAGAGGAGCAGCTCCTATATTGCAAGGAGGGCTAAAACCCACTGCACTCACCACCATAGGTTATGGGAGGGAGAAGTGTTCCAGCCCTGTGCTCCTCTGCCCCTCCAGATGGGAGACTGCTAAGATCCTAAAGAGATGCTAAGAGCCTAAATGAGAATGAAGCGATCCTTTTGAGATACTTTGAGGCAAGTCAAAAGGACAAAGGGCATTCTGGCACCAGGAGGAGGAGAAAAAAAGAAACTTGCTTCCAAGGATTCAACCCTTAGGAACAGTGACGTAGAAAGAAGGAGATTCTGTTTATGGAGGAAGTGAGAAAGGAAATTAGAGCAGAGGAGGAAGAAGCAACTAGCCAACGAAGCTTGTCCTTTGGGGCAGGGAAAAAAGGTGGATCTGTTAGCTGAGGAGTTCATCTCTGAGAAGCAGAAACCATTGTCTGTGACTGCCTTGCCCGTGGCACTGGTGTGCTGCTGCTCATGGGCCGGGCTTTGAGGAGGCTCACGTCTGCACTGGTTCATGCCACAGCACAGCCACACCTGGCTCCCTTTCCTCCGCTGCAGGGGGCTCAGGGCACGATGCTTTTGGAATATTTAATCAGTTCATTCTCAAAGAGCCCAGCTTCGTTGGAAAATAGAAGATATAATTGGAGAGTGGGCAACCTAAGACACGGAGTGTGTCTTGGAGACTGAAAAATATCCCATGAGTTTTGTTCCTGCTGCTAGTGGGAGCCTGGAGAAACTAGCTGGGGCTATGGCATCATTCTGGCCGTGGATCAGCACATCTCCTAGGCCTTTGGCCTCCCAGACTAACAACGTGTGTTAGTGTTGCCCCTTCAGCCTTCATCTCCCCATCAAGTCCAAAACAATTCCTTCATTTCACAAGGTCTTAGAGCAACCTCCTCATATGTCTGAGCCTGTTGGTGGATTTGAACAGTGTATCTAAGACACTGACAGCAGGGTAGCTGTGGTGATGCTGTCCCTGAGGGTCTGCAAATCCTATCTTAACCAAGCAGGCTGGTATTTCAGCTTCTCTGCATCAGCAGGGAGAGTGGAATTGCTGCTGGGGATAGAGCAGAACTGAGAAGGGAAAAGAGCAGCAGCAGTGACTGTTGGCCTGTCTTGAGGAGCCGAGCCAGGGCACCAGGAGCTGCTCAGCTGCAGCAGGATACCTTCTTCTGTCTGCTCCATGGCCACCACCTGCAGAGAGAGGAAGGGAGGCAGACAGGTGAATGCTGTGACTTCCCCTTTATCCTGAGCCTCCCCCAAGGGCTCGCTGTGGTTCCCATCCTTCCTCTGCCCTGCAGGGGATTCTTTGTCTTTTACTTTGAAAATCTCACTGTCTTTGAATTCAGAATAGCAACTCAGGCCAAAGACACAACAAAGGACAGAGCAGAAGGTCTCCTAGGTGTCTGTGACAGAAAGTGGGAATCTTTTTCCAATTCTTGGCCTTTTCACTCCTTTCCACAAAGATGGGTACCTTCCTCTGTTCTGCTCTCTTTCCTCTCCTGGGTATTAAGCACTAGGAAACTCATATGGGCCTTTGTATTGAAAAAGGCTGAAAACTTTTGTAGTGACCGGGATAGACTCTTGTCAGCAGTACTAGACCTGATGCTTGCCAGTTTTGGACTTTTGCAAACAGACATGCAGAAAGAACCTTCAGTATCCTGCAGATAATGTTGTCAGCTGCAGGGCTTCAGATGCCTGCACCACAGTGGGAGGGAATGAGGATAACACCAATAAAGTGTTACAGAAATAGCACCTATTATGTGTTGTTTAACAGATTTTCTGCACGAGGCTAGATCTTTTGCAGTTGAGCAGCAGAGGAGCTGTGTGCAGGCAGCTGGCTGGGTTCAGGAGTGACTCAGCTTGCTAAGCATGTGTTCCCTCAGTTCCAGTCATTTCCCACCTCCTGCTTGACTTTTCTATCTTACAAAAATATTTGAAGAACTAGCTGAAAGGATGTGCTCCAACAGTGTGATACAGAGTATGGGTTTCCATGAACATCCTGGGTTTTCTCTTGGGAAGAACAATATGGAAAGCTTGAAAAAAAAGGAAAAAAAAAGAGTTGGATTAGTTGTTATTCTTTCTGGTTTTCCTCTGTGGGGTAGGATATGGAGCAAAAGCAACAGTACAAAAGGGCAGTGATGGGAGTTTACCAGTAGAGAAGCAAAATGTAACCTCAACATTGATGATGTAATTTTTCAGATGACAAACACTGAAGGGTATTCCCAAGCCCTAATAAATGCTCCACTCCTTTTTTACAATGTATGCAGGGTCAACCCCTGTGTGAGGATTGCTAAGCAAACCTCTGCCTGTCTTCCTGCAGCACCAATGTTGCTGCATTTGCCCATGCCCTGGAGCATATCTTGTGGCTCTTGGGTCTGAGGCATTCTAGAGCTTTCTCCCAGGCAATTAAAAGGAAACTTGTCTGTCCTTCCAGGAAAAGATCGGGGAAAACTGTGGGAGACTTTGAACACTGATTGATTTATTTCCACAACTTTTATGTGCAGATGGGCAGCGCAGGACATAACCTTTGCCCTTGGCTGTGTGAGCTAACATAAGCTTCCCAGACCAGAGTCCTTTCATGTGGAAAGGTGGTGGGGTAAGAACAAAGCTTGTGTGCCTGCAGAGAAGACAGTTACTGATCTCAAATCCACCATTTGATGGCCGATGTGATTTTTGACAAGAGTTGGATCGTTAAGAGTTTATCATAGTAGGTAAAAAATACATCCCTGTCTAATGCGTGCAAATGAGCTTCTCGCACCTGTAAGCTGCCCTCTTCCTGCAGGGCAGGAAGAATTTGAAGGCTTCCGTAGTACACGCAGACATCTCAGTGGGGATGTTCCGCTCATCTTTGCTCCAGCGAAATTAATATTTGTTTCATCCATTTTGAGATGAATAAGAAGTTCCAGCAGTTGCCATCTCAGAGGAGTACTGCAGAAAGGTATGGTTAAAATGCAGGGTTGTGCTGAGCTCCTGGGATAGCCAGGCAAGACATCTCTTGGTATATTAATGATGACATTTTAAAACATACTCTGAGGGTTTGGTCTTGGTCCTATTGGGCATTTTGCCATAGATCTTAATGGCTCTGTGGCTGATCTCTTAATCTCTAATGCACCTGTGCAAACTTGACAGTTTATTGCAATTTCATGCTTTTTGGAAATCATTTCAAACTAACGCCATCAGAGAGAGCAATTCTTAAGGTCATTAGCTCAGGACATAGCAAATAAATAGTGAGAGAAAACAATCTGTAAATGTCATATTTGTTTAACACACAAAGTATCTCCTGAAGAGCAGTTATCCTTATGTCTAGAGACAGGATGAAAATTACATTCTGTGGCTTGAAAATGTGAGGCTGTTGGAAGTAAGAAGAGTATAACATGGATGTTTATCTTCTCTACTCTTGTTCCCTATTTCCTCGTTGTTTCCCACACACACATCTGACTTATTCACCAGTGTCTTTACATTCTTGTACTGCAAACCAAGACTGAAAGCCTAACCAAAGAACTTCAGGTTCTGCTGCTTCAGCTTTCGTAACAGTGTTTTTTGTTCTGAGGATAAGTAATACTTTTTAGCTGCTATTCCCAATAAAAGGAGTTGGGGTAAGTGGGAAGAGTTATCCCTTCTCAACAGCAATAGAAAAGATACAAGCCCACTAATGTATCCTGATAGAAGTGCTCTCCGAAGCAAGAAAGGCAATGGCAGATGAAACCTTTATCACTTGAATCAGGTCTGTTCTGTCAATAACTACACTTAAAACTGACCTCCAAGTTTGACTGTGTTTTGCTTGTGGAGGTAAACATGAACTCACGGCCACAAAATAGACACATAGACATTTCCTTTGCTGGGGATTAGGTGGGGGAAGCAGGAGGAATGTGAGTGAGGGGACCATAACCCCCCTGCCCTCTTGTGTCTCCATCAGCTCTGCCTTGTGGAGTGCATTTGCTGTGCAGTGTGATGGGGAGAGACCACCCAGCCCAACTGCTGCTGGAACATCAACATCTGCCTCTTTGCCACAAGTACTTTGTGGTGACTGATATGTTTTCATTTGATCTAGAAAAAGGTTTCCCTTCAGATGGTCTTCTAGCTGCCCTGAAGAGGATCTCAGATCAGAATAATGGCATCACCACAGCTTCAGGGCACAGCATAACTTTGTCAGTAAAACCTTCTCCTATGGCCCATGCTGGTCTATTCCAACAAAGCAGGGTGTCACCACCGTGAATGCTGCTGGGACTGCTGGCACACCATTCATGGCCTGTGAAGGTGGTCTTACTCAAGACTACTTCTGCTTTTCCCTGTGTTCATGGAAGCAGGGCATGGTACAGTGTTAATGAGTCCCTAAATAGGAAGGTTTGTTCTCTGTCACCATCTACCCTCCCTCTCCCAAATTCTCAGCACAGGATACCTCTGCAGCAGTACTGCAGCATCTGCTTGTGGGGCAGCACAGATTCCCACATTTAAAGGAAACTCTATATTCTTTGTGGGTAATTTGTTTGAAGATTGGAGGAAAGTCACTTACAATGGTTTTCTAATTGATGAAACTACAAGTGGGGAACCAAACCATCAGTTCCTGAGAGAGATATTTAATAAATACTCACCCTGCCCTACTTTGAGCATCTGAGTTGATAAATATGTCAGCTCTCCAAAGACTGACTGTAGCCCCAAATAAGTCATTCAAAGCACCCAAGTGTTTCTTGTTTTATGTTGAGTAAACAGGCAATTGGACCTCAGGTGGATTAAATGAGCTTGGTGCCCAAGATAAATGGGGTGAAATACACATTTCTTTCTGTGCTACAGGACCATAAGGATATCAGCAAGCCCAGGTAAGCTTCAGTAATGGATAATTACTGCAAGGCATTGTGGTACACTTGGATTAAGCACAACAAGAATTTCCCCAGTGTAAGAAGATGTCAGTGTTTGCTGAAAGTACGTGATTTTTTTTTTGCTTCCTTAAAATATTTGTTTGTTCATTCTGGAGGAAATTAACACTGTAAATTTACATTTTACAATGCAAATGTTAGTCTGCTAGCTAGTTTTTCTTTTTGGCCAGGTTTCTTTAAATATTAGCAACATGTTTAATGGTCATAGAATCATAGAATGGTAGGGGTTGGAAGGGACCTTTAGAGATTATCTACTCCAACCCCTCCACAGAAGCACGTCCAACTAGATCAGGTTGCATAAGAATGTGTCCAGGCGGGTCTTGAAGACCTCCAAGGAAGGAGACTCCACAACCCCTCTGGGCAGCCTGTGCCAGAGTAAATATTTTTTTCTTATGTTTAAATGGAACTTTTTGTGTTCCAGTTCATCCCATTAGCCCTTGTCCTGTTGCTAGATGCCATCAAAAAAAGGGGTGCCCCAACCTCCTGACACCCACCATTTAGATATTTGTAAATATTAATAAGATCCACCCTCTGTCTCCTCTTTTCTAAACTAAACAGCCCCAGTTCCCTCAGCCTTTCCTCATATGAAAGATGTTTCAGTCTTCTGATCATCTTGGTAGCTCTGCACTGGACTCTCTCCAGAAGTTCTCTGTCCCTCTTGAGCTGGGGAGCCCAGAACTGGACACAGTACTCCAGATGAGGCCTCACCAGGGCAGAGTAGAGGGGGAGCAGAACCTCCCTTGACCTGCTGACCACACTCTTCTTGATGCATCCCAGGATGCCATTGGCCTTCTTGGCCACGAGGGCACATTGCTGGCTCATGTTCAGTTTATTATCAACCCGGACTCCCAGGTCTCTCTCTTCCCAGCAAGTCAACCCCTAGCCAGGTCTCTTCATTCATTACAGTTTTATATACTCTTTTAATTAATCTGGTAACACAGCAGGGCAGTAGAGACTCGAAGTGGGGCTTCGCGCCTCTTACGATGACATCTGCTTTTATCAAGCCCAGTGACACAGTTTCAATTCATTTGTACATCCAGAGTTTCGGCCACGATAGAGTGTAGGTGCAGTTTCAGACGGAGATGATCTAAAGTGGATATAGAAATGCTGTGAGTTTTAGCGTGCTTGAGGATTTGGCATCTTTGAAAATTCAGCTTCTGTAAAGGGCTTAAAGTTTTGTCCGGTGGAAATGTGAAATGCCAGGATTTGCTGTCTAGGGGGTAGGTGCAAGATATCAAGACTTTCTGGTTGCCTCATGACCTCACACTCTGCCATAACTCACATCAGCAGTAAAACAGACATTCCTATCCAAAATGTGCAATCAATCAGCCCTAAAGAAACAAAGAGAACAGCATCTGCCACAGGCAGGTTGTTTCCACTGTGGTGGGGACTGTGCAAAGAGTGCGTCAGCTGTATCAGGCAAAATCACAACCCATCTCCAGCAGGAAACACCAACAGATGCTCTCAAGGAAAATGCTGAAAATCTGTGGAACAGAGTGGGGTGGGACACATCTTCCTGACCCTGTTGTTTGCTCCAATCTGTACTTTGAAGCATGAGCTGGCCCCTTGCCTTCTGCCATGCCTGCCTTGCCACTGTCTCATGCTCTGGCAGCAGAAGGCATCATGGTGTCTCCCCTACTCCATAACACTCTCTACCATTGTGCCCAAGGTGAGAGGTCGGCCTGACCTGTGCTCTGTTCCATGTTGCCCTCAGCAGGGCCTTGTTCAGTCCTGCCGGCAGGCCCATGCTGCCTGCCTGGGCCCTCCTCCATCACACCACAGAGTGGTCCTGTCCCACAATGTGGTGATGAAGCAGCTGTCTCCTTTATGTGGTATTGTAGATGTTAAGGAAGTTGTGTGCATCCAGGTGGGACAAGTTCATGAAGGAAAATCCCCTGAGCACCAGAGGGTGTAGGCACTGCAGGTGGCTCAGGAAATCCCGGAAACACAAGCAGTTTTGGGGCATTCACAAGAGGCATCATATACAGTTGCCCTGTTGATGGAGAGCTGTGTCTTTGGCAGCACTACTGACTTCTGCAGTGGACACTCTCATCTCTTCACCTCCGCCTCACACGAGGGCTTGCCTGCCTTCCATTCTTGCTTTTGGTCAGTGCTGTCAAGCAGGTGAGACACTTGATCTGAGTCAAAACCCAAGGATTCTTTGTTGTGTTTGTTTTTTAAAAAAATTATTACTTTTCTGCTGGATCCACTTTCAAATCCAAGTTCAAAACATGGCCTCACAGACAACGGTGTGAGAGAATGACACAGGGGACAAGAAGGGAGGGCAGTGTTAATTGTCTGAGCCAGTGTTGCTGCTGATGGCTTTGTATTGGGAAATCATAGGCTGTTAGTCCTGGTGTTACTATGCCCACAGGAACCTTTGCAGCTAAAACCTCAGCTGATGGTAACAGCTCTCTGCTAATGTCGAGAGGAGTGTGCTAATTTTCATCAGCAACAAGTAATTTTAGAGAATATCCCATGGCTCCAAACACTCTACATCAATCCTACCCAGTCTGTGAACATGCTGCTGTCCTGTGGTTATGAGTTCTGCAGGATGCAGGTGCTGTGTCTTTGTAGTTGTACAGGTACAGACTTGAAAAAATATTTTCTCTTTCTCACAATTCACATTAGTAAAGCTAACAAAACTCTCCCCAGCACATCCAACACTGGCATTTTTCCAGGTTTGAACCTGGAGGGTTGTTAAAATCCCCATGAGAGTGGATTTTTTTTAATTTCTCTGTTAGGAAAAAAGAAAATATATACCTATATATGTATATGCGTATGTATGCATGTAATATATATAACTGCTGAGGAGAACATGTCCTGCTATTGTGCCAATTTTAAGCAAGAAAAGATTCTATGAAAAGCAAAGGCCACCTCAGTCAAAGAAATGCTGGTATAAAATAATAGCAGCAGGTTCCTCTATGTGCTTTGATTGCTGTGCAGCGTTCTGGGAATTCAGTATAACCATAAACCTAGGTCATGGCTCAGAGCAGTGGCTATGAGAGCGTAGTTGGATCAGTAAATTTGTCACTATATAAAGCAGAGATCTTTGAAACGCAGAGTGCAGGCCCCCAGTGCTAGCGAAGCCTTCCTGTGTGTCCCGTGAAAGCTGCAGCAATCAATACATGACGCGTGACAGCAGTCACATGTTGTCTGCGTATCTTGTCTGTTGTGTATCTCTCCTGTTGCAGACTGGCATCCCACGATTCATTGACCCTTGGGGCAACATGGATGAAAATTAAGGGGCAGGGCAAGATAGGCGATATTGTTGTAGGAGTTTGCTACAGGACACCTGATCAGGAGGAAGAAGTGGATGAGGCCACCTATTGAACAGTTGAGAGCTGCCTCATGACCACAATCCCTGGCCCTCATGGGGAACTTCAACCTCCCTGATATTTGTTGGCAAAGCCACACAGCCAAGCGCATATAGTCCAGGAGGTTCCTACAGAACATCTCCCCTTGGAAGTGGAGCGGCTTTCTGCGTCCTGAGAACCACCAGCCACTCTGGAAACCTGAGAAGCCACCCACAGAAGTACGTCTGACACTGTTGTCTAACACCAGTGTAGGTCTGACATGTTTGTTACACCTGAAAACCCCAGACCAAGCAGCCCCTTGCTGGCTTGCTGTAACAGCCATGGGCCCAGCGTAGGGGGACAGGGTGGGACTTACTTCCTGGCACGGTACATTCCTCCCTGAATTATGGGCCTAAGGCAGACCTCATTTTCTCCAGATGACTCTCAGGAAATACCCTCCCCATCAGCTATTATAGCCTAAATAGTAGGGAGGGAAGTGCAACAGACTTGAGCAATATCTAAGGTACTCCACGGGGCACATCCCAAATCTGGTGTAAGGCAAGGCTGCTCAGGCAATTGATTATAATATCACTCGGTGGTTGTATATGGTTCTTTTCTATTCCTCCGTTATGAGGTCATGTGGAAAAATACAGACACTTGTTTAGAAACAGGTAATTTTCTGAAGAGAGATGTTACAAAACCTCTCCGTAAGCGCAGGCTCATCCTGTCAACATTTGTGCATAGATTTAACTTCACTAATGGATCCTCTAGGTCGGAAAACATGTGTACAAATGTTTGCAGGATTAGAATCTTAAATGTTAAATTTCCAGAAAGTCCAGTTCAGGAAGGGAAAAGCCTGTTGAGGGAGAGGTCTGCTGGGATTTGATTTATGAACAGGACATCCTGCTTAGTTCTGAGATCTTGCAGATACGATTCTAGTGAGACTGCTGGGTTATTGTGATGGCAAAAAAAAAGGAGCTCACCCTCTCCCTTGTCTGCCAAAGTCACTCAAACCTGTCTGGGCATCATATCCGTGCTAATCATTTGGCGTTCTTTATCATGTTTCATCACCACTGTTTACTAAGCAATGTTAAAAATGCTCGGCATCTGCAGCTCCATGCAAGCAGACTGACATGTCTCCCGTTAATTAGCGACTTGCATACTGTCATTTGTGCAATTAAGCTCAGGGCTGATTCCATGACCTAGCCACGGAAGACAACTGTCCAGAAAGTTGGGGCAAAAGGCAGAGAAGAGGTAAAGCTCTTAGGAGGATGCTTCCTATCTTTTCTTCTGGATCACTGCAACTTGCATCTATGTTTTCCACAAGCTGCGGCATGGGTCTAGCTTAGCTTGTGCACTCGGGTTTCCTTTGTGTGGGAACTAGGGTGCAAGGGGGATGAGAGAAAGGATGTTATACTCCCACATCTTTCTCTAGTAGGAGATAAGAGACATCCAAGACATGCTCTGGGGCAGTGATGTGGACACATCTTCTGCTACTGGACTGAGTCTGTCACAACAAAGAGGCTGTAGAAAGCCACTTTGTTCTTGTTGCCTCAGATACTGGTGCTCTCACTCAGCTCGAGTCACTGAAGGGCTAGCTGCTAGTGGCTGCCTGAAACTGTCCTCTGGTTTTAGCTGGAGTTGCAGTACTCCAGCACCACAAGCTACTTCTCTGCTGCTTAATTAATTGGTATCAGGGCACATTCCCAGACATTAAGACCGAGTCATCTGTACTGTTTAAATTATTGGGGTGTCCAAAGTGCCTCTGTGATCCTTCAGATGTTTCCTGGGTATGGCTTGGAAGCCAGTAGGGCCTGGAGACCATTCTCAGTAGACATTTGAGATGAAACTGCCTTATTTTTGCAGATAAAAAAGCTCAGTAGTCTGGAAGTGGAGTATCTCATGCTGTCTGGCCTTAGTGCCAGAGGACGGATCTGGGCATGTCTGATGCACTGTTACGGGCATAGCCTCAGTGTCTCCAGCTGCTCGTCCTTAGGATAGAAGGCTTTTATTTACAGGGGGGTTATAAAGGATTGTTTTAAAGGTCAGTGCTGGAGTTGGCAGTCCAACTGGATATAATAGAGTGTAGATTGGTGGGAGCTGGTAAGGAAGGAGGTGGGTAAACTCACTTGTCTGGCTGCTTGCTCATACATAGAGGAAGGAAGTGTCTGAATTAGAAATGGCTGAGCTGTGTTTACCTGTGTTTCCTTCTGGGTACGTCACTGACAAAGCTAACTTTTTACCTTGTTTTATTCCTGATAAGTTGCTTATTCACCTCGTCCCTCTATGTGGCCCCACATCCCCACAAACTAGTGCTGGCTGTCAGTGGACAATGTGTGTATGTTGTCAGCTGCACATCAGCAGATCTGTTGAGCTGCAGATCAACAGAGGAGTCCTCCAGGCACAGTTTCCTCCCTACCTCTTTCATTACTTTGGCTGAATTCCTGCGGTTCATCTTTGTGCTTTGTCATGTTAGTGGAGGTCACGACACCTCACTTTTATCTCCAGACAAAGTAAGTCAGAAATCCCAGGCAGATGACTTGCAGCGACGTCAGGGAGCTGCCTGTGTGTGCCAGTTGCTGATACCCAGTTAGCTGCGTCATCGCCACAATGAAGAAGCTCTAGGTGGGTCTGGCTACCCATGGCTTTCAGTTGGAAACCCCCCTCCCCATTTCTAACCTTGTAAGTAGCTCCAAAGGTATGTGTGGCTACTAAAATTAAACCAGCCTGACCCCAGGAATGGGAATGATACGACAGCTGCATGCCCTTTGAATCGGTTGTTAATCTAACGAAGTGTGACTTAGCTCTGCCAGTCACACGTCTACATCGCAACTGCAGCAATGCCTCTTGGCGATGTGACCAGTGAGCCACCCTGCTCCTCCTTCCCCAGGGCTGTCTCCAGCATGGGCACAGCCTCAGCTGTGGGGCTGTGCATCTGGGAGGTGGTGAATCTGGGTGCAGAGCGATTTGTCGCGGGCAAAAGAACACTGCAGCCACATGTCATGGACTGCTTAAGAGGAATAACGTTTCTTGGCTAAATCAGAGACATGTAAAAAATTCAAACTGGTGTGTTGGGCTGCTCTGTGCCCACATGGCTGTTTATCATAAAATAGATGGTAGGGGTTGGAAGGGACCTGTAGAGATCATCCAGTCCAATCCCCCTGCAGAAGCAGGTCAACCTAGATCAGGTCACACAGGAATGTGTCCAAGCAGGTTTTGAAGACCTCCGGAGAAGAAGATTCCACACCCTCCCTGGGCAGCCTGTGCCAGGGCTCCCTCACCCTCATAGCAAAGAAGTTTTTCCTCATGTTCAAGTGGAACTTTTTCTGTTCCAGCTTATGTCCATTACCCCTTGTCCTGTCACTAATCTTCTCCAGGGTTTTGCTTCATCATCCTGTCACCTTTTGCTTCTCAGTTCTTCAGAGCCAGGTATGGTCCCTCTGTTTTAAACAAACTTGTGCTCACACCTTATTTCATTCGGGTGCTCCTCTGACTCGGATAATTTCTTGCTGCTGTCTGCCTTGTGCCAACGTCCTCTACAGCCAGCAAATCCGCTTGTTGACACTGAGCAGAGTCTCTACACTCAGCCTCCTCTCCTGCCACTTGGCCTCATTATACCCAAAATCTGGGAAACTATCTGCTCTGAGAAAACAAATGCAGGCACAGGTGTGCAATCCACCTTTGCTTTTTGAGTTCTTAATGGAGTTCCATGCAGTTAAGTGGGATAAGGCAGGTCCTACCAGGGGACCACATAAAAAAAAACCCCTCTGTCCCCAAAAGCTCATGTACCAGACAGAGAATGGGTGCAAGGACAAGCCTTAGTGTCAGCATTGGAGATGGACAGCTGAGACACAGAGGGCTCAACTGTCTTCCCTAATCTCACACAAGGAGTCTGTAGCAAATTTAAACACCAACTCAGACTTCCTGAGTTTGGGCCTCAGACACTTAATAACAGTTTTTGGTATGATGAATGAGGAGAAACCCCAGCACATCTGCCTTATCAGCCTGCTCCGTCTGGGACAGGGTGTTGAGGATGCATCTGGCGCCTCACAGGGTGTCTTGGAGGAGCGAGGATGAGAGCTGGTGTAGGCCGGGTAGTAGGCAGCAGGTGCTGGGAGGGATGCATGTGGCTGGTGACAAGCAGAGGAATCACGGAACCATAAAATCATTTCAGCTGGAAGAGATCTTTAAGATTGTCGAGTCCAGCCTTTGTCCTAACCTTATCAACCACTATCCTCCTGTCAACCAGAGGAGCTGCCCCTGCTCTGCTCACAAGTGATTTCAAGGTGACTAAAGCAGTCAGCAAGATTTTGTGCACTTTTGGCTGGTCTCTGAGGGGAAACTTAGTGTTTGCCAGCAGAGACTCCAGAAGTGACATAACATACCTGATAGCAAACCTCATGAGACAGATTCTTTGTGGGTATAAATCAGCACGATTCCCTTGGTCCCATCTAGAGCTACGCTGGCTTACAGTTCATTCTCCCAGCTGTCCTCCCAGGCACTAAGAAGCACTGGAACAAATTCAGGTGTAATTACTTCTCACAGAAAAAAACCCTCAAAGTCCTGTAAGGAAAGGCAGCTCACTTAGTGAAGATAAATCTAGCTTTTACTATTTTCTTTTTCTTGAAGGAAGGCTAAGTTGTGATGCAAAGGCAGAAGGATGAGTGTGCCATAAACCAAGCAAACAAGAGCGAAAAGGTTTGCCATCTCATGGCCTTTTTTTCCCTTACATCCTCCTGCCACATAGCAGCCAGCAGATGGACTTGAAGAAAACCAGAGGGAATGGCTACCTGAACAGCGTTTTGAAGAGCCTGAGCTAGTTCTCATTGTGAGGTTTTTTTTATCACCAGTGTCACTCCATTGATTTTCACTGCAGTCACACAGCTGTAAAACAGGCTCAATGTAGTGGGGAATCAGACTGTACATATCTAAATTTGTTTTGCAGAACTGTGCTTTCCTTACAGGGAAAAAGTGCCTTGAGTGCAAAGGTGAGCTCCAAATCTTCACTGCACCGTGAAGGTTTGCAGATACAAATCCCGTTTGGATGACTTCATAAAACACCAAAGCACTTCTGGACTGGGATTTAACCTTGGGATGTTCACTTGCTGTAATGTGATTAATGAGCCTTTCCTCATGCACAGCAGATATCTGAGCAATTTTTTTGTGTATGGAAGTGGAGCAATTGTCCGGCTTTACGTAAATGAGGAGCTACTTCAGTGTTTGCCCTGTGAAGAGACTTCAGTTTCAATGGGTTTCAAGATTGCACTTTTGTGTTAAGTGGAACTGTGATCTTTTTCCAATGAGTGTTGCTATGCAGGGCCAATTTGTGACGTCCATTATTCTAAAATAAGTAACTTCTGCACAGCAGAAATATGCTCCACTTGCACTGCTAATCTGTCTCTCACACAAAGGCGTGTTTGGATGAAAAGTTATTTATTGCAAGTAATAAATGCAGGTTCTCAAAAGCATTTATAACTTAGTTTCCAGAGTCAGAGCACTCCAGTTTGAAACAATTTCCTTCCAATTTTCTGTATTTTCAGTCTCTTTCCTGGCTGTTCTAGACCATATACTGCATGCTTAATTATTCTGCAAAGGACAATCTCAGCCACTGAAAGTGGAATTTACTTAGCAAAATTCTTCATGCAAGAATCTGTTATTCAGGTGTCAACTGTTGCCTGCTCTAAGAGAGGCAAACCTATCTGTCTGTTAAATAAACATGTCATGTTGAAGTCTCCTGCTTCACTTGTGCAGCGGGCGTAGATCTCATCTTTGTAGCTGATGAGCTCTTCTCAGTCATTGATATAACAGTCCTTTGAATGTCCTCTGGTACGAAATGGAAACAGTAATTAACACTTACTCAGCTTGTCTGAAATCATAGAGGAGAGACCTGAGATGCAGTGAGATTTGAAACCTGCGATTCTGTAACTTTTTTATTCGGTATCTTTCTACCTAGATAAGCTGCATCACAGTAAGAGCAGAGGAGCATAAACCCTTCCAAAAAGGACCCTGAAACTTTAATTTCACTAGAAATCACAAGTTCCTAGCTATTGAGGACTCCACCTACTCGAGGAGTTAATATCTGGGTTTTTTTGAGACTGTTCTCAGGAAGGTAAAGTGCAAATATACCAATATTTGGAAGAGTTCATAGGGTCAGTGGGCTTTTCTTTGTGGCTTTAGCCATCAGGTAACATGGGACTGGGAGGTGCAACTGAATAACTTCATGGCAGCAAAAAAAGGGGTGGTTTGCATTCCCGTTTTAACTCCTGTGTGAGACTAGCTGAAGACATTCTGACCCTTTTCCCTTCCCTAGAAGCAGTTGGCTGTGGCTGTGCAGCAGCACAGCTCTTGCAGTGGGGCAAGGGCTGACTCTATCCTTGTTATGTAAAGAGTTTGCATAGAGAGTGAAGTACAGCTGCATCTTGTTCAATAATCATGAACAAATTTATAGCTGTCCAAGTAGGTATGTCAATAATTAGCAAAGTGGAATAAAAATGTTTATGGCAAACAATTCATCTGCTTAAAATCCCTACCTGTCCAATGTATTACACTTACCCATGCTCCTGTAGAATGGGAGGAACTGCAGGCTTTCCTGTCATCTCTCTGCCTTTGGAGGAAAGGAGAAGTTATGCTTCAAAGAGGAGCTTAAACCACTGTTCCAAGGCCACATGAAGTCTCTGTGACAGGACTGGAAATACCCCACATTTCCCTCTCATTTTCAAAATCCTTCCAGGATTTCACCCTTTTTGGCAGACTGTTAGTCAAAAGAGGTTTCTCATGTTGCATGAAAGACTTTCTGCTTGACAACTGTGTCTTCTGAGGAAATATTTCTTCAGAACAAGTTTGACTTGATTTTCATTTTTTTCCTTTACAGCCCACAGCGAAGCTTGTACACCATTGTGACTATTTTTCATTAACTTTCCTATAAAGTGCAGGGCAAGCTCTCTCTGGGAGCAGAAAATGAAAGACAGCCAGTCTCTTGGCAAGGTGTAAAGCCTGTGTGGGAGCCTGGTTCAGCATCTGAGTCCACTGAGTGCAAGGAACCTGCACTGACATCAGGCACTGGGTTGTGTGCTGGGAGCAATACGTGACGTATCGTTGAGTGTGAGTTCACACATGTGGCCATTTCCAAGGCATCGGTGCATTGCTGTTTCGTCCTGTTTTAACTGTGATGGGCTGGTATGTGTCATCACCAAGCACAATTATTTTCACATTACTTATGGAGACTGATAAATTCCACTGGAAGACAGAGCTTGCTGGAGATCTTTCTCTCCTCAGCAGTCAGACTGCTCTAATCACTGTTTAAAGGGAGACTGCGAAATGCTGCAAGCCAATCTGTAAAGTTATGGCTCACTTCTCTTTCACTTCCCTTCTCAGGACATGTCTCCAATATGAAGATGATATTTATGTGTATGTAATGCCTGTGCCCGGGGGGAGGCACTCCTAAGTGAGTTTGGAATTGGTTGTGTGCCCAATTAGCACATGGCAGCTGTGCCTGCTCAGTCCTGCCACCCTCAATTTCCATCTATGCCACTGGGAAGGGAGAAGAAAGCTCTTCCCCTGGTTCTATCACAAGCAATACACCAGCCAGACTTGCTGCATCCAGGAATACAGGGGATGCTACCCCTCCCTAGGGCTTGTGCCCTCTCCTGAGGTGCCGACCAGCTCCTATGCTGATGTGGACAACTGGGAATGACGCATAGGACAAATTTCATTGGGGTACCTGAAAAAAACACCCACTTTAGGCATCATACTGTGGTCACCAATTGTCTCATGAGTGACTCCTCCATGAGTATCTGCAGAGCTGTTGATTTCTCTCATGCTTGTAGTGTTTCTCTCATGCTAGTGAGTTATTAGATAACTCATCAGCACTTTTTTAGGGGATTGTCCTGGAGGCTGGCAATCCAACTGCTCTTCCAGAAGGCTTGGGCTTTTACTTTGCGGCTGAACTAGCAAGCATAAATGAGGGCTCAAGTTAGTTTGCTGATCTACAAAAGAGGTACTTTATTTTGTACAGGTGTATATATATGTGTATGTGTGTGCTCATGCACACGCGCACTTACACATAAAGAAGAAATATGGGCTGTTCCCTTGGCCTCATCCCACTTTCTGTGAAAAGAAGTGTTCTCCTGGAAGCTATAGCCATTCATGTCCTGCAATCTGCCACCTGTCAAAGCAATTTGAGATTTAATAGTGACAACTGAGAGCTAATATCTGCCATCCTTGCCCTGCAAATAGTCGATACATTCCAAGTCCCACTGCCCTTGGCCCTTACGTCAGCTCTCCTCCCAAGATTAGTTCGAGCTCAGCCAGTCACCCAGTGGCCATTTGGAATGATTCACTCTTAGAAGTACATATCTTCAGCACTCACTAAAACTTCAGGGGGAAAATGAGTCATTTCACATTATGGAAAGTCGTATCTTGCCCTTGGGATTTCTATGTATACATGAGTGATAATTTATTTTTAGATAAGTTTCTTTGGTATAAATGCTGCTTCTTTTGATAAAGGTCATCTTGAGAGCCACATGGTAATATTCTGCTTATTGCACAAATGCTATAGGAGCCTATTTATTTATTCATGTGTTTGCAGCAGTCAATGACTGCTGTAGCTGACTGTCAGGAGTCAGCCTGCAGACAGGGTCCCTGTTGCTAGGCTTATCTGTCAAATATATGTTCAATAACACAGTGAAATCATCCCCTTTCTGGCATTTGCTTGCTGTTTGAATCACTTGGATCTGCCTCCTAGATTGTCTGGCAATGCCTGTTTTCAGGACTCAGAAAATCTTGCCTTTTCAGGGGAAGCCATTGGACAAGGTATTTGTCACCATGTCCTGGAGGGGATCTTGGCACTAACTAGCTAACCAATACCAAGTAAAAAGATAAAGCAAAGCCTTGAGTCTCATTGGGTTTTGTCACCTTCCCAATGAAGCAAAGCATTCAGGGTGGCAGGTGAGGTTTTAGCCCAGGCGTCCCATCGTGCCTGTGCCACCCACAGCAGATCTATGTTTGGAACTTCTGACAGATGTGCCCATCCTGATATTGCACCCAAGTACTTCAGCTGCAGCACCCTCTGGATAACAGCCTCATGCTTTTTTTTGGTAGAAAACACAGGAGCATTCCTACCTTGGGCTCACCTCACCCATTTCACCTGTGGCAGGTCCATCCCTGCTGAGCCTGCATAAGGCAGGGAGCAGGAGTCCCTCAAGAGTTTCTGAGGGGAAGGACAAACCTCCGCCGCCTTCTTGAGGCATCTGTGGAGCCAGGCAGGGAATACCATCTGGCCACGAGAGGCATTCCAGGGCCCTGCCTGAATCAAAGCAGGACAACTTTCTACTGCACTTAAATGTCTTAAAAACAAAAGAAAAGTCTCTTGAGTTTTGTATACATGTGTGTAAATGTATGTTTATATTACTGTCTGGTTTAGGCCCATCAGGGAAGAAAAGACCACGAATAGCCTCAAGTATCAAAGACCTGAGGATTGCCAAAGGGCAGGGAGAGCTTAATTGCCGCTTAGGGTTCAGGACAAAACAGAGCAGGCTACTCGGTTTGGGGAAGAAAACAGAAAATAATTTAATGCAGCACCAACTAAAGCATAACCAGAAAACCCCAAAACATAACCAAAATAAAACAACACAGAGTGGTACAACAATGAAGAGTCTGATCAGCCCTTTAAGACTGCCATCTCGGCACTCCTCCCCTCTTCCTGGGCTCAGAGCTCTGATCCTGGTGTTTTTACCTCCTCTTCCCCTGAACAGCCCAGGGGGGCAGGCAGTGGGGGTTTCAGTCAGTCTATTCCTGATAGCTTCTGCCCTTTGTCCCTCCTCAGGGCATGTGGGCTCTGCACCAGTCCTCCCTGCAAGTCCATGGGGTAACTCACACACACGGCAGCCCTGCACGGGCTGCTCCGACGCGCACTTATCCCAAAGGCTGCAGCTCCTCTCTGCCTCTCGTGTGGGGCTGCTCTGTGGCCCGCAGGCTCTCCAGTACGGCCTGTGCCATGGCCGTCTCCCCACACAGTCTCTTGCCTGTCCAGGTGCACTCACATGGAGCTGCTGGTAACTCTCAGTCCTGCCATGGCCCTGCATGGGTTGCAGGGGTACAGCTGCATTCTCACCACGGCTTGCAGAGGGGTCTCAGGTCTGGTGCTCCTCCTTCCTTCCTCCTTCTCTGACTGGGGGTTCTGCGTGGTCGCCTCCATCTTGTATCACTCTCACACCTCCTGCCAGCACTTCAAGTTCCTGTCCCTAAATAGTGATGGCAGAGGCGCCAGATTGGCCCAGCTGGGCCAGAGGTGGGTCTGAACCAGGGAGCTGGGGAAGAGTCCAAAAACTCTTTAGCGGGTCTTCACTGCAACCCGCTGCCCCTGTTACCAAGCAAAAGCTGCTCCTTGCTAAGCCATGACAATTACCGATAACATGTAAATTGATATTTAAAAATCAAAATGCACAGCTATGAGGGCTACCAAGACAATCAGTGGACTGGAACATCTTTCTTATGAGGAAAGGTTGTGAGACTTGAGGCTGTTTAGCCTGGAGAAGACTAAGGGAGGAGTTCATTAACACTTGTAAGTACCTAAAGAGTGGATGTCAGGAAGACACTTTTTTTCTGTAGTGCCCAGTGGCACTACATAAGCTGGAACACAGGAAGTTCAACTGGAACATGTGGAGAAACTTCTTTGCTGTGAGGTTGAGGGAGCCCTGGCACAGGCTGCCCTGGGAGGGTCTGGAGTCTCCTTCTCTGGAGATTTTCAAACCCACCTCGACATGTTCCTGTGTGACCTGATCGCAGTGAATCTGCTTTAGCAGGGAGGTTGGACTAGATGAGCTCTAGAGGTCCCTTCCAATCCCAACCATTCTGTGATTCTACGTGTCCCAGAGAGGAAGTTTGAAACTTATCAATATTTTGTCCAGATCACCCACCTCTCCCGCCTCAACTGAAGATGGTTTCGATATAATACTTTACTGAAGCAACTTTCAGCCCAGTCATCAAAGAGTCCAAAGTAACAGCAATCTTTGTACCAGGAGCTGTGTGTGGCTCAATAGCCAGAGTCTGAATGCCTGGGGGCTATCCAGTATCTATCCTGTGCCCAGCAGGCCCCTCAGCAGCCTCTCTGGAAGCAGGACTAAGTCCCAGCAGCTGCAGTGGCAGTGGGGCATGTGTTCCCACAGTTTTGATGCTTGGCCCCCAGGTTTTGGGCTTTACCCCTTGCAGGGGAGAGGAGCAGTGTCCTTTGACACAGAGAGAGAGAGCAGGAGAGGGAGCTGAGCAGTGCAGGCAGTGTAAGTCGCCTGTGGAGCCATTCCCATCTCCTCCCAGGGCAGTGCAGTCAGTCAGGCTGCCTGCTGTGCCAAGCTTGGCCTGTGCCTTGCTCATTTGAGCCGCCTGCCCTGTAGCATACATTCTGGGGAGAAATTCCAAGTGCCTTTGCCCTTTTGTACAGACATGTTTTTCCCTCCCCAGTCTTCTCCTGCCTCTCCTCTGGCCTCCAAGGCCAGAGTTCATCCCTGTTCTCCGGGTCTTCTTCCCCAGAGTGGGCATCCAAGAGGCAGTTCTCAAAGCACTCAATAAAACCTGGTGCAAACTGCAACTCTCCCTCCTCCCTGTCCTCCACCAGTTAAATGTAATTTTGGATATAAACTATGCAGATTAAAGAGATGTCTGAGATATTTTACTATCATTCTGGCTCCTAAGTTAAATAAACACTATAAATTGTGGAGACAGATTCAGCTCTGACTGAACTTTCACATCAAGCTTTAGTTTGATGTTGAAATAAGGTGATATACTGATTTCAAGAGTACTGACTTATCCCCTATGGGTGTTTATGTAAAAAGAGTTCAAGTAATGCACCCTTCCCTGCATAGTGGAGATACTGCCAATGTTACTCAAAGTGATGTTTTCCTGCACTGTCTTGCACTGTTCACCAAATGTTCAGAGGGAAAACGAGTCTCAAACGGCATCTGTGTAGGAACTGGTATGGTATGGTATGGTATGGTATGGTATGGTATGGTATGGTATGGTATGGTATGGTATAGTATGGTATGGTATGGTGTGGTATGCTAAGTTATGTTATGTTATATCATTTGGGTTCAGAATGGCTAAACATAATGATCAGAAAACATTTCTAAGTAACAGGCTCAGTGTCTGCTCTATTTAAAGCAACTTCTGGCAAATGACCATATCACAAGCAAAAGACCAGTCATCTTCTTACGTCAGAATAGATCCGAGTAATGAATATGCATGGTAAGGATATAGGACCTGAGTGAGAATGAAGTCTGCAAGACATCTGTCTATTTACAGTGAAGCTTTCTTGCCATCTTACAGAGAAAAGAAGGAAAACCGAGAGAGAAGACAGACTGTATATGATGGGACATATATGCCTCAAATATTATGGTTTTCAGTTTGACCATTTTTACTGTAACAGCAAAACATTCTCAGCTGGCTTAGCAGAGGAAGTAAGGCAAGTACTTTGCATGCCTCTGTTAGGACATATTTATGTTTTATGTGACTGGATGATATAAAACACTGGTTCTCATCTCTGTAGCTGTAAAAACTGTCTGTGTTCATGCTTCACTAGGCCTGCTGGAGTCGACACATCAGTGAGAATCTCTGTTGTTTGTCAACCATGGCCATAGAACTTACCCAACCAGACAGAGCGGTGTAGTGCTTCTTGGTATTTTCCCTGCCTGCAGTCCAACTGAGGTGCACACTCTCACATTCTGCTTTTCTGACATTTTTGACAGAAACAGAAATTTAAAAAATCATTTAAATGATTGCAGTCATGGTTTTCAATGGTTTTAAATCCTTTCTGATCACTCTGCTTGACCTTTGTATGATGAAGGACTTTGAATTTTATCCTCCAGTTCCTCAAGTCAAGCATGACAGGTTCTGGTTGAACATTGTCTCTTATGAGAGTTTTGCCAGTCTAGATGTAAAGGCATCAAGTAATGGGCATTGCATGGTGTGCCTTGGTAATGAGGCCCTTGACTGGTTGCTGTCAGTATTAGATGTCTGCTAGCATAATGTTTTCCTGAATTCAGTTTCCAGCTGCTCATTTTACCACTGCTGTGCCTGCTTCGTTAAGCAGCAAGCTCCACTTTATACTGCCTCATTGGCTAGGTACCTGGACACTTCCCTGTGGTAAGCTGAGCAGAGATCCTGACTGAGCTCTTAATCAATTCCAGCCTTTGACAGGGATCTGTTCCTGTTGCAGCTTGACAGATGAGAAAGTGCATCTGCAAACTGGAATTATGCATGGGCCTGTGCTCTTAGGGCTGGCACCTGTGAGGTGCTTACCATGTCTGTGTGATGCTGGACACACTTAACCTTCCACTAAAATGTTTGGTAGTGGGGGGCATTTGGCATCTCTCAGGCAACCAGGGCCCCTTGGATAATCAACTTGTGTAAATGAAGGTTACTGACACCTGGACTTTACTGTCCTTGCCAAGCAAAGGGCTGTTGTGTTAAAACAGCAGCTTGTTTGGAGGTGATTAGGGAATGCTGGTCATATTGAAGATGATTTGTTTGGGCTCTTTGTGATGGAGTCATATGAGGGAAATGCAGGAAGGGGAAGAGGACGATATGTACTTGGAAAATATTAACGTTATTTATTTACTTGTGGGATATTTGTTGATTTTTTTGTTTCGGTATTTTTTTTTCCTTAAAGCAAGCCCTGACAGATTTCTGTTTGCACAGAAACATGGTGTACTTATCAACGGTAGGAACACAGAACTGTTGGTTGAGCTGTGGCATTTTTAGCTTCTGCTCCCTTAAGCTGCTGATGAGACATTGAGAAATACTTGTCTAGTGGCCTTAGAGTTGTGTAAATCATTTTAGTCAACAAACTTGGCTGCTTTCTCAAGTTAATGTGCCCTAAAAATGTAACAACATTAAACTATTTGTTTTTGCCATGTTAATGCAAGTACTTTTTCCTGTAAACAAGAAGCATCTATAAAAAGGGCCCTGCAAAATGACAGTCAGTCCAGAGTGTGCCATAGTGCTCCTTCCACAGTGCCAGCTCTATCCAGCAAATGAGCTAAATCACTGTCCTGCTGAAGTCTGTGGAAGTGTTTCCATTCACTTTAGCCTAAGTAAGATTTGGCACAGTAAGAAAATAATCTACCTGTCCCAGATGCACAGATATGCATGTTGCCTCTCTGACAGTGTAAGTTTTCTAGTTAGGCATTGGTTCATTAATGTAAATCCTGAAGCATTTCTCCAAAACTCCATAAGCAGACCCTGAAGCTCTCCCATTAGGTCAGAATCTCCTTTTTCCCATTGCTGACAGTTGCCTGTGCTGTGGAAGTATGTTGACAGCTTTCCTGCTGTATGGATTATATCCTGTATTTTGCAGCTTAAGCTCCAGTGGTTTTTTCCTATTAAAGCCCTGCTGAGAGCGTTCAGTCACATAAAGTCTTTAAAGTCAGTAGCAAGGATTCTTATTGACTTCAGTGGAATTTGGATCAAGGCCACACAATTAAGCTGCAGAAAAGGCTGTTTTGCTGTAGTATCTTTCTCTGATTTAACAGTGTTACCTGGTTTGGATCATATAATCTCCATCCTATATGGCTAATAAAAATGGCACCAAGAGCTACTGAATAACCAGCAAGTTGCTGAAAGGTTGTTGCTGTTAACAGTTTAATTATTTGTTGTGGAACCTTTTTTTTTCTCCTTTTGTTTCTGTTTCTGTTTTGGTCAGTAAAACATCCTGTAACTTTCTTTTTTACTTAGATGACTGAGTTTTGCCAATCGGATGTCCTGGCTACATGGACTGTTTTCTTATACCCCTGAAAGAAAGGTCTTTGGATGAGCTGGAAGAGGAGTGTGTCCTGTCCCCTATCCATCTTCTACCTCCATTTTGCATGTTGGACTTCTCTGATGACAACCACAAAGATGCACAATCGCTACAGGCACTCTTAGTGGTGTGACAGCCTGTTTGATGTGTTCATGCACAGAAGTGTCTTTCCTGCTCTGGAGGCTTTAACTGTGCTGGAGGGCAGAGCTGCTGCTTGGACAAGAAAGGGTCTGACCTCACTGATGGTTTCAGTCCTTCCCTGAGGACATGGTATGAAATATCCTGGCCCTGGCGTGAAAAAACATGTAGCCTCCCGTGTTGTAACTGTCAGCTATCAATCACTGTCCCTGGCCACAGCCTACTCTTCTGAAGTATATTTCATCTATGGTAATAACAACCAGATTCTGATTTGGGAACTCAACTCTTCAAAGGAGGCCCAGATTCTCTCTGAAAGACATTTGATGTGATTCCCTCCTCTTGTGATGCTTGTCCCAGATATATCTGAGCTCCCAGTCACCTGAGCAGAGTCAACCCTTAGGATCCCCAACTGTACAGATGGGCTCACAAGCAGAGGGCTGCAGGAGGAAAGAGGGAGGAGGAAGGACCTGAAGGATTGTGATGTCCTTTCCTTTCTTGGAGAGGTGGGAAAACCAAGAGTTTTGGTTAAGTACAAGCAGCCTGCCCATAGAGTCATTGCAATGTGCTAAGTACTGTGTGCGATGTTGCAACTAATGATTATTTTGTTGATGTGAGTGGCAGTAGTGTTTGCCCTGCCTCAGCTGCATCGCTGGAGAAAAGGGAGGTAGCTGCCCACAGGCCTGAGCAGTGTGTCTCGGAGCAGCACGGAGGGAATGGTCTCTTCTCTTTCCTGTTCCCTCACCTCATGCAGGAGCTCTGCTTACAACTGCCTCCCAGGTCAGACGCAACAGCAAAAGGCACAGAGAGGCTTTGACTTTGCGTCACAAGCCTCCATGAGCAGCTGGGCCTCCTTCCCTTGGACCCACCTCTGAAGGAGGAAGAGGAGGAGGTAAACAAGGGGGAGGAGGAGGAGGTCTCAGGATTCCTGTAGCTGGAGCAGAGAAACAAAAGCAAAACAAGACAGGGCCATCTATTTCCTGTGGAAAATTATCAAAATGAAAGTTTGCCAAGCCTATCCCTGCTGCATCCACTGTGAATTGAAGGATGAGGATAAGGTAGCTGCTTTCATAGTGGGGTGGGGAAGGCCAGAAGCCTGGGAGGACATCTGAGGAAGGCATTCAAATAAACAACAGGTAGGGCAGGGAGGCAGATGACATCTTCAATAATGCAGACTGCAGAAAAAGGAGAGGGAGAAAATTCAGAGAGGGTGCAACAGGAGTGACTTGAGGGCGGAAACACCCAAAGTACGGACCTCTGGAGATGGATCCGAGGAAGAAGCAAACAACCCTTGTGAAGGAAACAGCAAGAGGTAGATTAACAACAAGCTGAGTATGTGGGGATGACTCAGTAGTGATGCTTCCATTATGAGAGCAGCTGAGGGGGAGTCTTGAAATGCTAGTGCAAGGAGGAAGAGGCCAGGCATAGGTGCAAGAATAAATATAGGAGAGAATAAATGCAATAAAACTTTCTGGTGAAAAAAAAAAACAAAGCTGTCCTACCAAAAGCTGTAAGCAAATGAATTCAAAGCTATTCATGGCCCTGACATCAGTTTTGTGCTCCTGAAACAATAATGGGAATAATGGGAGAAAGTGGGAGGAAAAAGGGGAAATGAAGGAAATTAATTTTTGTCAGAAAAATTTATCAGGAGCACTTAAGCACTTCTGGAAATATTATTCAAATTTCCCAAGTAGCAGAGGCCGTGGCTCAATGAAATAGTAAATCAACTTTCAGGGCATTTAGTGCTGAACCAAATCCATTGCAACTCCATAGCATGAAACAGCGACCTGCTATTTTGCAACCCCTTGTTGCTTCTTGTTCAGTGGATTTTTGCTGCAAGAGGCTCCCAGGATTTTGCAGCATACAGAGAAAGTACCTCTTTCTGAAGAATTTCCTGTCATGAATCATGGAATCATAGAATGGCAAGGTTGGAAGGGACCTTTAGATATCATCTAGTTCAACCCCTCTGCAGAAGCAGATCCACCTAGATCAGGTCACTGAAAGACATCACACTTCGACAAACCAAGGGCCTTGAAAGAAAATTTCAACTTCAGGAAGGGACCCTCAGTAAACTCGGGTCCATGAGAGATGTTAGTAGTGCTGTGTCAACATGACAGTGATGCGAGGTCAGGTGAGGTTAGCTGTAACGGCACACAACTAACAGGATGCTTGGGGAGCCGACGTGAAAGGGAGGCTCAAAGTTGCTAATGCCTTCATCTGGGTCAGCAACTGATTCACAGAATGTCCCTTCCCTGAGAGGTCCTGTAAATATATTATATGTTTTTGTTTTTTTTTTTAAACAGCGAGGAAATGAATGGCTGTGCTGAGGATTAAGTGCTCCTCACGTCTGACCTCAGGCCTGCTGGCTTTACCTCAGCCCAAGCTGCCTGCTGCTGAGACACTCCTCACCATCTCTCTCCATATTTCCCTTCGCCCTTTTCCCCACTCCCTTCTCCTCCCTCCTCTCCACACGTTGGGGCCGTCCAAAATTGAGTTTCTGCTCTGGCATAGAGTAAGGAACAAGTGTTGAAATCTCTCTTATTTTCTTTTCTGCGAAATGCAATTCTTGCTCGCTGATCATCTTATTGTCAGTATATCCCCTGCTGGACCCCTCAGCCCTTTCCCCAATCCCAGCCCTGCACAGCTGCACAAAGATGTTGGTGAGGTTGCAAAAGCAGCCTCCCCTGGGGCCTTGATCTGGCCCTGAAGGCAATTCTCTGGTGCCAGCTCCCATGGCTTGGGGGATCTCTACTCACCCCAGCTCGCCCTGGTTGACGCAGAGGCCAGCTGGAGCCTGCTTGCACCCGTCACTGGGGGCTGTAGCCGGCCCGTGTCCTGAGCTACACACATGCCTGCCATAAATCTTCACAGGGCTTCTGGTAAAACCCTTCAGTTGAAGAAACACTGTTGTTTGGGGTTTGGTTTTGTTTTTTGGTGGCTTTTTCAGTTCAGATATTAAACACGGAAACAAATACTGCAACAAATTTCAGCAGGACCCTTTAATCTAGGTCTCTCAATTTCCTTCTCACCCCCAATTTCTCTGTCCTCCAGAGCCCAGCCGCTTCTGAAAAGGACACGTCCTTCAGGGCAACATTTTATGCTTTTTCTTGGTGCCTTTTGTTTGTCCCCTAATGTAAACTCTCTCCATGACAGGCTTTCAGTGTGACTCTTTCTGTGATAAGCTGTTGAGCTTTTTTTTTCTTTGGGTATTTCTGTAGCAAAAAATGATTTATTGTTGGGAAGCCTTTCCTTACATATTCTTTATCCCAAATTTCCTGCCTCTTGTCATCTTTAGGTTTCATTTCTCCGAAGCCGCCCTCTTTATGGGTGCCTGCCACAGCATCAGTCTTCTCAGTCAAGCTGATGTTATGAAGTTTTTCTGGGGAAAAGTGATTATTTCCCAAACCAGGTTAGGTAGGTCAGGAAAACCCACCTAGTAAGCAGAATTTAGACCAGCAGAACAACACAGCTTATTTTATTCAGGGAGGACATTAAGATAAATCTTCCAAATCACCCGCTTCCAAATATAAGCTCAGTCTGCCTTAGTAGACGCTGCTGACATAAATCAGCCAGTTTAGCTGCTCGTAAAGACTTTGTAGTGTAGACGAGTGCTCCTAAGTGAAGCTCACTGAAGTGCCTCAGCCGCGGTACTTCAGTTAGGGAAGGTCACTGCTTCGTTGATGCAGCGTCTCTGCAGATCCGTGTGGGCCCCCCGAGGGAGTGACGCTTTGCAGTGAACCTTTTTGCATTTGTTATTTTGCACGCCCCAGGTGTCTTCTGGCAGTCTTCATCTGCATTACTGTTCCTTTGCAGCCTCGCAGGTTCTCAAGGCTGCTTTACAAGCAGGGTGGGAGCTGGCTTGTGGAGCTCAGGGTTGTTTGGGCTTGAGTGAAGTGAATCATCCTCACGAAGTAATCTCCCTTCTTCACTGATGCTGAACTGGAGCAATCCATTCCTACACAGCAAAGCACAGAAGCCAATTTTTGGCTCCATTTCAGCAAGACATTTAACTGTGAGTTTAATATTAAACTCATGTTTAAATCCCGTGGCTTGCTATTGGATTTAGGTGAATGTCCACACTACATCAGCTAACAAGAAAGGGATTAATTACAAGGGGTGAGGAGCTTTGCTGTGCTGAGTTCAGAAGAAACTGAATCTTCTGTATCAGAAGACTTCTACGCTTCCACTCCCAGGCTTCTCTTCTCCACCAGTTGGGAGTCCAAGAGTTTATTCCCAGGTCACAGTGTTGGTATTTTAGTCTTGTTCATCAAGGGACATTTTTTGTAGTGTGGGATTTACCAAGTGTGGGGTTCCTGAAGACCTTGGTGAGTATCTCAGTGTTGCTGCATGAGAAGGGTGATGGCAGCTGGGTGATCCCATGTGATGTGCAGACGGCATCCCTCTATGCACATGGTTTTTCTCATCTCCAGCTTCGGATGGTGGAGAGGGAGGAGGCAGGTGAAGCACAGTGGGCTGATCTGACTGCCTTTCCATAGCAGATCTCTCAGAAGCTGGAAGAGGTAGACATGGAAATGCTTAGTGGCTGCAGTGTGTTTTCAGATGGGAGGAGGTGACAGCTCCATGTATAACTGTGCAAGAGTAGTTTGGACAGCGCATCACACGCCTGGTGGTTTCTGTGAAGGAGTTCATGCCTTCTGTAGAGGAGATTCTTTTCTCCCTGTTTACCCCTTGCAGAATAATAAACCAAATATATTTTCAAAAGCATACTGTCTTCACAAAGTCCCGTGACTTAGGCAAATCTCTTTCTCTAAAGCAGGTTATATTCATATTATTCAGTTACATTAATGAAATTTTTCACCCAACTCTGTCTTGCTGTAAAACATGCTAATTCCTTACGAAACTACTTTTCTGTCCCAATTGCAATTAAGAGGAACACAGGCCAGTGTTGTTCCTATCCCCAAAGCTAGACCTCAGAAAAAGTCTAAAAATGCCTAATGGTCTGAACAGGGTGCAGTATGAGAGATGGGGCCTGTAGCAGCTGGTCCGTGCAAAAGTCAATAAAAGGAGCTGTGATGAGTGTCGTAATGTTTGGATTTGATCAGTTGAAACTGGGTGCTAAGTAAAGCAACTCTTCTGCAAGCTATCTTTAGTCCCGAGTGAAAGCTGGGCACTGCAAAATGATTGATGCTGTCAATCCCAGAGTGCTGATGAAGAGCCCAGCTCTATGGGCACAGACCAAGTTCTCAGTCTTTGCATCTCATTTTTCCCAGCCTTTACAATGGAGATAATAATAGTCACTAACTTCCCAGCAGTGTAATGTTGGCTGTGTTTAAACAGAGACTCTGAGCACACTTGGTGAAAGTCCATTGAATGGCCGTTGATATCCTGGGATGTGTCAAGAAAAGTGTGGCCAGCAGGTCAAGGGAGGTTCTCCTGCCCCTCTATTCTATCCCGATGAGGCCTCACCTGGAGTACTGTGTCCAGTTCTGGGCTCCCCAGCTCAAGAGGGACCAGGGAACTGCAGGAGTGCAGTGGAAGGCCATCAAGATGATCAGGGGATTGGAACATCCCTCTTATGAGGAAAGGCTGAGAGACGTGGGACTGTTTAGCCTGGAGAAGAGAAGACACAGAGGGGATCTTCTCAAAACTTATAAATACCTAAAGGGTGAGTGTCGAGAGGATGGGAGTGAGTCTTTTCTCTCTAGTGCCCAGTGACAGGACAAGGGGTGAAGAACACAAAACTGGAACACAGAAAGTTCCACTTGAAGAAGAAGAAAAACTTCTTTGCTGTTCAGGTGAGGGAACCCTGGCCCAGGCTGCCGAGAGAGGATGTGGAGCCTCCTTCTCTGGAGGTTCTTAAAACTCACCTGGACACATTCCTGCGTGATCTGATTGAGGTGAACCTGCTTTAGCAAGGGCTTAAACTGGATGATCTCTAGAGGTCCCTCCCAACCCTGACCATTTTGTGATTCTCTGATTCTATAATTGCTTATGGACTTAACTCAAGGAATTGGCTTTCCTGGTGTTTCCAGTGTTCCCATTGTAGCCATTAGCCTGAGAAATCTACACCCCCTTTGACATGCCGAGTCAGAAGGGGATTGATCTGCGGCTTCCAAGAGTGCAAATCAGAATCCTTTCCTTCATCTGAGTGGAGGTGTACCACTGCTGGGCTGTGGTAAGTGAGAAGACTTTCACCACAGTCTGTTATGATTTGTAGAGAAAAAACATAGAGCTTAGTCATCAAAACCAGAGGTTAGTCATCAAAAACAATCTATTTTCCTCTTAAAATACAAAAAAGGCTTAAAAGTTCGGTGAGGTTTACAGGGCATTAAGTAAACACCACTATTACAATTGCCGGCATTAATTCTCATCAGGTAGCCTTCCTTCCCCATTTGATGCAGAGACCTACAGCTTCATGTCTGTTGCCAAATGCTTTAACCCTGGTGCCCATAAAAGGTTTCTGCTGTAACTGTCTTGTTATCAGACCATCAATGTCCTGACACTTCCTAGTGATTAATCCTCTGTTGAAATGAAATTAAGTTTCCATATATTTGGCAGAATGACCCCAGGACTTCCTATTTGGGGAATACAAAGAATAAAGCATCTGCAGCCTACAGGAAGCCAGAGTCTCTGATTTCCTGAGGAGGCAGAACAAGAACAAACAGGGAACACATATTTCACAGCGGCAGTCGAAAGCGCACGTAAGAGCCCCGGCAGCCCCCAAGATGAAAACAATTAGAAAGGGGAACATCCCTGGTCCCAAAATTATTTGTGGGTGTTTTGTTACATACACAATATGCCATTAGAGAAGAAATGTAGCTCTAGTTAATGTTTTTTCCAGGTAACTGTTAAACTTTCCCTTGGCACATGTGTTTTGGTTTACATCGGCCAGATCGTACTTGTAACGCAAGTGAGTTTTATGTTGCCGTTTGCTAGGCCAGGCTCTCGGAATCCGTTTGTGCTTAGGAAAACACAGTGACATTTTCTTTGATGGCTTTGTTTAAATGAGCCAGACCAGATCCAAGCTGATGTAAACTCTGGCGAAATGGGCAGGAGGAGGTGATAAGGCAGCAAACTTTACTTGCAGCCTGGCTCTGACTTGCAAAGAAAGGCACATGGGGAAGCAGAGGCATCAGCCTGCCATCTGGGGCTGTGCAGCACGCTCTCTCTAGGAGAGAGCCATTGCTGCTTCTACAAAGCAATTTAGCAGCGCTACACCCATAAAAGGAAGTGCTTCCAAATTGCTGGTTACACCTTTCACTAGTGGGCAACATCAAGCACAAAATTAGACCTCTCTCTAAGTAATACTTCTACTTGAATACCTGTACCTGCATGCGAGCATGTGTACCTATTGATGTGCATGTGTGTGTGCGCGTGCATGTGTATGTGTGTGTGTGTGTGTATGTGTATGTGTGTGCATGTTTGTGTGTGTGTATGTGTGTGCATGTTTGTGTGTGTATGTATGGACAGAGAAAAACCTGTTCTATTTACTGGCCGCTGTGCTGGGATTATCTCAGTTGCTGTAATGTATTTGCTTAGCTGTGTCAGGTGGCTCTCATTCCTCTGCCATGGCTGGTTTTGCCAGTGTCAATGGTTCTGTTGCTGCTGGTTCTTGTCAAAAAGAGATTGTCTTATTTCAGTCCTGCAAAGGTACCATACTAGCATGACCATTGTGCCTAAGAATATCTTGTTTCCTACAGTTTTATACCTGTTGAGCTTCTTTCAACACTTCCCGACCCAAACTGAGGAGGCGTGGGTGCTGCAGGCTTGGTGTGCTTCCATGGGGAAGGATTTGACTGGTGGCTGGTTAAGACAGCTCTCCTTCAGCAAGCAGAAATGGGCCCACTGTGATTCTCTGGAAAACTACTTGTCTTGGAATTTCAAATAAATGGCTGCCTAGAAACACAATGCAAACTGTTCCTCTCCTTTGAACCTTGCCTTCAAACGAGGAACTGGTTTTGAAGCTGCAGACCTGAGAGAAGATTCAAATGATCCAACCATGGTATTTTTCTGAAAGGGCATCTTTAACTTTTTTTCTTTGAGATATTAGCCTTAGAGTGGATATTTCTGTAGCCCCGAAAGTATCAAATGCATGAAGAACACAGGATGTGGCTCACAGGTCTTTACTGTGGTGACTTTGAGCAGATCATGTTATGTCAAACAAGTCGCAAGAGAACCACAGAGAACTGTGAGCTAACTAAGGATGAGTTTACACCACAAAATGTTGCTTGCCACTGAAATGCCAGAAGCAGTGGGAATCAAAGCTGTTCTGCCCACATGGCACAGGCAGTGTTTACTGGATGCAGTCTAGAAGCATCAACTTAGCAACTGCCTTGGGGTAAATTAGCCTTTTTTCTTAATTCATGCTCTTGTCATGTGAACTTCATTTCCCCTGTGGTTTGGTAAAAAGCTCATGGACTACCTGTTTGTGTTGAAATCTGCATGGGTTTGGGGACACAGCAGGGAACAAGTACATTTACAGAGAGAGACTTGGTCCCCAAGACTCTTGTGCTGCAACTCTGCATCTGCAGGGAGCTGGGCTATGCCACCATTTCACTTTGTTCTCTACTCTGAGTTTTAGAAGGCTCCATGTATCCCTGTCTTTGCCACAGGGCTGATTGTCTCTCTCAGTTATTCTAGAACAAGTAACATACAGGTGAATCAATGCAGTGCTGCCAGCTCTTGTGACTTTGTAAGTCTTGGAATATTTGCTGTTTTATCTCTCGGCTTTTGCTCTCAGCTTAATGCAATGGAATTCCTCTGCCCATTAGCAAACAAGAGGAAAGGGAAAAAAGCTCTCCAGGTGTCCAGTCTACCTGGCAGGAAAGGAAAGCTGGGACCTCTGACGCTGGAAACCCACAGCTGTTAGAACTGGACTCAGACGTGTCCACCCCACGAAAGCCTCAGCTCCATCACTGCACTGTGGATATTGCTGTAAATAACTCCTGCTTGATAAATCAGACTATCAAATGACTGCACTTCGCTCTCACTGCAGCCTACCCCTGTCCATGCATTATCTCATTGTTCTCTTCTCCTACAAGGGTGCTCTACTGCTGAGAGCTGCTGCTTTCCAGAGGAAAGCCTTTAGGGACGGTGCTCCCTTTCCCATGCAGAGGTGCCAGCAGCGAGATGCAGCAGGGCCCAGACTGAGCCTCAACAGGAGACAAGTCAAGGCAGACCTCTTAAACCAGGCAACTGACCTCCCCAGTGGCTCTGGCCTGAAGAGAGGTCAGTAGAGAGACCAGGAGTACCATGCAGCATCCTTCCTCAGCAAGCGCAGGTTGCTGCCTGGGTGTTGGACAGGCCCCTCCCCCAGGGTGCAGGGATGCTGTGGGTGGGAGCTGCTGCTGCATGCCTCATCCTGCATAGGAACTGCACCTCTCTGCTGCTTTCAGCAACGGACACCCCTCACCAATCAGTAAGGGCTAAGCCTCTCAGCCACCTCTTCCAACACAGATTTCCTGTATTATACTGTTAAATCCCACGTCCTGTATGAGAGGCACATGAGGTGCAGCTTTTCTTGTATCCTCTTGCCATCTGGCCATTGCTTGCAGCAGAGGCTCTCTCCACACGTGTGACTTAACAGCCCAGATGTTCCTTGTTTGCAAACCCTTCGGGCAGCTCCATGACTGAGCACACTGCCCTGCCCCCGCCATCCCCCATCTCCAGAGCATGGTGCAGGTTCTTCCATAACCCCCAGGCTAACCTTTATCACAGCAACACTTCAGTTTTGGTCAAAGGGAGCATTAATTCTCTGTGAGGCACCTTGATCTTAAGGTACCTGGACTGCAAAGGTTGCTGTATATACATTTATCTCGTTCAATAAGTTTGTACTTTTATTATGCAACTTCCTGTTAAAACCCATCATCGTGAGTGAATCAGTGGATCATAGACATGATGCATATTTGGAGGTGTAGAAGTCATTCTGCTCCTGCCTCTGTTGGTCTAACACTGTTTCTTCCATCAAGTATAAGCATCCCCTTCCCTTTTTCTCTCATGACACCAAGCTCTCCTGGCTGTGGCTCCCAGGTTTCATGTGATGAGAAGCAGCAGTTCCGGTGACTACCACTATTTGCTCCTTAAGCCAAAATGTAATAAAGCACCTCAAGATGCTCTTTCAGTGTGAGTGACTGGAAATTACTGTAAAGCTTGTATGCATTGCTTTGACAAACAGGCATATGAGCTCTGCTGCTTCTCTTCTACACAGTGATAACCCCACAGAAGTCATCATTGCTGATATTTAAAGTGCATCGTAGATGGAAAGCGCTGTAGTGTTTTGTTGGGCTTTTTTTCCCCAGTGGTGTAACTCTCCTGATGTAATCATTACCCAAGGATTTCATAAAAATTACTGCTGTGTTGCAAAAGCTTGTCAGTGAATAGAGAAACCGACTGATATGTCAGAAGTGGTAACGTTTTCCTGATACAACACATAAATTGCCAAGCAATTTACGTCACTTTTACCCCAATGTTAACTCTGTTTGTTTGACAGTTACAGGAGGGGTGTGGATGCCCTGGGAGGAAGCTCACCTTTATGGTTCTTAAAATTAATGACGTGGGTTTCCAGCAGTTTAGCTGTGATCATTCAGCAAAAATTATCTCTACACAGAGCTGATGAAGCTGCATGTACCAGGGTCATTAACGGGCAAGGAGCAACCAAGTATTGTCTGCATCACTTTGGAGGTGGTTTAGAGTTAGAAACCCATAAATGAATGATAAGAACTTTAGAGGAAAGAGAGTTGTTACGCTTTCTATCCTTAGCCAGTCTTTAGCCTGAGTGGGGACTACCATGGGATGGGATGTCTCTGGTCCATCCCTTGCTCAGTGTCAGAAAGGAGGTCAGGTGAGAGGAAGGTCCGACCCTGAACTCTTATCCTATCCTCCTTGCAACACCACGCAAGTGACTTTTCCACCTTGCCTTTTGGTGGTGTGACCATGTCTCTCGTGGTCATTTTCATGTCCCTTGGGTCCAAAAAGAAATTACTGCTTACAGAAATTTTATAGATCAGTGTATAGCTTTTATCCTAGAAAAATAAATGCTCCCTCTAGGAGCAAAATACATTGCTGGACCTTGTGTGAGGCTGCATGTAGTTTATACAATGCCTGATGTAAAATGAAAAACTTTGAAGTTTGAATAGGGAAACTTCTGGTCTGCACTGTAGGTTTGGCTGATAGAAAGCCCTTCTGTACTTCAAAGCTTTTCTAAGATGTCAAACATTTTGAGTTAATTAGGGTTAGGAGCTGTTTTACTGTTTGAATTTGTGACAGAAGAGAGTTAAATAAGGCTTTGCTTACAAAGTCTCTCACTTGGAAATACACACAAAGCTGTTCAGTGTTAATTCCTGAGTTTGCTTTAAGGTTTTTGGGTAAACATCTTCTCTCCTCTCAGCCTCTATGAAGGAGCTCTTCCAGGTCTTTATTTGCCTTCCTTTCACAGCACAGTTTGTCTAGGCTTGGTAGGGATTGTGCTAACTTTGCCATCAAGTCTGCAAGAAGACAGTTAAGACACTTTCTACTTCTGTGCCAGCTCTTTGGGATGATTGCTAACCGAGGGCTGGAGATTCAAATAGCGGTACTGATATGATGAGGTAAGAGTCTACAGATGACTTCTGACAGCGTGCAAAGGGTGTATTAAAGGAGCTTTCAAGTTAAAAAAAGCATCCAAGACTATCACCTGAGCTAGATGATGGTGTCTTGGATAGGTTTATTCTTGAAATTTTCATTTATTCTTCCCATTTTGACTATCCCTGTAAGAAATCTACAGAAAAGATCTGCAGTGCTTCTTTATTATTAGGGGGAAGACACTAAATCACGACAAAGAAAATGTATCCTGGGATGATGTGAGCAAGCCCACATGTCTACACCATCTAAAGGGTTAATCAGAATATCCTGGACCTCTAAGACAGATGTGATACCTTTTGTCTTCCCAAGGCCTGCCACTTACTGGCAAGTCTCATTCTTACCTTACAAGATGAGACTGAAGGAAACCACTTGGCCAGTTCCAATTGGTGTCCCTCACTCCACCAGGAATCAATCTGTGGGACTGCAGCACAAACCCTTTCGGGAAGCCTCCTTGAGGTAGTGCCCAGCTGCTCTGGCAGCTTCTCCTCTCTTCCTGATCACATGCCACCGTGCTCAAGGAGTCACCTCTCATTTGTCCTCAGAGAAGGAGCTTCCTATCCCTGCCCCTTGTTGCCATAGATTCAGGGCAGGGTGTCACCAGGCAGGGCACACATCCAAGGTTTTCTGGTGTCTGAGAGCCCATACTGACCCTCAAGACCCCAGACCTCGCCAAGCCATGTCCCTGATGCCACTATTAGCTTGCCTACCAGTTGCAACTGATTAAGAGGTACGAACCAATTTGTATGTCTCCTACAAGATGCCTTGCCCCAAGGCGCTCCCTTGGACAGGTCAGAGCCCCTCTCTTCAACCCAGCATCTCCCACTGACTGACTGAACAGAGGCATCTGTCCTGCCCTGCCAAGTGAGAGGCCGTTCCCTGTCGTGTTTTTGTCACACAGGCCAGTAGTACTGTGAGTGAACAGAAGCTGACACAGAGCAGAGTACCACACCAGCCGTAAGTCACTCGGGGGATATCGGAAGTGGTTGAGCTCCCCTCATCTGGTGTGTGTGGGTGTGTTCAGCTCTTCACAAAGCATTTGCCCTACAGTGATGCAGGGGAGCAAACTATGGGCACCCTGCCTTATCAACCTTAGCCTTTTCCTTAAGGATGAAATAGCTAAATGTCTTTTGCTAAGCAGCAGCTGATTTTGACAAAAGTTTACCAGAAGCTTGGCCCTGAAATGATAAATCTCTTTCAAAGGTGTTGCAATGGGAATGAGTTGTCTGCAGATTAAGAGCACTTACAGTTGTGATATCCACTACTACCTCTGAAGATAGTTTAATGGCATTTCAAGGCCAGACCGTAGGATTTCATCAGGATGTGAAACATTCCTCCTCTGTTTGCTTTTTATTTAAGCAATTACTGAATGAGATATTAAAGTCTTGTCTATGCTGGAAAATAAAAATGCAGTAAAATGTTTTATATCAGAAAACCAAAGTAGGCAGCTTCATGCAGACTCTACTACGTAATGTTAGTCTTTTATTGATTTGACTTATGCCTCTTGGGAATAGCTCACATTTAGAGATAAATCTAAAAGGTCATCTTACACCGGAGTAGGAGTGTTTACATAGGAAAGAGATCATGGTGTAACTGCACTGTAGATGTTATAGGTAACTGCTAACACTTTGGTAAGTAGACAAGGTCTCTGAGATTGCGTGAGGAAGTGATTCCGGATCTAAATCTTGTCCCAAGGACAGGCTTGAAGCTTATTCGTATGCATCAAGATTTTGGCCCCCAGCTAGGGTGAGCTGATGCCACTCTATCGATTTCTGAAAAGCTAAACTAATTTACAGCAGATGAGAATCTGCTCCAGATTTCCCAGCTGCCCTATCAAAAACCTTCTCAGAGCATTGACTGAGGAAAGATAAAGGTCTCAGCCTGATTTCAAAGAACATAACAGACCTTTAATTTAATTGACTTAATTTTATTGGCAACTATTGTATGATGAAATGAAAACAGATGATCTGGATGAACAAGAAAGGTTAGATGGGAGTAGCCCATTAGCAAATATCAGAGCATCATCCTATTGTCCTCTTTTAATAAAGGAACGGGTCAGTAAGTATCATCATAAACATTTTTACATTTTAGAGAAGATTTATTTGACATCATTACTAGCAGAGAGATGGATTCTTGGAAAAGCAAATGATGAAATAGTCTAGCAGACGAGAAGCTAGCTCCTTTATCTGGCATGAAATGGCAAAGCTCTAGAGATTGACTTGTTTAATTTCACCTCTTACAGCAGCTGAGCTATTACTTCGGACTGCTCTGAGATATTTGGCTGCTTTTTTAAACTTTTCTTTGGCAATTTTTCTTTACTTACAGCATCTCTTGCCTGTCTCTAATGTCCTGAGCAATCTCTGCATAGATAAAACTCAATATACAGTGTACCTTAGAGAGAAAGACTTGGAGAGGGAGCTGAGCTTCTTTTCAGGGCTCAGTCATGGTTAAAGCTTCAGGTCCAATGTTTCTAAACATTTATTATCCAACTGCATCAGTGCTGGAGATGGCACAGGACATGGCTCAGCTTCTCATTCATTGGTCTGCTAGCGAGCATGGCTGCTGCCAGGATCTCTTCAGGCATGTCGTCAAACTGCAGTGCTGGGGCCAACATCTCTTCCTTCATCCCAGGTCTTCCACCTTCATCCCAGCACTGGGCATTGCCTCTGGACGCTGCCAACCTCTGCGATGGCTGGGCCACGAGGAGTGGCCCTATGGAGTGGGCCAACCAAATGGGTTGCCTACAGCCCCCAAGGCCCATGAGAGCAAGGAAGGGATAGGCTGTTTTGGAAACCTGTCCATCACATGTCAGACCTTGTCTGAAGAAGCAGCTCCTCCCCATGCCTGCTCTATGTGCCACACACCAAATGGTCCTGTCTCGCATGCTGTGCAGCCATGCTTTTGGCTGTGTGGGGCTCCCTGGAAGTCCATCCAAACAGCATTTAAAAGCAACATTCAAAATCTCATCTAAGGACAAGAGTACCCTGAGGGGGAGAACAAATATCATGCAATGCCAAAGAGAGAAAATTCAAATCAGATGCAGGGAAATCAGACACGATCCTGCACTTAATTCTTTGCTCATATAACTCGCTAGTGGTGGGTGCCACTTGCACAGGAGAAAAGTTTTAACAAAAGACTTCCAGGCCAACTTTGACAAAAAGCTTTTCTGAATCACTACCTGCAAAAAATTATACTTTTTTCTTTTCAAATGTACTAAAAGGTTAGAGTTTTCTTCATTTTAGCTGCACTTGGTTGGAACTAAATAACCCAGGAGTGTTGCTTTTTTGTGTGTTTACGTGTGCTGAGGTTCGATTTGTCCCTGTAGGTGCAAGGCCTGCAGGCTCAGCCTTCATGTAAAGGCATGACTGGCCAACCCCACCTGGAGCTCCCTGCTGGGGAACATCAGCCTCCCTCTCCATCCCTGGCAGCTGCCCTTAGGCAACCCTGCTCTTCTCACTCACAGAGACACAGCCAAAACCTGCCTGAGCCCCCTGGGCGCTATCTCCACTACCTTACACCACCACCCACTGCACCACTTGTCTGTTCCCACCCCAGGGGACACATATCCTATTGCAGGCCTTGTGTGTACCCCCTTCATCTGTGCTTCTGAGAGATGGGTTGATCTTACCTCAAAAGCCCTGGATTGGGCTTTGCCATGCTCCACACCAGCTCCAATGTTGCATGCTGATTTCTGTCCTCACATACCTACGTCAAGTCTTTGCTGAAGATTTCTGGCTCTGTGACAGAAGCAGTGGGAAGAGCTGCTTGTCCTTCATCAAAGATGGTGGATGGTACTGTTGTTTCTGTCCCTGTCAGAGCACCCCTACAGCCATGCCACAAGGAGTGCTTGGGCTGTGGCGGTTTCTGCTCTGTTTTTCTTCTTTCCCCTCTCCCCAGCTCCACGAAACTGCTCCAACCTGGCTCCGTGTTTTCAAGGCACCATCCCCAGCCAAACCTGAGGAGTAAAAAAGGCACGGCAGTCCACTGACATTGTATGAGCTTGGCTGGACCACCAAAGAGCTGATCACACAGCAGCAACTTCTTTTTACAGTGCTCTTGCCCTTTCTCTTAGTATGTGCCCTTTGGGTTTAATGAGCAGAGCCCTCGCAGGTTTCACTGTGTGCTTGTTCACAGAGAGCTCACTCAAAAATCAGTGTTCATCATCTGAAGTTGAGACTAGGAGTGAGGATGCCAGATCTGCTTTTGGGGAGATATGCTGGCAGCTCCCTTTGTCCTAGAGCAGAGGTGAGTTCTGGGCATATCCTCTCCTCCTAGGGGTGTGAGGCTTTGAGGGCAGAGTTCTATGATGGCCCCTCCAACATCATGTTCCCACAGGGCAAAGCGCTAACCACTACAGAATGTGCCTGCTGCTGCAAGACTGTCAGAACTAGCCAGGGTGCACGCCAGGATTTACCAATGGAATAGTTGCCTTTCCCATGGGAGGTTGAAAACTAGCTACTTTCACCTGAAAATCCAAGCACTTTCTTCAAAGACAACTTCAAATCCAATCCCTTCCTGTCACATTTCAAATATTGTAGTTTTCAGGTCTTCTCTAGGGTTAAGGAGAACCCTAAAAAGAAGCAAAAAAAAACCCCGAACCAACCCAAACCCCACAAGATTTTCCCAGGAAACCAATTCTTGGTGAAATTTTTCAGTTTGATCCGTTACAGAACATGTTAGAGCTGACATCCTTGTCTGAATGCCAGCAGTAGCTGGAGCCTGTGATGCAGGATGAGGCCTGCTTTGCCTGTCTGCATGGGCAATCACCATCCAGGTACGCACCACAGACTGTGCCTGGCGCAGGGCAGGCTCCACAGAGGAAGGCAGTTCCCTGCGTTGCACCCTATAATGCAGGAAAAGCAGCTTGTATCTTAACACATTTTGCCTGGCAGGCATTTCAAAGGCTTCTCCTCTGAATCAGGACTACAAGCACTGACTACATTTCCTTTATGCAGAAATTGGCAGGTTGAGCTATGCAAAATTCCCTAATCCTGTTTATCTGCTGTCTCCTTCCCAAGAGGCACGAGGCTCCCCTCGTCTCTCTGAGCCATGACCAGAGTTATATTTGCACATTTGAAGGCCAAACACAGGCAAGAGTGAGAGGAAGGCAGCCCGGGGTCCTCAGTGCACCAGAATTTAGGATTTCATTGTGCAGTAAGGCAGGCAAGTGCAATAGCTCTGTGCTCCTTTAGCCTTTCCTGGAATAAAAAACTCCACAGCAGATGGATTTTGTCCAGTTCAGGTGTTTTCCATGTAAAAATAATCCACTGCCTGGAGTGAAAACCAACAAAACACTGACCTTAAGGAAGGGGCAGTGTGGTGGATCTCACACCCCTTTGCCTTTTCCCTACTGCCCTGCAGTTCTGGTGAGGCAGGAGGAGGGTAGGTTGATGATGCAGGCAGGAGAGTCCAGAATATCTGTCTTCTAGGCCAAAATCTTCAACTCAGTTCCCCAAGCCTCTCGATGCAGGGATGCTGATCCATGGATGCTGCTCCGTGCAGCTCAACTTTGTAACCCCAAGGATATGGAGAAAATAAATCAGCTCGGTCCTTAACCTTTGAACAGGAAAAAATCACTCTGTGCTTGCCAAGGAAGAGTGCTGGTCTGGTCCCCAGGGCTTCTGTTTGAAGCCAGGCATGCCAGCTGGGAGAGTGCCGGGCTGCCCGTGGGGGATAGAAGAAAAACTGGGGGGCTGACGAGGGGCCAAGGTGGGGTGGTGGTAGGGGAGGTCAGGTTGCAATAGTACGAAGTCAAGTGCTGCAGGGTTGGAGGAAAAAGAAGAGCTTGGGCAAGGGAAGTGTGAAGAAGGAGGAGGAGAGGAAGGGTCTCATTTCTGGGGAGTGGCCCAAGCCCTGTGTCACCAGGAGCAGTGCTCACCTCCTTGGCTGGGGTCGCAGATCACTGAACCTCCGCATGGCTGACGTGGATGAAGGCGCCTGAAAGACCTTGAGGCACTCGTCGTCTCATCCCTCCCCTCTCCTGGCCTACAGACGGTCCTTGCAGGCATCCTTCACTCCATGAGGTCCACAGTGAGGGTCCAGGTGGTAAACTTGGACGTCTGAATCCCGCTGTTGAGTGGTGTGAGGGCTTGCACGCTGCCATAGGCACTCCCAAAACGGGGCTGGTGCCACACATGGTGGTCGGTGAGCCTTGCTGCTGAAAACTTCACCTTACAACCTTAGCAGTGCTGTTTTAGCACTGCTGGATGTGATTCACCTTCTTTCCACTGCAAGGGAGGTACATTTGGGAACCTATCACCAGGCTGGCAGCAGCTCTGAGAACCACTTCTTGTGGGGCTAAAGCAGGGAGGTCACCTCAAGCACTTTGCTAAAATCAGCCTCTTTCTGCTATTTGCGACATCATTTTGCGTAATGAGCGTTGCTCGTGAGCCTGTTCTCTAGGATGGCATACTGAAGGACCATATGTCATGGTTTGGACTGCCAACACATCAACATTGCAATCATTTGCAGACTGTTTTATATTTCTTTGATTTGGGAATCTGTGTAATTAGCTCCCCAGAACAGCCGGGGAGGGGAAACGCAGTCTGTTATTTAGGCAGAATTAACATCCTTGTTCTCTGTATTGTGATCCTTAGTTTCCCAGCGCTGCCGCCCAAGCAGTCGAGAAATCAGTGCTGAGACATTCATTCCCTGAACCTGCCTCCCTTGCAAAACTATTCCTGCTCCTTTGCTAGGCTATCCTGAGGACCCACAGGCTGGGACAAGGAGTGCTGATGCTGTAGTCACTCAATGCCCACTGCAAGTGGCAGCAAAAGATTTACAGCCACCATTGGAGGTTTCAGCAAGAGGAAAAGCACCCAAGCACTTATGTTCACCACCAACATAATAATTTACTATGTTTTTCTCCAGCCTCCCAGCAGGATCTGGCTAGCATCTCCTACTCTTTGTGCCTGGTAAAAAAAAATCTTTACTGACCTGTTGTGGCAGAAGTCATATATGAATGTGCCAGTGGGGAAAGAGTTATTTTAGTAGGTTAACAAGCCCGTGTAAGCTTCTTCACTGTCAGCATTTGGCCTCCTACCAGGCATATGATCGTTCTGTTACACTTTCCATTCCTATTCCAGTAGTTTATACAGGTTGGTTTTTAGCACTGCTTATATACAGCCAAAAAAGCAAGAGAGCATCAGTGTCAAATGGCCTCCCACTTGCCTGTACATGGAAGCTTCATGCCAGTGCTTCAGAGTCAGGAAAGGGCTCTGCCCCTGGGTAGAAAGGGGAGACAGGTGCTTAGGGCAGTGCTCCTCCAGCCTCAGCACAAGCACTGACCCTATCTGAGGGCAAAAACTTGAAACCTGTGATGCACACACATGCAAACAAAAGGAGAGCTTGTTTTGTGCTATTGCAAGTAACCTGTCTCCCAAACACATTACCAGCAAGATAGTGTGTCTAGTGCTTGTTTGGCCTCTGTGTCTAAGACTGTATGGGCTTGGCCTGTGCTGTTACTGGTGTTTGGACACATTTCTCATCCTCTTTATTCCTCACCCCTGCAGAGGCGTGTGCACACACGAATTCTCTGTTGCTTGGTGGATGGTAAGTTTATACTGGTCTCTCTTTTCCTCTGCCTGGCCAGGGCAATCTTATGGGAATGAAATAGTCTTTGATATCATTGCCTCTCACTAAATTTAATCAAAATTGGCCAATAAGTTCAAAACTTATTAAAGTCGGGGGGGAGGAGATCAGAGCGCTCTGTTTCCATAGGAAAACTGGCAGAAAGGATGGGAGGAACGGTGTTATGTAGGATTAATGGAAATGACTATTTGCAGTCTTAGTATGCCATAATTTATCTCCCTTTCCATTTTCTTCTCTTCCATGTATAGTACAAATATTTTAATTGATCATTGTTTCTTCCGTTTTATCCTTTGTGCTCCCTTGCCCAACTCCACAGGCAGCACAGACAGCCTCCTCCTGTGTTGTTTTGGACCACAGAATCATGGAATGGTAGGGGTTGGAAGAGACCTCTAGAGATCATTCAACCAACCCCCTGCTAAAACAGGTTCACCTCACTATCCTCATCCCTGGACTGTGGGCTTTGTCTTCTCTGGGGAAGAGCTCAACAATCTATTTCTGCCTTTGGTTACATCTAGCTCCCCTCCTCTCCGTCCCTGTTTTGGTTCATACTCTTGAGGAATTTCAAACATCAAGGTACTTTTTTGTTATTCAGCCCTGTTTCCAGAGCTGTTTTGGAGTTCCTGAGGTAGTCATCCCTACCACTTATTATTATTCTCTCCCTTGATTCCCATTCTGGCTTCAATCAATTTCTTCTCTGTTTGGCTGCCACTTGACCACGCAAAAATTTTGAGTAGCTGTGGTGGTAAAACCAGTCAGGAATTCGACTCTTACAAAGGCTTCAGAAAGAGCTGGGTTCATTTGGAACTTGATTGACCAGTGTAAGAGAAACAAGAATGTTTTGCATTTTGCATCTCAGAAGATGACATTGTGTTTGTAAATCAGCTGAAAGGCCGGTGACACTTCACTGACAAATTCATTTGTTTGATTAGAATCTTCTTAAAAGACAATGAGGTTTTGGTGAGATTTTTTTGAATGAAGCTGCTGTTAATTACCTACTTCTAGGTCACCATGACCCTGAAGGTTTCTGATAAGGCTTTTCAAAGTCCCTGTGATTCTGTGAGCGTATGTATAGATAGATTTGCATTTTCCCAATGATAAAAGGGCACTCCAACATGTTGCAGAATACTTGTGAATGAATGCAGAAAATAGATGCATGGGGTCATAAAAAGGCATGCTTGAGGGATTGTTTCTGGCTGGGGCTTTTCCCAGGCTGATACTCTTGGTCTGACAAGCAAAGGAGGCTGTGATCAGGGACCAGATAACAACTCAGTAATAAGGACTGTTTTGTCCTTCCCTCTGAGAAGGCTCTCTCTTCCCTTAACTTCTGCTGGAGCAAGCCTGTGACTTTCTGTCATATTTTTATCTGTGTGGTGAGAATTCAACCTAGAAAACATAACTGGACTGCACTAATTAAGCTTTATCTAATCTCCAGCTAAAATGACTATCAACAAACAGACAGAGCTTTCTCAGGATGAGTTGCATTTACATAGTTTCACCTTCTGGGCATGAAAGATGTTCCCCAGTAATTTTGTGGTGCATTTTCTGGGGGGAATGAATCCCCTCTTTGTGTCTTACTTATGTCAACCTTAAAATATCCCTAAGCCTCTTCTAGGAAATGTGGGTGCCAGAAGAGGTCTATTTGGACGGCACAGCTTCCTCTGAGCATCCACACGGTCTGATGCCTGAAGCTCTCATTTTGTAAGATCTAGTCTTGTTTTGCATTTCTGTATTTCCCTCCTTGCTGCATCCACTTGCCCAACTTGGTGCCTCTTTGAGAAGGGTGTGAGTTTACATTTCCATCATATCCAATCTAGAAAATATTACTAAATCCATGACTTCCACAGCATTGTTTACACAGAGCTGTGGGTACATCCCTAGGACTGATCAAGACTGGAGTCTGTTTGTTTTGTTGCCAGCAGTATAGGCCAGATGGGCATTTTGAAATGGAATTGCATGAAAGACAAGAAATGACGGAGTGACAAAATATAAGTAAAGTCTGTGTACAGCGGGTACCTGTGTATGTGTTTTCAAGGGCTATCAAGCTGCTGCCACAACTGTTTTCAACTAAGCTCACCAGGATATTATGTTTTCACAATAACTTTCTTAGGGTTTTTTGTTTTCTCTCTGAGACAATCACCCTGTTGTTCACATCTCAAGATGAATATCCCATTCCAGCCTGATTTTATTTATGAGGAGTTTCACAAAAGATCTGTTTTACTCAGGTCTTCTCACTGTCTCTGAGTTTCAGTGAGGCAAAGGCATCTGGCCTTCCCCTAGCTCTGGAGCTAGAACTCCAGGAAGAGGATCAGAGAGAAAATAAAAAGAGGGTCTGAGAGAAAATAAAAGCATCTGCTCAATGGTAAGGCTGTAAGAGTAGTGAGAGAGCTAAGAGAGCTACAAGGGAACCTGAAGCCATAAATGAAAAATGTCATTCCTACATGAAGCCATAGATGAAAAATTCCTTTCAATGTGTTTTTAACCTTGAAACCATCCATGGGAAGAAATCCAGAAGAAAAACCTGTTCACTTGTACACGTCAGAATGCCAGCAAGTGGCAGCAGCTCCCTGTCTGACAAAGAAACTGTCCACATTTCACATCAACTGCCTGCTCCATTGTTTATGTGAAAACAGAAGGACAAAAGAAACATACAAATCACAAGCTCTTTTCAGGCTGCTGGAATAGATTAGCCCAGGGCTGACTTGAGGGGCTGCAAGAGGTGAGCTGGAAGCTGGGGGAAGAGTCCTGCTCCAATGTCCTTGTGGAGAGATCCAAGGAGGAAAGGAGAAATATGGAGTTTAGGAAATACGGAATTCCTTTCTTTTTTTTTTTTCAGGAGGAGTTCCCGTTGCTATTCTGGTTTCTGTGTCTTCAATCGTCACACACAGCTTTTGTCTTTTGATAGGGCACGGGAGGAAAGCGTTGTACAATAGCTGTTCTAACAGCCTGGCACACCCCACTTCAGGAGTTTAAAGCTTTCTTGGTGCTGAATTTGTTCCTATAGTGACCAGGTTGCCATAAATAGGCGCTAAATAGATCTGGGCATGGTAAAGGAAAGTGAAGGTCAATGTTGGCTCTTATGTTGTGTTTTAGATCTCTGTATCAAAGAACTTAATGAGGAAGGGGAAGGTGCATTTTCAACTTGGGCTTCCTTTTAGCTAGGGGGTGGGGAGGAGGAAGAGAGGCATGAAAAAGACAAGAATGGATGTGGGCTTTGCCTCATGTTCTGCAGAGTTGCTGCCAAACAGCAAGTCATACCTTGTGAGGCAAAATTAACTCCCCATGGAAACCAAAGGTAAAACTGCATTTGACTTCAGTAGAGACAGGACTTCACCTGCAGCCCAGCTCAAGCAACTTAAGCTTTGAGTCAGCCATCCTAGTCTAAATGTCCAGGATGTGTAAGGCAGGTGTATTTGGGACGTTGGGGTGCAGGTGCCATGCTGTCCACAGTGGCTGCATAAGGAAGGATGAAAGGGGATGTGGAAGGTGCTCCTCTGTGAAAGCAGAGGCTAGATTGCACAACCTCTGATGTCCCATTTTAGGGTCCCACACCTGACAATGTGTCTCCTTGATGTCTCAGTCACTGAGCCAGATTGCTCTTTGCATGGATACCAAATGGGTGAGAAACATGTCCTTAAGAGAAGCTTGAGTGTCTTCCCTCTCTGCTTTACTGACTAACAGATGCAAATGGCTGTGTTGCACCACATGTGGGTAAGGAAGCCAGGGGGTACTTTGAAAGGCGGGCAGTGTGCATGATTTAGTGGCTACAGTTTCTTTATGTGCCCTAAGCCAGGCTTTGAGTGTTACAGCTTGAGCACTGAACCACACCACTCCTTGAATGTACCAGATCTCGTCACTAGCTGCATGAGCCCCTTGATGTCCCAAAACCTAGATGAGTTTAGGATATGCTTCCTTTTCCAACCTGCTGCAGCAGAGAGACAGACAATCAGGTCTGCGGGCATCCAAAAGGGTAGGCTTCTTAATAAATGGTGATAAGCCAGAGCAGAGCTTGGATGCAATCCCTTAGTAATACTCTGGTGGTATAAAACTAATAAATTAAGCAGGGCAAAGTCTGTCTGAGGTTGGAAATGCACTCCTTTGGATACTGACAGTTGGATGGATGGGAGAGCAAAGCACAGTGCGGCATCACCAGGGGACACCAGCTCGGCTCCCAGCAGCAGTCTCTGCTACAGACGCTGGAAGGTGCCTCAGATATCTCATGTGAAATCAAACACAGTTGCTGTCTAAAGATTGTGTTTCAATTCAAGACTCTGTGAGGCCATTCTGGGTTAACAAGGCTGACCCATACCCCACAGCCATGCTTTGGGAATCACATTGCCCCCCATTCCCTGGGGATTTGTGGGGTTGGGCAGAAACCACTGCTGTTGCAAAGGGGTTAATGGATGAGCAAGGGACACTGAGCCACCTCACAGAGAGTTGGAGCCTTCAAGGGCACATCTCACTGCTTTGTAACATGGTGACACATGGCAATTTGTACCTGGTGGGGGAAAAGGACACAGACCCGACTGGTTACATCTGTTAGGGCATTGCCAGAGACTGCTGGCATCTTCCAGCCCCTATGGGTCTGCATTTAGTTTGCAGTGGCTCAGGAACTGCTGCAAAAGGAAGAAAGAGAAGTCCTGCAAGGGAGGCGCTGTCAGCTGCAGTTGTCCTGAGGGTCAAGTTCATTTCTGGGCAGCTCTTGGCAATCACTTCTGTTCATGTAGGTCTGGTCTTTGTGAAACACCCTATACTGGCTCGATGGACTCGGAGTGACTGTTTATCTTCACTTTCTAAGAAACAGGCTCTCCCTTTCGAGTCTTTTAATTTTCCCTACCACCTGTGCCAGTTCAGAGCTCCTCTGCCAAGGATCAGCTGCTGTTTGGGTCTCAGGTGGCATCTGCTCGCAGCCCTGCGGGAAGCTGAGCCTGAGCAGGCATTTTCCAGATGAAGGCAGCCAGCGCCGAGTACAGAAACCTGCTTTCCAAGTGGGGCAGGCTGGGTTGGAGCCCAGGGTATGACCTTTTTCTGCATGGCATGCTTCCATGTAATGTGACCTGATGTCATCCTGCTGCCTGCCGGGAGCTGTTGCGACAGGGCTTGCTGGCCTTCACACCATGCAGGCGGGACACCACGGTCCTGCCCCTGGCCCAGGGGCTGCTGATAAACCACACAGGATGCCAGCCCCGTTTTGTTATTCTTCATGTTAATGGTGCTTTAGGATGAAAGTATTTGACCTTAAGTTACTCTTCTCTTTTGAAAAGGGAGCTTGTTTTTTAGGAGGGATGGATTTGATTCTTGAGTTTTGGAATGAATCTGATATGAATCCACCCATTGCTTGGTGCTGCCCATCCTTCCCACCCAAACAGGGAAACCACTGTAGTGGCTGGCATTAGACAACTGTCCTTCAGGTAGTGAGTCTGAACCATGCTCTGTGCTCTCCAACTGTGTTTCAGGCAGTGGTCCAGAAGCAGGGACATGTCTGGTTACAGTGCAATGCAGGCTGTATACCTAGTGTAAGTTTGCCACACACAGGGAAGCAGCTCTGCTTTTCAACACAGCAGCTCAAATGGGAGACAAGCCATTGTGAAATGCTTGCATTAAGATGAAATAACTTCGTCCTAATCCTAATCATTTTGGCTTGAGCCGATGCTCGTCTGTAGAGAGAGTGAAATGCAAAGAGGTGGAAAAAGAGCTCTGAATCTCCTGCTGCAAAAATCAACTCCCTGGCTTCTCATCCTCAGCAGGCTTCTTGCTGCTGGTATAAAATGTGACATATCTTCCCCCTAGTTCCCCTGCATGCACTTCAGACTGTATCACAGAATCACAGAATCATTACACTTGGAAAAGACCTTTAAGATCATCAAGCCCAAACACTGTCAAGTCCATCACTAAACATGCATCTTTTAAATATCCCCAGGGATGATGACTCTACCATCTCCCTGGGCAGACTGTTCCAATGCTTAACAACCCTTTCAGTGAAAAAGTTCTTCCTAATCTCCTATCTAAACCTCCCCTGGCACAACTTGAGCCCAAGTTCCTTTTGCTTTGGGCAGTAAAGAAACAAAATGGAAATAACAGAGATCTTTGATTGAAGCGTAACATCTGGAATGTACAGAAAAGGGACAGAGTAAGTCAAAAGCCAAAACTGCCCTCCAGAGCGTTGCACCCAAGAATTTAGGATTTGTAATTGCTTCAGTCAAAGATAAGCCTGTGGGCTCAATAAAAAAACAACCCCAAAACAGAGTAGGGGCCAGCTGAACAAAATAACATGACTTTTGGAAACCAGGAAGTAAAAAAATAAGATACAGTATAAGCATTCTGATTTAAAAGAAAGCAAGGAATAAAATGCTCATTTTACTTATGTGGCAAATTTCTACTATTATGTGTCTTACTTTCCAAAGTTAGAACAGTTATTGGAAAAAGTATTGTGGTCATTTTGTTTGGTTGGTTTGGGATTTTTTTGTTTGTTTTCTTTTGTTTTGCTTCTTATTGTGCAAATTCTATCTGCCTCTTTTTAGTTTCTGGTGCTAGTTATGGATCTGTTCAGCAACCTCGCTTGATTCTAGCAATGTAGTCAGGGTTTGCAAGGTTAGCACTTTTTTTTGACCTCCTGATACAATTAGCCATGGTTTCACTGAGAGACTTATTGTGCACAGAGCATTCCCTCCAAGCACAGCTGCGATGAACAAGCAGAAATTTCTCATACAGCATAAACTTGTAAACCCTTCCACAAGATTATCAAATGACAGCAAGTTGAAAGTATGTAATGAGAAGCACGGGTTCACTGACTAAGCATCTCTAAAAGGGCTGATGCTTAATCCTTTCATAGATGGTGCCCTCTCACCCTGCTCTGAAGGAGGTAGTGGCAAATATGCTCTAGAGAAATGACATAATTAAGAGTAAAGTTGATCTACTGCTAAATGTGGGTAATATGGAATTTGCTTTCTTACTGACCTGCCTAGAGCAGGTCAATCTATCAGTCAGGCCAGTGCACATTGTGTCTGATTTTTCCCTAACCCCGTGCCCCCACTCCTCTCTTTTGCGAGGCCAGCAAGGGTTCCTGCTCAGCACATGGCAGCAGTTTCAAGTGAGCAGTTCAAAGCAGTTTCAAAGCAGCTGAAGCTGATAATCTCAAGTGTTGCCTTGGTCCTGTGCCAGCTCTGTGCTCCCCTATTCATACACATGCTGAGATGTCCTAGGAGATAATTCCATTTCCATATAGCTGCAATATTTAAGTCTTAACTCTAAACCAAAGTTGGAGTAAGGAGATAAGTGTGTTGTAAGTCACTGCACGAACTACTGTCCACTTGGCTGCAGCAACTAATTTCTGGTGCTACAGCAGGTGCTAGGTACAGCCCAGGCTGAAAGGGGTGCAACGTAGCCAGCTGGAGGAAAACTAAAGCCATCATTAGCTGTCTTTGCAAACCCTTCCCTGGAAGAGATCGTGGTAGTGAGAATTAAGTCCCTGTGCATATGCAAGCCTATTTCCCTTATGGTTAGCATCTCTGGACTATCACAACTCTACAGTAAGATGTGCATATGAGTGTAACCCTGAGGGCTTGTCATCTAGACAGCACATACACAACTCGCTAACAAGCCCATGTTAGTGTTTGACAGATACTTTCACCCAGGCTAGGACTTAGGACACCAACTTGTATATATGTACCTACATACCATCACACCTCCTGACTACACCTATTGGCATCATCCCGGTATCTCCCTGGAACATCCCTGCCCTCACCCCTGCATCACCCCGACATCCCAGTTACTGCAGATGCCTGCATTATCTCCCTGGCTGCTGGGCATGTCCTGAGACCTGAACAATTGGCAGCTGGTTTGGGATATTTGCAAATTCCTCATGCTAATGTCCTCCTCTGTTTCCCCCCCTGCCCTGCCTCACCGCTGCTTCTGCCCTCTGTGCTCTTGCTCCGTGGCAAGGGGGCTACAGAGCAGAGGAGGCATCACACAGATTTGTCTGGCGGGTTTGTAATGAGAGGGGAGTGATGACCCTGCACATTCATCAGATGCTTGTTTTCAGCCTGGACCCATCTGTGATGTTTGTATTATTTTTTTTCCTCCCTCTGCTCAGCTCAGGCTGCTTCGGGAGAAGTGGCACGTAGGCACATACGTCCTTGTGCACACTATACTTGTATAAACTCCATCAGGAAGTCATCTGGCCAAACTTTCCAGAGCTCTGCTTTTAACTCTTCCCTAGGCGGGCTGTACTGGCAGCCTGGGGATTTCCAGGGAGTGTGGATATATGCATTCATCCTCCTGTTCTGTTTATTGATTCCCATTGCTCTCCTAACTACAAGCCCTGAGCATGTGGTTGTGCAGCTCTTGCACTCATTCTACTCTGAATTCCCGTCAGAAAGAAGTGTCTGTTGGCTGCACACAGGCATGTGTGCACCCATTGGCACACACAGGGCTTTCCTGGGGCTTGAGGTAGCAAGAGTCAGTTACCAAAAAGTGCTGGAGTAGAGGCTGCCCCTGTGGGGCAGGAGGAAGGAGAGAGCCTGTCCAGGGGAAATTCTCCCTCACGGCTCTTATTTCAGCAGCGTGTCCTTACCAGGCACATGAGTAGCAAAGGAAGTTCTCACAGCCTTTACATGTTTGCTGTGGCCAGGGAGAGATTAAAAAAACCCAAAAAACCCAACCCCTTCATAAGTGACCCTGTCTTCAATGAAGCCATGTCCCACTTTGCACAGAGGCACGATTACACATCGACATAGGCACATCAGCCATCTCAAAGGGCTAATAAAACCCCTGTGAGACTGCTCACGTAGGAGAAAGGCTGCTATTCCTCCCAGTGACATGTCTGGATTAATAATTCTCCTAATTGTTAAATGCAAAGTAACAGTCATCCCATTTTGTTGGTGCTGCGTGTTGTTAACTGTATGTTGCCAGATTTCCATGGCTCCTACAAGATTTTGGAGCTTACTGCACAGAAGTGAATAAATAGAATTGCTAGAAATGTTATCCTCTACCAGTGGGTAAGGAACAGGGATGTCTGAGCTTGTTTGCTCTTTGTCCAGTGGTCCTGGACATTTTTGCTCGTGCTTACCTTGAGTACTAAATGAGTGTCAGACCAGCAGATCTCTGCCACCAGTGGTAATGCTGTCTCTCTTGACTTATACCGCTGCAAAACCACCCAGAATTTAACCATTTATCCCTGAAGTTGTTCATGGAGATCTGTCCCTGGCTTACTGCATATTAGTTCATCTTACAAAATCATGACATGATGAAAAAGACTCAGTGTACAGGTCTTGATTCTTTGCCTGGGCCCACAAGTGTAAATCAGAAGTGATTTCATTAAAGAGAATTCAGTTAGTCTGGTGTTATTTTTGCCACCTCTATCAGATTTACAGGAGTCTGTCTGAGATAGAGAGGTGTGTGTTTGCACTCAGCCTTGCTCAGACAGCTGTGGTATAGAAGGGATTCAAATGCCAGAAACTATTGGAAATCTAGGGATGACTATTACAGCAAACTCAGCTACTGCAGAGATGTTTCTCCTCTCGATCAGCTGTTCATGCACCATAAACAGCAAAAGAACCTTCTGTTTCTGCCAGACTCCTACTGAAATTCATGAGATGCAAACCATGACTGCTCACCAATTGGGGTCAGAGATATTAATAGTGTTTCCCAGTCACCTACTCTCCTGCAGTCAGAGGAATCAAGCTCTTGAGGACCCTCAAGGAGGTGGAGGAGCTCTGAGAACTGAGGAACATGCAGGTTTTTGATCATGCCTGGTGTTTTCCTTAATTTTTAACTTTAGATCTCTGGTCAACATGGGTTATTTTTCTGTCTCCTCAACTGAAGGATCGTTAAGTGTAACTTTTACCCCAAAATCTAGAGTCAGTTCCTCCATCCTGACAATTCACTGTAGCTTGAGCTTTGTCATTGTGAGTGGGGCATGTGCGATAGTATCCTTACAGAATGGGTTCTCCATGCATCTGTGGATTCCAGTTAAGAGGCCTGGGGTGGTATTCAACATAAAATGTTTTTATTCTGTGCAAGTAATTCACATCAGGATTTTAAAGAAGGATTTTTCTGCCTGAAATCCAACATAAGCTCATCCTTACACTGCAGACCTCAGGGTGAGCTTCCAGAGAAGGCTTCCTCTCAGCTGCCGGGTTTTGTATGTAGAGGCAATCTTACAGGCAAACTGGAGAGAGGACATCCTTGTAGATGCATTTCCACCTCCACCACAGACTTTGAGATTAAGTGTCCAATATTTAGAAAGCGAAAGGATGTCCTCAGCCCTGACCTTGCCGTAACCTGCGGAGAAGCAACAAAGATTCCCTCTGACCATGTACGGTGTAAACAGCAAAGAGCACTCACATAACAAACTGAAAATGGAATCTGAGAGATAGCCCCGAAGATAAATGCCACTTTAGGCAATGTTTCTTTAAACTGTTGACAGAAGCACCATTCAGAGAGGAACTGTGAGATTCGAATGCTTCTCTGCTTCTGGGTGGGATAAGGTGCCACGTAAGATGCGATTTCTGTTTTTGTTTCATCTCCCTCTCCCCACTCTTCTCCAGTGAGATCATATGTGCTGAAAGCATTAAAAGCAGGCTGTGGCAAGTTTGCTGCACTAATACCTCTCCACATCAAAAGCATCACTGGAATCTATTGATTCTGGCCGAGCTGCAGAAAGCAGCGATGTTTGCAGTGAGACATCATGCACTTCTTAGTTGATTTCAGGAAAATGTTTAAAAAAAAAAAAAGAAGGAGGAAAAAAGCTCCACTGTGTGAAAATATTCACCCTACAGAGAGGCTGATAAACTGAAAAATGTTTTGGCTGTCTCCTCAGTGCCTGTAAATGCTCAAGGGTGCTTTTATTGACAGAAAGAGGAGCTTTAGCTTACTTGATATTACAAAAACCTGACCTATTTAAGTTCTGTTTTCACTATTGGTGCGTAACACGTGATAGTTCTTATCTCACCTATTGATTAATTCCTATTTCTGAAGTGGATGCACCTTATGCCAGTGAACTGTGTTGGCACACAGCTCCATGGCTTCTCTCAAAAAGCCCAGAGATTATCGGTGACATCAGTTCAGAACTGCAGGGCAGATTGCTGCTACGTTTTGGGAGTGGTCCAGGCAGATTCACCCTGTAGGTGTAGATGTACCTTAATTGCAGTCTGTTTGGAAAATCTGCTTTTGATCAAAAAATCGTCAGCTATTGTGAGAAAAAATATCTTTCCTTTAAATTTTGCCTCATAGATAAAAAACCATTGTATCTGTGTACCACTTTAACTGAAACTGCTCAGTTTCTACTGAGTTTCTACCTGTATCAACCTTGTGATTCAGAGTAAAATCTGAGGACTTGGATCAAACCACATAGGAGGGAGGAACTGCTTTGCCCTGCTCTGTTTTCAGGGCTTTTGTATTTGCAAGACTCTTTGACTTTGGTTTGCATCTTGCACATGAAGAGTTTCCAAAATGTAAAAGCATTAAGGTGTTTTTAAAAGGTATCTGCACTCAAAGTCACACTGAGGGTCACAGTGCCAAGAGGGGCCTTTTCCTTAGAAACATCCTACTTGAAGTTTTCCCAGTCTCAAGCAGTGACTTTCAATGCAGAGTAACCTTCACAGAGAACCTCCCCTCACTTTGTACTCACTGTGCTCTTCAAATGTAGTCTCTAAACATGAGCCAGCATCTCCAGTCCTCAGGTGTAGGCTCTGCTGGTGGCACTGCGCTTGCTGCCAGATGCTGCTCGTCCTCTATTTACCAAGGAGGCAACGGTGCCCATCATGACCTAGGATATTGGGACAACCCAGTCTCGCCTTCTCAGGAGGAAGACTATCTGCCTTGGCATCTAATTACAGAGAGATGGAAAAATGTTCACTAAAGGATGAGGATAAGTTTTCCAATACGTAGCACAACAGTAATCAATACTTGAATCAATTCTTAATTTATCTATGTCAAGCAGAGCAGCTTCAGCAGGAGAGAATGAGATCATCTCTTCTGATCCTGGCGTGCTATGCAGTGTCACAAGGGATGAGAAATATGGGTTTACATCTCTTAGAGGTCTTAACTCTCCAACACTTGGATACAAGGGTGCTGCTACCAGGAAGACTTTGACAGGGCAGTCCTACCCTGTAACCTCTCAATCCCTCTGCGAACCTAACCCCTGAGTAAAAACCCACTGGGATCGGTTTGACTCTCCTTTGATCTCCGGGACCTCTTCATCTGGCCTCTGATGAAAGGCACTTACTTCACGGCCACAGAGTCAAACCCCTGGAGGACCATTGCTGCTTAGAAACAGCTGCAGTTTCAGTAAGAGTTTGCAGTATTACCCAAATATCAGGCCCCGTGAGCGTGCACTCCCTCATGCCACAGCGGCTGTTGCACCAAGGTATTTGCAATACTCCCTGTGAGATATTAATTTCTGGGCACCTCCCTTGCAGGGACATCAGTGGCGTGACTCAGTGACATGGAAAGCTTGCTGGGAAGTGAGGGAGAGTTGTCTGCCACGCACAGATGGTGACATAAGTGGTGGGCAAAAATAAAACAACAGCTCCTCTGTTGCAACAGGAGGTGAAGGTTTCGGCTCTCTGTGAACGGTTCCCCAAACAGTGACTAAGCTGTTCCCTCCATCCAGCTAACGGAGAGACCGTACTACAAGCTGTGGATTCCTGTAAACCAGCCTGCTTTGGGTCATCCCATTTAAAGGCTTCTCAGAAGCTTCTCTCAGTGCCCTGGTTTCATGAAATATGCTGAATGCAGACTAAGTTAGATTTCAATCCCTCTTTTCTTTCTCATTAAGCACTATCCATGGGAGCTGCAGCCCCTCGGTTTAGCTAATGGGAAGGTAAGCACGTCTCACCTCTGTTAACTCTATCTGTTCTTGTGTTCATACCTTGGGTCTTGCTCCTGAACTCTGATGTGTCTTATTACGCCTTTGCGTGCAGTACGAGAGGAATATGACCGTTTCCAAGATGCTCTTGGTTTTCACAAGGGCTTGTCTACACAGAAAATCTCTCTGGTATTAATGACAGCTGTGAATTTAAAGCACAGTATCTGTGCCTGGGTGCCTCAGCTGGAATGGATAAACCCAAGTCACATGTGTACTCTGGGACAGGGGCACTGGCAGACAGTCTTGTCCAGGAAAAGCTATCCCAGAACAGTTCCAGGAATCAGCGAGGAAAAGTGAAGAGCCTAAATTGGTCCCAGGGCTCTATGTGAACTCAACAAATATCCCAGGCTGCACGGAGAGCTATCAAACTGATGGACAGTCCTTCTTCAAAGGCCTGTGTTTCTAAGCTTTCGATGGACCACGAGCAATCCCTGTTCATGACGAACAACGTTGGGTTGTTAGATTGTACTCTGAATACCTATAATAGGACTATCCTGTTATTTGATAAATGGTGTCCAGCACTTGAGCAAGTGCCTCCTGCTGCCCAAGCAATTGGGCAGGCTGGCATTTGTCTTTTTGGGGAGAGGACAAAAGAACAAACATGCCAAACATTCATCAGTTAGTCAAGTGTATTGCCGGAAAGGACTCAGGCATTGTCGTGACAAGTAAACACGACAGCCTACCCAGAACACAATAGAGGTTTCAGTTTATTCCTAAATTATTAATTTTCCCTGAGGAGTGGCTTTATAGTGCTGACCTGGGAACTGTGGGAACACAGCCTCTTCCAGGGAGGGCAGCAGACTCCTCCCTGCAGTGTCTCTTGGTGGGATCACAGCAGAGCTTGGCCTGCCCCAGGTGGGTTACCCAAGGGGGCAGGATGTGACTTTGGGTGCTGGCTGGGAAAAGGTGCCTCCACAATAGAGTGGCAGCCATGCTTCCTAATGTGGGTGCTAAATGTCCTCTCTTCTGGTTAGTGGACTGATACCACCTTTCCCGATGGAAAATAACATAGTTTTCTGCCTTGATGTTTGTGAGGGGGCTTTTTGTAACCGCTTTTTCAGCTCTCTGTTGTCTGCTACTTACATGGATGGATGACAAGTCAGGACTTGGGCTCCTTAGCCCCACAGGCTGTGTTTCTGCTGCAAGCTGTGGAGGGATACCCCTTAAAGGCTTTTAAAGCTATCTCAGTTGAGTCTCGCTGGAACTTGATGGACAACTTCAGTTTCACTGGGGCCCAGTCTGAAAGTCTTGGAGCACATGAGTAAGGAGGCAAACTGTGAGGTGCTCTACACGGTGGCCTGTGCTGACTGTGGGGGAGATGGGAGGTGTTGGGCAGCTCCTGCACATTTGTCCCCTACGAGGACAGTGAGCTGGGACAAAGGATGTGAGGGGAGCTGTAGGAGAAGGCACTCTGTGGGAGAAGTGATCTTACGGCATGTGTATGTGTTTGTGCTTGTGATATGTCCCTAAAAGCGAAAGGATTCATCCGGAACAAGAATCCCCCAAATCCTCTCTCCACTGAGACAGCCAGTGATTTTTCAGGAGCAACAAGAAAAGGTGGGATGGTTTTCCAGCACAGAGCTGCAAGAGCAGGCAGGGATTGGGAAACAAGGAAATGCAGTCACATAGAGATATTTTTTTTCAGAGGTACTCATAGCAACAACTGATGCCTGTCACTGAACTGTTTTTCTCCTTTGCTCACCATATAGTGTTAAATATGCTCAGGCTGTACCATCCCCCTGACAGACAGTGCTGGGGATGCTGTGGAGCATGTGAGAGTTGCCTGATAAGCTGCAGTTGGCTGGAGCCAGCCTAGAGCTCTCAGAATTAGTTAGTCTTTTGAAGAAGGTCAGCCCTCCAGCTGTTTTCCAGGCAATCCATCTACCTTCATTCTCATGCAGGAACTGTGTCTCTCCCCTGGGTAGAGCAGCACAGCCATCCTCCTGGACATTCCTAGGCCTGGGTGCTGGGCTCCAGCAAGGCACATCTGCCAAGGGAAAGCAAATGGCACAAAATGATCACAACAGGGGGATGGATGCCTTCTGACAGATGCCAGTGCTCATTGTAGCTGTGAAGGGGTCTGGATCAGCTACTGATATTACCAGAGGAAGTTCCTCTGTACCTTGAGGAATCATTGCTAAAGCTAACAGGGAGTAAATGATGTCTTAAAACATACCTCTTCCACCACGAAGAACAATGGCAGCCTCAGGCTGCTGAAAGGGAGAAGTAAGTGAATCCCAACAGACAGGACCTGGGACACGCTAGGGAAAGTGGGAGAGGAGGTGAGATGGGAAGAAGGCAATGAGACAGTCTGTACACTGCTACACTTCTTTTTTTCAGTCGTGTGGCAATGCCATTCACTAGGAAACACGAATCAATGGCATTTCCCTGCTGTGCCCTCCCTGGGGAGCCATGGCAGCCCTCTGTGAGGCCTCGTATTTCTCAATCGGCCTCTCCCTGCTCCCACGTGTACCCAGGGCTGCAGCAACAGAGTGATCAAGTGCTCACCCCGCTGCTGCTTTGTGCCCTGGCCATAGGCTGACCCCTGAGGTTATCTGTCAAGCCTTTTGCAGATGTCAGCATGAGGGAGGATTGACATGAAGGCTGCACTGCACTATGGGAAGTCATTGCACTCATGCATCTTGCCCAGCCATGGTGAAGAAGGTGGCCCTGCCACTTATGGTGTCTCAAAGGCATGCATGGTTTCAGCATTGCCTGGCAGCCCAAGAGGAGTTGCTGCCATAAAAGTGCTGACAGCAGCAAAGCATTCACTTCCACTCTCCTCACCTGGAAGGAGTAGGGCTTTATTCCTGCTCTTAGGAGCCACAATTTTCTTCTGACTCAACAGCTTTCTTGGAAAGGCTGATTTATGCTGTCCCTGACCATGCATGGTGGAGCATGGATACTATTGGGTATGGAGACCTCTGTCACAAGTTTGTCTCCTTGCTTCAATGCAGAGCACAGTAAGTGTGTCGGCCCCTTCTACTCTACCCCGGTAAGGCCTTATCTGGAGTATTGTGTCCAGTTCTGGGCTTCCCAGCTCAAGAGGGACAGGGAACTGCTGGAGAGAGTCCAACACAATGCTAAGATGATCAGGGGACTGGAGCATCTTCCTTATGAGGGAAGGCTGTGGGAACTGAGGCTGTTTAGCCTAGAAAAGAGGAGACTAAGGGAGTACCTCATTAACACTGATAACTACCTAAAGGGTGGATGTCAGGAGGATAGGGTGACACATTTTTCTGTAGTACCCAGTGACAGGACAAGGGGTAATGGATGTAAGCTGGAACACAAAAAGATCCACTTAAACATGAGGAAAAACTTCTTTCCTGTTCAGGTGAGGGAGCCCTGGCACAAGCTGCCCAGGGAGGCTGTGGAGTCTCCTTCTCTGGAGGTTTTCAAAACTCATTTGGATATGTTCCTGAGTGACCTGACTGAGGTGAACCTGCTTTAGCAGGTGCTTGGACTGGATGATCTCTAGAGGTCTCTTCCAACCCTTACCATTCCTTGGTTTTACGTTTCTCTGAAGAGCTTGAGCCATGCTTGATTTCACAGCAAGATGCTGAGTCACCAGCTTGGGCTCTGAACTCAGCTATCTCATTGGGACATGATGACACATGGTGAAATGTCATGGAGGACACTATGTAGCAGATAGAGGGGTCGCCCTCCTTGGGCACTTTCCAAAATGAGGCTGACCTAGCACTTGGGTGCTAGCTTTAAGTGACAATCCCACAGAAGAAGGGAAACCATAGCTGAGGGCACTGATTTCAACAGCAAATAGCAAAAAGCTAGCAGGTAAAAAGGATGGAATCTCTCTGGAGCCATTGGCTCTCTTCTCCTAAGGGCAAGCAAACCCCAGTGAAAAAGGAAGGTGATCCCCACAGCTCTCCTAGTCTCCACGACTCCCACTGCTTCATGGGTGGGTAGAAATGCCACCCCACTTGGTGATACCACCAGAAGCCCCCAGGTCCCCAGCAGAGCCCATCGGTAGCTGCAGCCACCAGCCCCGAGGTGCCACGGGACCATCTCTGTGGGTCCCACCATTTCCTGGCACTTAGGGCCCCACAGGCGTTGGTGTGCCTGCCGAGCCTGCTGGAAAGTGAAATTTCAGTCCTGCTGGCAGCCTCCTAATTTCAGCATTTTTTTTGTTCTTCCTTCAAAGAAAGCAAAGGGGGAAGTGAGACTGGGCAGGGTCAGAACAGAGGCAGGAGGAGCTTGAACCAGTGGGTTTTGACACTTTGTTTTTGCCCAGGCTTCTCAGAAAAGCTTGTCTGGGAATGGGGCATTTTAAAATGTCCTACTTGGATGGAAAATGCCTTATCTAGTAATCATGGTTAACTTTCTTCTCATTTGAGACGCCTAAAAAAATTTCACTTGGCTTCTTTCCACGCAGCTGACGGATGACCCCATTCCAGCCCTGGGGCTGTGTGCGGCCTGTGCGGCCTCCTGTCACAGGCCCTGCGTGGGGGGCATAGGCTCCCTCCTCCTGCCACGGGAGCTGTGGGGGGTGCACAGGCTCCCTCCTCCCATCATGGGCACTGCGTGGGGGACACGGACTCCTTCCTCCTGTCACAGGCACTCTGTAGGGGGCACAAGATCCCCCCTCCTGCCACAGGGCCCTGTATGGGAGGCACGAGCTCCCTTCTTTGCAGCCTGGGTCCCTGCATGTGGTCATGCTTGCCCTGCCGGGGAGCAGAAGGGATGGGTGTTGGCAGGGGCACGGAGCAGAGCAGAGCTCACTTCTGCCTCTGACTCATAGTCCATCTGAGCTTTTCGGCCAAACCAGTCTGCAGAGCACAGGGAGGCTTTAGTTAAAGGCACTTGATATTTCCATTGATTGCAGTCCCCACAGTCTGATCCATTTCCATCTCCACTTCAGGCAAGTCACTTCCTTCCTCCCAGGAATACAGCTATGTCCCCAGCTTTCTGTCAGTGTCACCCTTTAGGGATGGAGTTGCAAACTGACTGTCCTCTCTCATCAGTGTGATGACTGCCACAGTCCTCTGGTTGACCGTCCTCAGCTTGGCTGCTGTTCCCCTCTCACAGCTGTCTGGTGAGGTTCAAAGAAAACTCCAGTGATGGGCAGTACAGCCATCCCTTCTAGTTCATGAACCATCACAATCAGCAGGTTACCGAGACTGGCTTGGGAAGGGTCTGATCCTCATGTGTGGGCGCAGCTTGATGCCCGCCGATGAGAAGAATAATGGACTTTCTGCAATTACCCCAGATGTTTTGGAAGCCAGGATTTCAAAGCAGCAATCGAGCTCTAATTGATTAAATGCTCACCGCATTCCGGGGACTGAGATGCTGCCCCTCAGATAAATGAGAATAAGTCACAAGCAATTAGCTATTTGCCTGAGGTGCTTCCATACATTGGCAATATCTGGACTCAGACTTCTCTGGCCTTGTTAGTCATTAGACCACACATCTTCCATCCTCTCCGAATGGCATCCCAACAGCCCTGCCTGGGTGGAAAGAGCAAAATAATCTCACTCCACGTTTGTCTAGGAAAAAGTTTCCCACAGTCCCTTCTGACTCTTTTTGTTTTGACTCTGAGGTTTTGTTTTTCTGAAAAGCTAAAATAAATCTCAAACTGCAAGTGCAGAACTTTTTTGAACAACAGTGTTTGTTGCTAGATGGTCATCTGAAAAAAACATATTAAAGAGTAGTACAGTCCTTTTTTTTTTTTTTTGCCAAAGTCAAGATGACTGAACAAGGCTGATCAAGAATTTTAAATGCAGTGTGACATTTATATGCTGCAGAAAGCAAACATGGAGTGTCTGAGCTGGTGACCACTGTTTTTCTTCCTTCTGGTCAGGAACCATTTCTTATGGCCTTTCTCTCCAACCCTTTTGCTTTGCTATGCAATGCAGAGCCTGACTTTCATTCTATTTGCTACGTGCTGCTCCCAAAGTGCAAGGGGACCAGGGGACATTTCCCATCCCGTGCTCCCTGCTGGTATCTGATCATCTCTTTTGGCCACATCAACATTGCTAAGGGCAACACTCAGTTAGTCTCAGTGTCCAATAAATACTGAATCACATCTCGGTCATTCATGTGCCCAGCCCATAATTTGGGAACCAGTGAAGAAATGTTTGTTCTTTCATGCTTTCTTTCCCTTTAAAGCCACTTTAAAGCAAATGCCGCTTTCTTTAACAATGTGGTATTTTTGAAAAGCTTTTAAGATTGTTTTTATCTTTCTGTTTTCCATTTTGCTATTCAGTACTATCAAAAGTGACTGCAGTGACATTAATGGAAGTTAAACAGAGTCTCGACCTTCTCCAAAAGGTCTAAACCAGCACTTAGAGTCTCCATCTCGCCGCACATTAGTGAGGTTTGAAAATCTTTCCCATATGATGGTTGGGATGAGCCCATCTGGAGGGCTCTTTCCAAGAAAGCCCAGAAAAAAACCACTCTTTGCAAGAAAATGGATATTCAAGGGTAAATGCAGCCCTTTCCCCCAGACTATCTATCTATTTTAAAGTTATGCAGTAATCACCCAGAGAATTTCTTCAGCCGCACACAAACTGTTGGCTTTTAAAACCCTGAACTTTGCTTTTACTTGGTGTATATTTGTTAGAGAATATCTTGACCTGCTATTCTGTCAGTTCGGGATGGAAGTGCTCCATTGTGGGCAGCCAGGAAAGCGTGTACAAAAACTCATGGTGAGATTGTGGTCACCTAGCACTGAAGCCCAAATTCAAATGCTTCTCATGGACTAAAGGATTTAATTAAGCCCACAGTGGGCTAGACATATACCAGGTTAGCACTTTGTTTTCGGGTACTATGGATCTTTCAAAGAAAGCTGTCCCCATGTGTTTCACTTGAAGATTCAGCCTTTAAATTGCAATTAGCCATATCTCCACTCTAATCAGAGCTATCTTATAAGCAAATGGTGTCCTAAAAGCTGATAAGACAGCATTCCTGACCACTGCACACATTTTTTTAATATCTCAGTGCTAGGATTTCATTCCTTAAAGTCAGCAGAAAAACCTCCTGTGACTCACAAGGGATAGGAATCCTTAGGAAAACAGTCTGTGCTCAAAACCAACACTTCCCCTCTATTAGCACTGCTTGCTAACAGCAGGAGTGAGAGTAGTATGGCAGACAGGACTTCTCCTACCCCCACCAAGTCAGGTTACATTGTGGAGTAAGGAAGGCACACACAGCCCTGACTCCCCTGCTGGTGCTGCCCAGGGCGGACATGCTGACAGCACCCATTGCTGTCAGCAAACAGAACTGGATGAGAGCTCAAAGAAGCCCATGCGTGACAGTTGTTTTTTAAAACTATTAAAGTGTGGACTCTCTGAGTCATGTAGCACTGTTTACTGCACTCTCACCTACCTCTGTATGCAGAGGAACTAAAAGACAGGGTGAGAGATGTGACCCAATGCAGATTTGCTCCCCGAGGCCCGGCATTTACATCCCCATCTGTTGATGCTTTCATGGTGGGCCTTCATGTTTTTCTACATCTCCTTCGCATTGCTGCTGCTTCAGTACAGCCAAATTTTCCCATGACTGCTGCTCCTGCCACGAGGATGGGATGGGATGGGATGGGATGGGATGGGATGGGATGGGATGGGACAGAATAAGGTAGAATGAGTTGGGACAGGAGTTGAGCCTGAAGAGGAAGCCAGCCCAAGGTGTGTGACTGGCATTGCCAGTAGCCACTGCCCTCTTGCAAGGCTGAACCACTGCGTCTTGGTGGTAGGTCCCTGCAGAAGCCCATCACAGGGAAATCTTCTCATCTGGTGATTGGAATGTGTGAAGCTGGTCTCAGAATATCAAGAGGGGTCCTCCTCCTGGGGAGAGGCCGTGTTTCCCTCAGGCCTGGCCATTTAGTTGCAAGCATGCCTTTGTCTTTCTAAGATGGAAGAAATCTTCCTCAAAACCAAGTGTCCTCTCTGGCTGCAGCTTTACTTCCTCCTTCCTGTTTACTGTGGAAGTCCCTGAAAGGGCTGTTTGCTCTCACCATTACAGTGCCCAGCACCTCTTGGGGATGTTAGGATGTGTCCCACTGCCCTAGGAACCAGCACTGCTGCCTCTCCTGCCTTCTCACTCTGTGCTCACACAGTGCTTGGTACAGCAGGTCCCTCCACAACACGCAGCAGTGCTGGTGCTCTCCCTGCCTGTGGAGCTACCCTTTCCCTCCCATGCCATCCCACTCCCTTTGCTGACACGTTTGGTCAAGCACTTCATCCTGACATTTAAAACTCTGGGCTGAGCAGCCTCTGCCCATAGCTCAGCTCAACTTTCCTCCTACTCTTCCCTTCCTCGTGGGAGCACCACAAGCTCGTCTCTTCTTCCTTTCTCCCCATCTTTGGCTCTTGCTCCTGCCTCCCACTTCCCATCTCTCCAGGCTACTCACTCTGACCTTGAGGGGTCTTGCATGTTTTCACCTGTCAAGTGACTTGCCAATCTTCCCCATGCTGGTTAGCCCCAGAGCTAGTTTCCTTCAGCTTGCATTTCACCTACACTCTTTGCTCAATATTGTTTGTTCCTCTTTTGGGCCTTAGGACAAAAATATCTCCCCACCCAGGCAGCCTGCGCTACCGGTCAGATTTCCTTGTGAGCTGTGTGAGCAATGTTGTTTATGTGCTGGGAAAATACAACAGACCCAAAGGGAAAGAGCAGACAATTCCTGTGAAAATGCTTGGGCTCAGTTCTCCTGTTATTACTTTTCTTCTACATCTTTTTTTTTTTTTACAAGAAGATAATCCTCACCAGTTTAATGCTTGATTTTTGTTTTGAAATGCACAGTCACACACCTTCCCTCAGTTACTCAGCGCAGGAGGCTGTTACGGTGCTGCAATTCATTCAGAGAAAACTACCCTCTGTATAGAGTAAGATATGCTGAAAGCTTCAAGGGTCACAGTCATAAATCCTGCTCACCTCCCTCTCTCTTGTTTGCTCTCTCGCTGAGGTGTGTTGGGCATGAGGAGGGAGCCTCTGCTGCCTCCCGGCTGGGTGTACCGTTCTGGCAGCAAAGCAGAGCACTAAGTTTTGCACGGGGTGGAGTCCCCAGCCTGAGTCTCAGCAAACTGCCCCAGGTACCCATTTCCCTCCCACCGAGGGCACTCTGGGCCAGAGTGTCAGGATAGACTGCAGGATGCGTGGGGGTGCTGGTGCCTCTGTGTTCTGGGCCCAGGGCTCTCGCACATGATGTGGGAGATGCAGAGCCAGCTTCTTCACCCCTCCAGGGAAACCCACATCTCGAGCCTCCTCCACAGCATCCTGACTGCATCTCTGCACTCTCTGGGGGGCAGGTTGCTCTCAATGTATCATGCCAGAGCTGTTCTGCTTCCCACAACCTCTTTAAACAGCCAAGAGCCAAAGAGAGGATAATCTGGGAGTTAAGGGACTTGCTAGTGTGGTGGGATACCCCACTTTCACCGCTTGGTCTGAAAGAGGCAGATGGGTTTCCCAAAGCTGAGTTCTGTGCCCTGACCACAGAATGCTGCTGCTGGGTCCCAACAGCTTTGTGATCTCTCCTGAAATGTCAGCTGCTGAACAAGAACTGCATGCTCCACGGCTGATTGGAGCCATATTTCTTGTGAATAAGCTATCAGCCAGAAAAGAAATCCTGCCTTAATAAAGTTGTAGCTTAGAGACAAGCAATAGCAGATATAATACCCAATGCAGAGTAGTTCCCCACAGTCCCTGAGGTGAGCATGATGATTTTGGCATCTTCTCATTTAACAGTTATAAAGCAGAGGAGAATTTAACTCTATCTCCATTCTCGGGATGTCTTGCATCACCATGACTTGTCCATCACTGGCTACAGAGTCATAAAACCACTGACTTGTGCAGGTCAGGCAGGAACCCAGGTGGCAGCTGGTCCCAGCTCCTGCTCGAAGCATGACCAACATAGACTGAGGACTCAGAGACACATCCAGCTGAGCTCTGAGTATCTACAAGATTTTATACAGTGGCATGACCTCCAGGGCATGACCACCCTCCCAGAGGAAGAAATTTTTCTAGTACCTACTCAGAATTTCCCTCTTGCAAGTCATTTCTGTTGCTGGTCTTCCTGCCCCTGTGCATCTCCACCACCAGCACTCTATATCCCAGAAAACTCCAGTTCCTTGGCTGTTACTTTTGAAGTTCTGGTCACCAAAAATGCCAGCTGTTAATGTGGTATTTACAAAGAGCCAATGGCGTGCTTAACTTTTTGCCTGTATGACACAGCCCCTGGCACAGGATGTTTCTGATCCAAGAGACAGATTAAATACATGAAGCTTGATGCCCATCTGTCTGGCATGTCCAACCCATTAGTAAAGCCTGCACAGTATAGAAAGCTGGCTGTTTCACCTGCCTGCCCCTCAGATAGGGCTCTGCAGTCCTTCAGGGGCATTGCACTAATCCTGCTACATTTTATTGCTCAACATTGTTTGGATGCTATTAGCATATATGTACTGGAATATTTTGGGCATTTCCACCTGCAGATGGGTCACTGGATGTGTGACGAGCTGTTAAAAACATTGCAGTCCTGCTCAGTGCAGTGGTGAAAGGACTGAGCCCTGTGGAATGGCGTCAGAAAGAAAGAGATCAGGCTCTTGCCACAGAGGAGATGAGAACAGAAGAATCAAAGTCTGTGACTAATGATGCAGGCCGCTTATCCAAAAGGTACTTCTACCTGTGCAAGCACAGGCAATGCAATAAACCTGGCCTGGGGTTTGGAACAGGCATATTCTCATAGAAAAAAAAGCCCAGAAAATAAAAGATGGTAGACTCAAAATTGCAGTCCTACTGGGATTTGTTTTCTCAGAGCTGTACAAACTCCTCATAGCTTGGACCCCAGCTAACAAGAAGATTGTCTTGGAATCACTTCTCTTCTGACTCATGGTGTTTCTGCAGGATGCCCTGACTATAATATTACTTCTTCCTGAGTGCAATTATGAGGGAAGCATTCATTCTCTCTGTGTAACACAATATAGACATAAAAAATGTCATGTGTGCAGAGAGGGAGGAGTCACCATTGTTTATCTGGGGCACATTGAATTAGTGCGCATATTCTGGGCTGTGCATCAGGTCCCAGGGGCCAAATCATAACTAGGGAGTTGCTCATTGATTTCAGCTATTGAAAGCACCTAAAAGCCTTTGATACTGACATCTTCCTAGTAAAAAAACAAAAGGGAAGAGACTGACTCCATACAGCTCTTGTTCGCTCACTTTTCCACTGTGCAGGGTTAGGCCCCTTCTGAGAAGACTTGTGTTGAAGAGAGCTAGCTGTTGCAGTCCAAAACAGATCCACAGAGTGAACTAGCAACTAAGCAGTGTGGGTAAGAGGGGCTGTGTGCTCTTCTTTGTTAATACAGGTAACTTGTAAGTGACTGACTGTGGCTTATTTACAGCATTGGGCTCCTCCACACAACCTAAGACCAAGGGGCTTGTTCCTGCTGCAAAGACTGTGCATCAGAAAACTCTTCTTCATGAATCAGTTTCCTTCATGACTTACTCCTTCACGGTTTGGAGGCAGAAAGGATGTTCCTACCCACAGACGTCTCTGTCTTGAGTCAGCAGGGACTTTGATGTTGGGGGTGATGGTGGAAGTAGAGGAGTTGTCCTTTTCATTACCTGTGTTTGTTCAACCTCTCCAGTCATGTTTGTTTGACCTGTCCAGTTATGAGAACAGGAGTTCAGCCTCTTTGATGCTTCATATGTCACTGCTATTTACTGACCTGGCAAACATATCTTTGTGCTGATCTGGCTGTTTGATATAAAATTTATTTTCTTAGGAGTTGGGAGAATACTGTATCGCAGTGGTTAGAGTGGAAAAAAAATGCCCATGATGCAAAAGCTTGCTTTCTTTTTTTTTCCCCCCTTTTCTTCTTATGCATAGATTAATTAAAGTCACAACTTAATGATGGTCACTGAGCAGAAAATCTAACCTAGTGGGTGGGCAGTCAACCCTGCCAGACTCACCGCATCCACTCTGTGGGGGTACCCAGAACGCTCCCAGAACTTGTCTAAATCCTTTGTACTCACTCAGCCAAATTTTGCAGACGCTTCGTGTTTTTCGCAGGGTGAATAATGAGGATGCACTGATCTACTGATTACATGGGGCTGCTTACGCAAAAAGGCACTGTGGCTTTGGAAACTGAAGCCCACATCAGCACAATCTGTTTTCCCGTGGCGGTGTGCACCTCCTTCCAAGACCTCTGAACACCAGGTGATGCTGTAGCCAAAAGCCCATCGTCCTCAAAGGAGGCAGATTATACCACCTCTGTGCCTGTGGGGTAGCATGCAATTATGGGGCAGGAGGAGGGGTTTTTTTGCTTGTGCTTGTGGATTCAAGGAACGGAGACATCAGAAGCAGCTCACACGAACTTGTTAGGGAAAGAAGCAGCACTGCTATTATCACCGATTAAAACCAGGTCTCTGTTATCCCAGAAGAACAAGGAAGACGAGGTAATTATGGTTTTGGCACAGTTAGCACTGGCTGAGGGAGGGCATTTTCAAGTCAAGCTAGGACAGACAGCGTGCTGCTTCTTTCCAAGGCAGTTGAGACACTGTACATGTTACAAGAGTCTCTTCTCCCTTTCAAACTACAGCTGTTAAAGAGCATGCAGAACCACCAACCAGCTGCTGGGGGCTGTCCACAGGAACCTGTGGGGTGACATTTAAGTGGACAGGATGCAACTGTCTTCAAGTATTTTGGACGTGGAGTGCACCAATTATCTGGGCTCCAGAGTAAATGAAAGACTCAGCAGCTGTAAGGGCTTTCAAGGATAACCAACTGCATTGGCCAGGGAGCTGCTGGGAGATGAAGTTGAGCCATTTGGGAACCTCAGGAACAACCCTTTGCCTTGGACTGCTTCCAGGGCCAGGAAGGTTGGAGGATGGGATGCATGGCTTGCTACTGCTTGGACTTTTAGAGTTGGCATTAAAAGTCAGAAAGGAAAGCATGAGGTCTCTCCTGGCACTGGTGTGCACCCTGTATGACTTCCACTGTCTAGAGAACACAGATTCACAGAACGGTAGGGGTTGGGAGAGACCTCTAGAGATCATCCAGTCAACCCTCTGCTAAAGTAGGTTCATCTAGGTCAGTTCATACAGGAACGTGTCCAGGTGGATTTTGAAAACCTCCAGAGAAGGAGACTTCACAACCTCCCTGGGCAGCCTGTGCCAAGGCTCCCTCATCCTCACAGCAAAGTTGTTTTTCTGGGTGTTTAAGTGGAACTTTTTGTGTTTCAGCTTCTTTCCATTGCCCCTAGTCTTATCACTGGATGTCACAGAAAAAAAGTGTCACCCCATCTTCCTGAGTCCACTCTTTGAGTACTTATAAGTGTCGATGAGACACCTCCTTAGTCTTATCTTTTCCAGGCTAAACAGTCCTAGGTCCCACAGCCTTAAATCTGCAGCCAGATCCATCAGTGGAGGGCAAGGGGCCAGGGCTTTTTCTAGGAGAAGTTGCTGGCAAGGTATATAGAGCTTTCTGTGCTTGCAGAGACAGCAGGCAGCAAGGGAAGGGTCAAGGCTGCCAGAAACGGGTTCCTCCGGAGCGTGTTCCTGCTGCTGGGCAGAATGTGTTTGCTGGCAAATGTCAGAAGGCCGTTTTGTCGTAGTGTGCCTGCAGGACTGCTGTGCAGAGACTCCTGAGCAGCCAGGGAGCCTTTCCGCTCACTTCCCCGCTGAGGAACTGTGCCAGCAGCGCCTGGTAGTGTTTTACACGTGTCCACGCTTTTCCCTGTGCTGCACAGACACACTGCTCCTGCCAGGAGAATTCACTACATGCTTTACAGATGGGGAAAAGAAGGCAGAGACAGGAAGGCAATGAAGGGAGCAAGCTTGCAACAACGGGTACTTTACAACTGAGGAGGAGGGGAAATTGCAAGCTTACACAAAATACTAAAACATACACAGAAAGAGGGAGAAATATTGCAATTTTTGCTTTCTTCTACCTTCCCCCCACCCTTTTCTAGTTTAACTATTGCTATTCCTGGGCCCTGCAAGGGCTTCAGACAGTCACATTTGTGTGACTGGCACTTGAGTGAGCAGGAATCCCAAGAGGAATACCTGTGTCTGTGTCCAGTAGGGGTCACTGACAATTTTCTGTCTTTTAAAGCTTTTTAAACCTTGGGTTTTTCCTCCTTTCTTCCTTTTTTGTGGGGTCTGTCATCACAAGAAAGCATCTGTGTTATGAGTAGGGACGCACTGTAAGAGCGAACTAGGAGTATGGCGAAATGTCCTCTTGTTAAGGTAGAGATGCCTTGAGCTGCACTGCCAGCAGTGGGCCAGCAGCAGTGGGGCAGATGCAGGAGCTGATGAGATGCAGCATCCCTAAGGCTGGTACTGCAGTGGTGCAGTCATTATAGCAAAGCTTGTGGCCAGAGAACCAGCTATGGCTGTGAAGATCCTATGCAGAAAACATCCCAGTGCAGACGGTTTGGTCTTTGCTGCTTCCACAAGCATTGATCTCCTTGCTCTCCTGCCAGCTCAGATCCCAGATAGGGCAAGAATGAAGGAACCACTATGGAAAACAAACATAAGATCTTGTCACATCTTTCTTGGGGGCTGTAGGTTGCAGAAATGCAGGGAGGATCTCATTGCATTTGCTCTAAAGTTTTGGCTGCCAAAGAGGCCTGGAGCAATTCTGACTCAGAGCAATATGTGGCTCCCCTCTGCCCATGGGGTAGGGTTCTATGTGGCCTGGCTATGTCCTCCCTTCCTACTCCAGTGTATCCAGCATGGGTCTCCAGCTTGCTCGTGCTGCTCCAGTGACAAAAAGTTGCTGCTGTTACTCCAGGCTAGGACCCAGCTTTTTTTTGCCTTAGATTTATTAGGATGACTGGTTTGTGACTAGCTGTGCTTTTACTGCGTCCACTAATGGCTTTTATGTAAAACGATTCACTGATGAGACTGTAAAGGCCAGCAGCTGACGCGAGTGGTATTTCTGCAAAGTTTCCCTGTCCTTTCCAGTGACATTTGCCAGGGCAGTGCAGAACTGCTGGTCCTTCTGTGTCAGGACAAGATGACAGGCCGGCAGAGTTGGCAAGGACATATCCTGTGAGTGTTCATTCCAAATGGAAATATGAACTGACAAAACGTGGAAATGCTCTGTGGTTGGGGTGCCTGCACCTGTCTTGTCCTCCATCCTGGGCTGCAGCAGCCTGCCAGGGTTAGGGAATGCTGAGCTTTGGGAACAGCAAGATGATTTAGAGGGGATTTCTCCTCCAGGCATAGGCATGTGCCTGCACATACACATTATTCATACACAGTAGTCTGGGCAGAAAAGCCCTGGGTGAGGAGAGCTGCTGATGATTCAGGGTGGCGCTTCCAGCTGGGGTAGCCTCTCCCTCAGAGACCTCTGAGTTCTTGTGGATGTTTGACTCATTTGTTGGGACAAAGTGCAGTTTTACTGCTGTCGATAGCACCTCTCCTCATTAGCTATCTCTCTGGAGACAGCAAATTTTTGCAGGTTTCCTTCTGCTCAGGAGCCTGTGACACCCCACAGTCTGCAGTTCTAGTACAGTATTCTTGTTTCCTGTCACTCTGTTTCCACTATCCAGGCTCCAGTGATAATGTCCTTCAATTCACCTTCAGGCATTCCCAGGTTTTCCTCAAAATGCAGGGAATGAACAGAGACTCCAGGTCTTAATGGGTGATGAGTCACATAGCCCTGCTCTGTTCCCTTCTAATGCTGGGCAAATTGTTTGCCATTAACAATGTATTCAAGAGAAATCGTCTGTCTGTTTATGAAGCTGGACGCAGCCTTGGGAGTTTGCTATCACTGGAAATTCCTCAGTGAATGGCTTCAGTGACCAGTAGTGGATCACCCAGTGAACTGTACTGCTGTTCATGCCTTTAATACTCATTGCTCATTCTGTGGGTTTGGGCTTAGCATTTTTTTCTAACCCCCAATTCCCAGACCAATATTTCCTTTTCAAAAAGGTTGCTGCATGAGTACATTCTCTCTAAATGCTCATGAGGCTGCTGTGTTATTTAACAAGCTGCCTGTTTATGGAAAGCAGCAGTGAAAAAAAGAGATATTCTGAAAACAGAGGAGCCTGCTGTAGGGTCCTCGATAATACTTTTCTGTCTTGTGAAGATGCAGTAACAGATGTTCTCACCACAGCCCCATCCTACTTGTGGTGATGAGTATTTCTCCATCCCATACTTGGTCCAAATTACACTGCAAGCTTGTGTTTATCCATTTCAATGCGTGTTCTGTGAGGTAGCTTATTCTGCTCCCCCAAAAGCAGCAGAAGTACCTTCTTAGCCCTAACAGAGAAGGTACGTACCCCTTTATGGCTTATCATTTTAATTTCAAAGGTGAGAAACTTTTTGATGGAGGAAAATATTTCCCAGTCTCACTGGTAGGTTAAAGCTCAGGTTAGGTTGCATTTGATATTACAAACCACCTGTATAATTTCATGCTGTCAAAGGGATGAACATGAAAATATATTGACTTTCTTATCTAGTATCTCTTATTAAAAGATGAGTCTATGAAAAGGTTTGGCTTTTATTGACATGCAGTGAAGCAATAAAATGCCTCTAGAGGCCTTCCAGACTATATGCCCCATTACTACCCGTTTTCTCAGTCCCGGGTTATTACCCCTGACAGGATGTGCCATCTGCAGCTACAGGTAGCGCACACATATACCCACACATCGACTAGTCAGAAGGGGGTTTGTGCTGGAACCCAGTGCAAATCAATACCTATATTGTTCTCCTCCTTCACACTCTTCCATTACAAAGGATAGAATTTAGAGGCTTTCAGCTCAAAAAGCCCTGCTGATGTGAACGACTTAGCAAAGTATAATCGCCCTGGCTGGAAGAATCCATGTCACAGAGCTCAGCTCCTATGCAGGCATCTGGGTGACCAGAAGTTTCAGATGAATTCTGTTCCTGATTTTCCCACCTTTGCTTGCAGTGAGAATTGCTGTGTAAATAAGCCTCTCCCTAATCCGACCCTCTACATTTTATGCATCTATCAGTGTTATTCTTTAAAATAAATACCTATACAATATGATCTTGCTACATGCACATAATCATAATACTTTATACAAAGGCATCTCTTTAAATCGAGATACCATCCTATCTTGACCACCAAGATTAGTAGATGCAGATCTAACTGTAAGGCTTTTCTCCCCATACATACTAGAAGACCGGCGAACTACCTCCCAAGCAGAAAAGTGTAAATTGGGCAGAGAAATAAAAGCTCTGTCACTGATCTTCTATGATTCTATGATCTTCTGAGAGGTGATGGCTATCAACAGAAAGGAAACAGCTAGAGACAACCCAAAACCTGATCTAGAACACGCAACACAGAGATCTTCTGAAGATAACACATCCTGCTGAACGTGAAGACAAAGCTGTGTGCTCTCTGGTTGGATCAGCTGTGTAACTAGAGGAGTAGTTCGAGCAGAAGTATGAACATCTGGTTTCCTGTTTGAGGAGTCACAATCAATCTTCTCCAGTAGCACAAACTGCTTACTCCACCCCAAAGTTGAAGCTCGTTTGAAACAATCACTGGAGAACCATCTGGTTTTGATTTGTCTTGTCAGTATCTGTCTTGTGAGAGATATTTTCAGGACGTTAACAAACAACTCCATCCAAAAAGTTCTTCCATGTTTCTTGTCAACCATGATTGCATATATTTAGACTCCATATGCCCTGTACGCTGCTTCCCTGGAAACTCAGGTTGGCTTGTGCCAAGAATTGCACGTAAGAAATTTGTCTCGTGTGTCTTATTGTTCACAGGCTCTCACTCAGCCCCAGGACTGAGCGTACACGCACATACAAATTTGAAAATAGGTTGTCTTGATGTCCCACTCACAAACTGTGAGCCAACCCACCTCTCCCACTCCTTCACTGGAGCCATTTCGTCAGTTGGGGCTTACGAAGCAAGATTTTTGCTAACCCTTTGTACTCTGAAAAGTTATTTATCGTTTTCCCCTTCATCTCAGCCTATGTGCAGAACCAGTGCGTAGGAACTTATGATACATGATTCAATGCCATGCAAAAATTCTGCTGAGCTTCTCATGTTCAGCATCAATGGTAATCTGTGACTGGTCTGTGACTGGAGAAAGCCAGGTCCCGAGTGTGTAAAATGTGTTTGACCTTACTTTCAAACACCCACGTGAACACTCAAAACGCTGGAGAACTCATTACATTCATGGTCTGGAAATGGGTGTTTTGTTCTCTGTCCCTGCTCTGTCTGATTCTGGGTGAATGCAATTGAAAATGTCAGAGATGCAGCTCCTATGTAATGGTAAGAGGAGGATTACAGTTTTCCTAACATCAGAGGGGGGGCTTACAACAATGCAGCTGACGTAGGAGGGGACGGATTACAGTGCATCTGACATAGTAGCAATTATAGGAAATGCATTTACAGAGGATGGATGGAAAAAGAATTTAATATGCTGTTCCAGAGGAGGACAATAAAGGTGTGTTGCAATGGTCTTCCCCCCCTCTGGAAAGCCGTAATTCTTACTTGTCCATCGGCACAAACAATCTGTGCTGTATGGCAGGAAATATCAGACACAACTATCGCATTAATCTCTAAGGAAGGATACCTGTTTTCGTAACTTGCTCATTCACTAAGGTCTCTTAGTAGTGGCTCAGACAATAGGTGGATATATCAGGTTTTCCCTGTGGAATAACTGTACCACCAGTACTCTGCTGCAAAAGCGACTTTTGTTTCTGTATTCTTTCAGAGCAAGCAAAGTAGAGAAGGGGAAGGGGGAAGGGAGAAGCTCCTGGGTTTTGGTATGCAGTAGACAAATGCTGTTAATACCCTCGTCAAACAGTGTGCACACCCCCCTTGCCTGGCAGAAGTACAGGCAGGCACAAGCAGATGAAGTGATTACTTGGGACACCAGGAAAACAATAGCTTTTACATTTGAAACTCTGGTTAAAGCACAGTGGAGCTCAGATGCTTATGCATTAATATAGAGGAAAGGTGGTGGTAGTGGGGCTTATTTTGTCCCTGGGGAAGAATGCATAGCTTTCTGCATGAATCGCTCACAAGGAAGGGGAGGGTAGTGGAGGCTGGAGCAAGGGGATATCAAAACTGCCGCATTTGGGTCACTGTTTCCAGTACAGCAAACAACAAAGAAGACGTGTGTGCAATGAATTCCATTGTCTCAGGCTACTTCCTCTTGGGCACGTGTCCATGTTGCCCACAGCTGCACCACCGGGGCACCTCTGCATCCTATGGCACTCCTGTAAAAAGCAATAGGAGGCTGGTGAAGGTCAGGGCAAAAGGAATGAGGCTGAATTACCTTCCTGCCTTCACACACTGTGCTGCCTTTCAGCTGAGCACAGGGGCAAACATCCAATCCCCAGTGAGGGCATCTGTGCTGGATGGAAAATAACTGGCATGCCTTGCCCAAGTGGGAACACCTCATGGACACTCCAGCAGCCATAAAGCCAAGGGCAACAGCCTTCAGTCTTCTGGCCTGCCCATAAGAGGGTTCCCAAACTTGTAGAATGAGGGCTGGATTCTTACTGCTTCCACCAGGCTGGTGGAACTGCCCTCACCTGTTTGTAGGGATCCCAAAGAGAAAAGATCCCAGGCAAGGTAAGGAAAAATGGGCACAAGAGAGTTTGGTCTCATGTTTAGGCTTATTCAGAGCTTGAATGCGGAGCTCCCACTGAGAGCCCTGCCTCAGGCTGGTGGTGTCCTGGGGCTGTGAAGTCACTGGATATGGATGACAAGGCGATGAAGTGTTCTGACTCCTATATGATAGCTCAGAACCCAGGCAGGGCAGCCTCTGCAGCTCACCACCGCTCCAGCACAGCTTTTTCACACAACCATTCTTCTGTGTCAGTGGGTTTTCTTCCCCCAACATTGCCAAGGGGGTTCCCAGCACTGCCTCCTTGCTGCTGCCTGCTGGATGTTGTTTCCACTTCGTGCTGTCTGTAGCCTCTTTAGTCTGGGATCCTTTGCCTCCTTGTCAGCCTCCAGCTCAGCCGGGGGCCTGGGAGGACCAATAGATATCTTCAAATCACAGCCAGGCACAGCAATGAGCAGGGAGGATTCTGGGCCGGAGAAAGGGAAGGATAATATTGTAAGAATGAAGCCCCCTGTCAAATGGATGACAGACTTATCTTCCTCCCACCTCTGCTCTCATATCTGATGTCTACTTACCATTATTTTTTTTTGCTTTGGAGCTGGCAGCTTCTGACTGATCTTACACTGCTAAACTGCCCTGTCAGGTGTGGCCTAAAAAAACCCCAAACAAAATAATATGTAAGCTATTACAGCATGCAGGATGTTTCAGGGAGAAACAGTATACACTGTCATCTGGGACTGCTGGCAAAACAGTTGCAAAGCCTTGGGAGCAACAGAAAGGTAGCTGTTGCTGTTGGACCTGCCTCTCTCTCGACACTCCAGCTGGAAAAGAGGGGCTGACACTAAGTTACATGTATTAATCTCACAGAATGTCTAGCCTGATGTGAAAAATCACATACAAGAGCTGCCTATTGTATAAACTGTACTAAACCCAGTACATGCATAGCTCTACTTACACCAGCTGTAAGATCAGCACTCCTCACTTCATGGCTTTGCAGTTAAAGCACTTTGCCTGAGCTCATGGCACATAAGTGGGTTTCACACCTCTGCCGCAAACTTGCCACATCACCACTGTGGGTGAGACACCTTGTAGTCTTTTTGCCCTTCCAGTAGTAAAGTAGGTATAGTAAGTGGAGGAAATGACATCTTTTCCTTACCTGTTGTCTGTTTTGTCTATGAAGATGATATGCCCTTGGTGGGAAAGTGCCATTTCCAAGTTTTGGTCTACAGATCTCTGAACTCTCCATATGGTTCTCCCTCGGGAGAGTGCCTGCCTGGCCAATCCTGATGCTAATGGCAACAGCAGAGATATACTCAGCCCCAGAAGAACTCTTTGGTCAAAGCCTCAGGGAGGATGTGAAATCTCCTTCCCTGGAGGTTTTCAAAACCCATCTGGACATGTTCCTGTGTGAACTGATCTAGGTGAACCTGCTTCTGCAGGGGGGTTGGACTGGATGATCTCTTCCAACCCCTACCATTCTGTGATTCTGTGAATACAAGCTTTAGCTCAGAGGATACTTTGCAGATAGGTGTTTTAAGAGATGCTGAGCAACTGCAGCTTCCATTAAAGTCAGCAGAAACTGTGGGTGCTTGCTCTCTTCGAAAACCATCCTGCATAGTATAAAATGACATTCAGCTAGATTTAAATGGGTGTGGTTAGATTACAGGTGTCTATTTGCTTTTACTACTGGCACCACCTTTGATCATGAAGCTTAAACAGTTGAAAAAACCCCTAATTCAAAAATCCCCTAATTGTTTAGCTTCTGCTTTTTTCTTTTTTTTATCCTGGGCAATGGAAATAACCTGGCCCACTTCTGTTTTCAAATGTTTGTTGCCAGTTGTCAGTCAGGTTTATATGTACAGTGCAGCACTATTAGAGTGACAAACACGGAAGGGAAACGATTACAGTGAAAGAAAGACACTCTCAAGGGCATAGACCACCTTGTTTGTTCTGTGTTTATACTTCCCCTAACACAAACAAAACCAGACAGAACCTAGGTATTAATGGTAGATTTTGTAGCACATTACATTCAGGAAAGTAAAGAACCCTAACATATCTGGTGGTAACCCTTTAAAAAGCTACTTTATAACCCTAGATAAGGAGGAATGCTGAAAAGAAGCTCTATGTACCTTTATTCTGCAAGACAAGCTCAGCATAGTCTATCAGTGAAATGTCATTGCCTCATTAGTTATGAAATGTCATAAACACTAATGACAAAAGATCATTGTTGTGATCATAATTATGTAACTCTGATGCAATATTATGACCAAAGACATTCCAGTGGTCTGAAAAGTATTTCTGGATACCACTGTGGTGTCTCAGTAAGGATGTGCCAGCTTTAAAGTATTTTTGCCAAAATTGCAGAAGCAGCAGCTTGTATTTTTTCAAATTCAAAGACACTTTGAAGTCATATTAGAAATAGTCATGCACCATTTTTTTCTCCAAGATAGTGCCTTTGTCTTTAAAGAAGCCTACAAGTACTCTAGTTTATTATCTCAGCTTCTTTACTTTAAATGTCACTCTACTTTTGGGAACGTTGACCCCTTTCATTTTACTTTTTTCTAAGCCAGAGTCTGACTTGGTGTGGCCAGGAACAAGTCTATTGACTTCTGCAAGGTTTTACTCTGTTAAATCATGTAAGTGATGGGATGCTGAAAATAGCCCAACAAATTAGATTTGCAAAATAATCACACTGGTGTTTTCTGGGGAAACAAAAAAGAGAAATGATAGCTATACTGCAAGTAGTGTCCCAGCAATCCTACCATAGCAAACCAGGCTGACTTCAGCTGTGGAGGGTGAAATGGGTAGAAAGGAATGCTTCCTTTTCTCATGTTTGCTTTCTTTTTGCCAAGTGAAGAAAGTTGCTATTGTTGTTAGTTTGTTTTGAAACTGATAGAAAATGCTGAGTGAAATGACTAAAGATTGAATTGCTGGAAATATCTGCAAGATGAGTTCTGGAAGGCAGCAGTCTTCATGCACATTCCCATCTGTAGACCATGCCACCCTTAGGGAGGGAGCACAGGACCGCTGCAATGGAAAAAAACTTAGCAGTCGGATCCTCTTGGTTTCTCTCTCTTTCTACAGAATTCAAAGAATATCCTCATGGAGATGCTCTGGAAAGTGCCTCTCCACTTTCCTCACTTTTCTACCCTTGTTATGTACAACCTGGCTCTGTAATTATACCTCTCCTGACCATGAATGTTTCTCTGAGGCGATTCCTCCTTCAGGATATCCAAAACAGCAGAGGGCAGCAAAAGTGTTAAAGCAGAAATTGCAAAAGCCTCAACTTTCCCAACAGAAGCACCTCAACAATGATAGAATGGGATTGTGTAAGAGGCTGACAGTATCAATTCACAGTGAAAGTGGCAGAAAAACGATGTAATGATGACACTACCAAAATTGTGCCATGGCTACTTCTGAGCAGTGCTGCTGGAGACTGTTTTGACCCACACATATGAAAATGGAAGAAAAATATGAAGAGATTCACAAGAGTAACAGATGCAGGAGGTCTTTACCTCTCAATAAACCATACAATAGTGTTAAAAGTCTTCAGAATTACGAACTCCCTCTCCTCCACTGCAGAAGCTCCATGTACCCCACCCTCTGGAGTAGAGATTGGCAGGTCTGTGTAAGTACCTTTCACCAGTAGCAACACTTGCCAGCAAATCCAGCCCTGTTCTTCCTTCCTCTTCTTGGGAAGAAAGAAATCCCGAATCCTTTAAAAAGAAAGAAAAACCTTATGCTCCTAGCTGGAGCTGGCTGTCTTGAGTATTCTTTCTGAAAAGACCTGTTCTGTTTGCCATCCTAAACTACTTAATCAATTTCAAATCAAAACAGCGACTATCATTAAAGGGAGGAAAATCCCACCACAGCAGAAGAACCATTATTAAGGTAATTTTTTTCTTTATAACTCCTGGGGCACTGTTCACATGCAGTCGCTACTGTATGTGCTGTTTGTGCGTCACCTTCTCTTCATCAGCTCCACGGAGAATATACTGTTAGCTTAATAATAACAATAATAATAATAATAAGTCAGCTTTCTATGTGAGTTATTTGAGGCACTGTGTAAGCACTAATTGAATGTTACAATAGCCTGGGCTGGCTGCAGGCTATCATCCCCCCCTTACAGCAAATGACATAGCAGCCTCATGATCTGTGTCACACCACTGACTCTATCCAAACAGCTCCCGTCTTTTGGCTCCTGACCACCAGCTCCCCAAGCCACTGCCCTCTCCCAGTGTCATTCAAGATGAACACAGCTGAGGTGTTTCTAAGAGCAAAAGCCTGCAGGGGAACTGGCCTCCCAAAGCGATAGCACCCATGTTGGGTATTACAAATTCATTAGATAAGAGAAGCAGAAGTCCTGCTTGCTTCATGAGAACATCCTGATGGATGTCTCTCAAGCGTGTTGCTGACACACAGCTTATATACCACATAATTTGATTTACACAGAATACCGCATTTTTCTCATTCCACATTTAAAGTAAATAGACAAAAGCTGACAGAATGATTGCTTTCCTCCCATAGTGGGACCCTCTTGAGCCCTTTAGAAGTCATTCATGGGCCCTAAGGAGACCATCAACTACAGGTGAAAAAAACCCTTAGTGATTGCTTACAAATATTCAGTGTGAAGCAGAGCCATACGTCTTCCACTCCAGGTGTCACCTTATTTCAAGCAGTCTGGCAAATTCAATTTGCAGGGTGCCTCTGCATGAAAGAGGAGGGTCACCGCCCAGGGCACTGCTGGCCATGATGGTCAGGTTAGGGGTTCATACTAAGATGGACAGTCTTCCAGTCAGGAACCCAACCGCTGACTTGAGAATTGCCTGAAAAAACCCATTGCTGACCTAGAGAAGATAATGTCGAATACAAGATACAACACGCATCATTCCAGACTTTATTGTGACTTCTCTTCCTGTCGGTGCCCAGCTGCTGGACGCAACGCACTGCTGTCCCCGGGCCGGGCTGGCTCCAGTGCGAGGTGCCAGAGAAGGGGACAGTGGGCAGCATCACTCGGAAACAAGAACGGAAACCGGTCCCGCCACGGGCATTGATGCAAAAGGTGGGCGGCCACGGTGCTCCTTGTGCTTTGGGATTAGGAAAAAACAAACGTCCACCCCGCAGGGTGGCAGCCGCACTTTCCCTATTGCCAGGGGTACGGTCCCTGTCAGCAGCCCCACAGATCTCTGTCAATGCCCAACACCTCCGCCGAGTCCTGGGGCTGGGTGCCGCGGCTGTGGGCAAACCCTGCTCGTGGCGGGCTGCTGGCCGCCCGTGGCGCTGAGGGGAGACGCGCACGGCGCGGGGAGGCCGCGCCCCCATCCCCCCCCCCCCCCCCCCCCGGCGTTGCCGCGGCGGCGGAGCAGCCACGAGGCGGCTAACGGCTGCCGGCGCCCCGCGCGCCACCGGGTAACGCGGGCGCCGGGCGCACACCGGCAGGGGGCGACCCCGCCGGGAGAAGGGACGCGTCACGTGACAGCAGCCAGTACCACCGGGGGGGGGGGCGGTTGGACGGGCGGGTGGGGGGGGGGAAGAAGGAGGGCAGGAGACCCCGCGGCCCCCACCCTCCCTCTGCCCTGACGTCACCGCCCCTCCGTCTCCCGGGCGACGGCTCCATCAGCGCGCGCGTCAGCGCCGCCCGTTCCTTGGCAACGGCCCGGTGTCTCGCTCTCCTTCAGCCTCGCGCCTGGGAGCGCGTCTCTCTGGCGTCAAAGTGACGTCAATGGGCCCGTCTCAGCTTTCGGCGGTGGGCGGGGGGAAGAGGCGGGAGGGAGGGCGGGGTGTGCGCGGAGGGGGGCCGGCGGAGCGGGGCGGGAAAGGGTGGGGGGGGAAAAAGAGGAGAGGGGGGTGGCCGGGACATCCCGCGTGCTCCCGCCTGCCCCCCGGCGCACGCACACACCATACACACACATACACACAGACACTCACTCACTCGCACAGCCGCTCACGCTCACCCTCTCGCGCACAGTCCCCACCGCGGCGGCGGCGGCAGAGCACCCGCCCGCCCGCCAGCCAGCCAGGTACGACGGCTCAACGGCCGCTCCGCCGGGATCGCCTGGCAGCCGCGCGCGAAGCGAGGGGGCGCGCGGGGCGGCGGCGGCGGCGCGCGGGAGCGAGCGAGCGCCCAGCGAGCACGCGGAGCGGCCGGGAGCGGACCGCGGGCTCGGACCGGGCGACCCGCGGCTCCTCTCTAGGGGCGGGGAAAGAGGCCGACGAGTTGGTGCGAGGGGTCCGGTGGCAGCGGCAGCGCTGGCGGCCGGGGCTGACGGCGCTGTGCCGTGTCCTCCGTGCAGGTGCGAGCGAGACCGCCTGCCTCCCCGGGGCAGCGCGGATGCTACCCTCTTAAGGCGCGGCGAGCGCTGCCCGCCACCCGCCTGAACCATGGTGATCATGTCAGAGTACACCTCCGTGCCCGCGGCCGGACCAGCCCAGCAGCGGCCTCTGCGAGTCGGCTTCTACGACATCGAGAGGACCTTGGGAAAAGGCAACTTCGCGGTGGTCAAGCTGGCCAGGCACAGGGTGACTAAAACACAGGTGGGTCCGGAGGCTGTAGCCGGCGCGGGGGGACGCGGGTCGCAGAGCCCTGTACCGGCCGGGCCGCCGAGCCCGGTACCGACTGGGCCGGCGGCGGGGCCGCCTCTGCGAGCGGCGAGTCGTGCTTCGGCATGGGAGACGGGGAAAGCGAGCGGCGGCGACCGCGGCAGAGTCCGGCGGGCTCAGCCTGCTCGTCGGGCTGGGCACCGGCGCTCGATGCAGCCGCTCGCAGGAGCTCCGCGAGTTCGCAGCGTGTTCAGCGGAGTTCATCTAATATTAAACCCGAGCGAGAATGTGTAAAAACTCCCGACGTTTCTGAGTATTACCGCAGCTTCATCGAATCACCCTGTCTTTGCTTGCTAAAGAGTCCGACAAATTAAGGATCTTTTGGAGACTTTAAACGGTTTTAATCTTTTTCGTTTAATGCATATGCTGCGGGAACAAAGAACTTGCAGTGTTATCTGCAGAAATGATTTCTTCATGGGCATGCAACCGCATTTCCATTTGTCAAAATAAATCACGTCGGACACAGCGGTAGACACTGTTCCTTTACGGGAATCTATTTTTCACTGGCATGGGAAGGATTAAAAGATTTACCGAATCCTGTCCCGTGTTAATTTCTGCAGTTCTGTTTGCTACCGTATGTGTAATCCTTTGACGTAGAAAAGAAAAATGAAAACGCTCTGCATCGTGAATTCTGTGCTGTTCAGACAGACAGAATCAACTTTGTCAAGTCTGTACTTTAAAAGCTACTTTGCTGGGATTTTGTGAGTTGTGTTTGTGTGTGGAAGGGGGGGAGGGAATGTGCGCCTGTCTTTTTTTTTTTAAGAGAACAGTAGGAGTACCTATTTTGTAGTAGCTGGGGTTGTTTTATTATATTATGTTTTTAAATCTGCAGGTTGCAATAAAAATAATAGACAAAACAAGATTAGACCCAAGCAATCTGGAGAAGATTTATAGAGAAGTTCAGATAATGAAGCTTTTGAATCATCCGCACATTATCAAGCTATATCAGGTAAGAGGTCAGCTTTGAAGCGCAGCATGAGGATGAGATGTGCTTGTACTTTTCTCTTGCACATGTTTTTACTTCAAATATTTGCAGAGAGAATGCACATTAAAATTCTTTTTGAAAAAGACTTGAAGTAAACCGGGTTTTTAAAAAGTCAATCCTGCATTCTTTGAACAAGATTCCGTTGTGTTAGACAGCTTTTTGACAAAAACACACTGCAAAATTTACAATTAAAAAGCAGGCTGAAGTTTGTTTCAGGTCAAGGAACTGGTTATCTAACTTTTATGATTAACTCTCCTTTCCTAACCCCTCTGCTTTTCCGGTTTAGAGGACGGGAACTTCTTACGTGCTTTTGATAAGAGGCAGACTTGAAGTCGTGTAGGATAGCAAATCAATCTAAGAAAAACTAAGTAGAAACCTAACGTGATTTAGAAATAGAAATCTAATTCTAAGAACTAGAATTCTAATATAAGTAGAAAATAAAATCTAGCAAGTATTGGTATTTTAGAATATGTCAAAAAATGACCCGTTTATTTTTTTCCAGTTTGTGTCGTTTTGAAAGTGAATTTTAAATATCTTTCCCCTTGTAGAGTTTCACAATGTGAATTTTTGTTTAGATTTGTTCGGTTTCTGCATTGATGGGTATTTTTAGCAAGTGAATGTGTTGTGTGGAAAACGGGATCACATCTGTCTAGTGAGCAAGGACTGCTTTGCAAATTCTAAATATTCAGTCTAATTAGCATTTGGTGTAAGTTCCTCTTAATCATCTTAAATAGTGCCATGTGTGTTTAAGAAGAAGATGAGGTACTGAGACTGTGTCTGGACCTGTCTAGAAGGGCAGGAGGGAAAGAGGAATAGATGGATGAAGCAGCAGGTCCGAAAGTCCATGTTCAGTAGTAAACACTATTATCAGCAGCGATCTTACCGTTGGGTTTGTTAGCTCAAGAAAAAAAAACAAACCAAAAGGTTTAATTATGGCTGAAGAGCCAGTAAGGCAGGTGCTTAGGCAAGGCATTATTTTTAAACACCTTGAAACACGTGAAGTGCTTGATATTTATAGTCTTAACCATTGTAATGAAAATTATTCTGTGTTAACATCTGACGTCACCGTTGCCCATAGGGCAGTATAGGATATACAGAAACATTCTAACAGTTCGGTTGATTTCATTTCAGTGGAATGATGTGGGTGAAAATACCATTTCGAAGCTTTTAGAAAAGCAGGTTAAATTCCATCTAGTTGAACCACTTCACTTGATGGAGCAAATGACGTTGGTAGTGGACCATAATTTCTTTTCAGTGAAGTTTTCTTTTCTTTGTTGTTGTAACTGATGCTTTACCTGTTTGGTGGAGACTGAGAAGCAGGGATGGAATTAGATGACATACCAAAGTAGGGTGTGTGTTCTTGTATTATTTCATCATTGTTTTAGTTTCAGCAAGGCGTCTTAATTTCATCCAGCTGGCAACTTGCCCAGAACACTTTCCTTCAGTTTTTTAAACTGGGAACCTCTTTTCCTTTTCTCCCTGTTTGTTTGTTTTCATTTCATGTCTGTGTGTACTTGTAGTGAGGGGAGGACAAGAGTCTTCCTAAAAAGGTTAGTTGTTAGATGGGTGGAAATCGCAGCCATTGAAGTAGTATTGATTCCTTTTTGATTGTTAAGCTGTTGTGAGCCTTCTGCTTACAAAACCAAATATCCACACTTTGGGACTCCAGTTCCAGGGAAATGTTTTCAAATCTGAGATGCAACATTTGAAAAGTGTGTCATAGTAACTGAAGGTGAATTTGGAAATGCTCAGCATTTCACATTCGTTGTTTGGTTTTTAGCTCTTCTTTTTTTTGTTTTTCTTTGGAAGGAAAAAAGGAACAAGTACCAAAGGAAGCTGATGCTAGATTGACAGGTGAATGCTGAGCGATGTATTGGCAGTTGTTGATGGGCATCAGGCACTCCCTTACACAAACAGCAACCTATTGTCACTTGCCTGGGAGGCTTGCTATGGCTCCAGCCAAAACCACATGGGAGTAGGGTATTTGATACTGCTTCTTGATTTGGCCAAGCTGCAGCCGTCTCTCCCGATCCCAGTACCTGCTAGACTTGAAACAAAGAGGACTTTATTAGATAAACTCTGTCTTTGCCCGTTCAAAATGTATCAAATGAGTGGTAGAACTATATATGCATACCTTAACAAAAAAGCTGTTCAGGGAAGTGTATGAAGTCATTGAAATGCTCATCAGTTGTCTTATGGAGATTAGGTGGCATGGTAATGGTGAGAAGAACAATGGCATGGGAAGCCGTTGTGCATTGTAGGCACATAAGCATTGATTTGTTATCTTTTTCATTAGCAGTTTGCTTGGAATGAACAGTGCGGTGCAAAATTAGATGCCTTTACTGCCAGCTGCTGCGAAAAATAAATAATTGGACTGATACGTTTGAGAATACACTTAGAAAAATGACTGAAACTACAGATGTCTGCATTTTTTTTTTTAACCATGTCCTCTCGTGTCTTCACAGGTTATGGAGACAAAGGATATGCTTTACATTGTCACAGAGTTTGCAAAGAATGGAGAAATGTTTGGTAAGTCCTCACTTCTGGAGTTAACAGTTCTTTAGATTTAGAAACTGTATCTTTTTTGTTGTCTTTCACGAGTAATATATATATTCTGATTAAAAATCCTGAGTTGACATTATCAGCTGTCAAACAGCGAATACAGCACCTGCAGGTTTATGAAAAATTTCCTCAGGGTGTTTCTAAATCCCATGCCCCTTTTGTTTTGTCTCGCAGATCATCTGACCTCCAATGGGCACTTAAGTGAAAGCGAAGCACGGAAGAAATTCTGGCAGATTCTTTCAGCAGTGGAGTATTGTCACAGCCACCACATAGTGCACAGGGATCTCAAAACGGAGAACCTTCTGCTGGATGCTAACATGAATATCAAGTTAGCAGGTAATAAGAAGTACTTGGTTACTCTATAAACAACATTAGGCATGTAGTCAAATTTTATCTGCCTAGGATGATCCTATGAATGTATTACAGTAACTGGAAAGAAAAGTTACAGATATTTCTTTGAACATATCCTTTGGACAAAAGAGAATAGCTTAAGTCAGTAGGAGAGAATGTAACAATACCTCTGTTCCCTTCTCTCCATTTTCCGCTACTTCAGAAACACTAGTGTGTTGAGCGGTGTCTTACCCCAGACTTTTACCTTCATTTCAGACTTTGGCTTTGGAAACTTCTACAAGTCGGGAGAGCCCCTCTCCACTTGGTGTGGAAGCCCACCCTATGCAGCTCCAGAAGTTTTTGAAGGCAAAGAATACGAAGGACCTCACCTTGATATATGGGTGAGCTTGATAGGCCTTAGAAATGGCATTTCACACTTTATGAAATGTGGTCTGTGGGTTCTCAAAATTATTACTTATAGTGGAGTCACTCACATGCTGTACTGTTTTCTGTTGACAGAGCCTTGGGGTGGTGCTGTACGTCCTTGTCTGTGGTTCTCTCCCTTTTGATGGACCCAATTTACCAACTCTGAGACAGAGAGTGCTGGAGGGGCGATTCCGCATCCCTTACTTCATGTCCGAAGGTGCTTTTTCCCGACCTTTAATGTTAGGAAAGGGGCTACAAATAAATGAATAGCACAAATTCCTTTATGGGGCAGTGACAGATGGGACTAGTTTTGCAGCAGGCAATCAATTTGTGTATCCAGTAATTTCTGTAGGGCAGGGCTTATCGTTGAGAGACTGGTTGCACACTTTCTCTGGGATCTGCATTATGGGGTGTCTGAAGGGCTGTAGTTGCCTTTCTGGAAGTATCTCTATGGATTGCAAAAGTACTTGACACCCTACTTGGGGAAATAATCACTTGCAAAAGAGAGAAAACAGGATTTTAGTGAGACTCGCCTGCGATGCTGAGATGGATGTAGTTATCCTAAGAGATTTCAACTATGCAGAAGGGATATGTTTCAGTGTGGCTATGCTGTCAAGGACAGCAGAAATAGTGGGGCTTAGCACTGTTTCTCGAGCACACCAGCAGTCTGGAGAGAAAGAGGAACTGAAGACTATTATCACCTCTCTCTGATTTGGATTTGAAATCAAGTGAATATGTCTCTATCTTCAAGTGAAGAGTATCTTTTGAAGTTTGACCTTTATCAGTTACAGCCATGAACAGCTTGGTTTCCCCTGTTCTAAGCAAATAAGCAGTATATATGGACCAGGAAGTTGCATGTGATGTGTTTCTGTACTAAATTCTGACTTATTTTAAGTGGATGTAACATCATTAAACCTGCATCCACTCCAAACTAGCTCTCCTCCAAGGTGCAAGGTCACCTGAAACCTGCTGGTATCCAGCCCAGTGTCGTTTTCTGTAGTGGCAGGTTGTTTTTGTGAAGTGCATGTGGATGTGTCTTGTGCTCTTTTGAATGGCTGGGTGTCAGCTGCTCAGAAACCTTGAAGTCCTGTTTTCATTGACATCACACACTGTTGCTGGAAAGGTTTCTTAGCAGTGACCTGGAGCTGAACTGTTATTTTTACCTCTTGCTCATGAGTTTGTCTTTGTCACACAGACTGTGAAACACTAATCCGACGGATGTTGGTTGTGGACCCAACCAAGCGAATAACCATTTCCCAAATAAAGCAGCACAAGTGGATGCAAGCTGACCCGTCTCTTCAACAGCAGCAGTCTTTGTCCTTCTCCATGCAAAACTACAACTCCAACCTGGGTGACTACAATGAGCAGGTCCTCGGGATCATGCAAACACTCGGCATCGACAGGCAGAGAACTGTTGAGGTGAGAAGTGCTTGCCCTTTGGATTCATCTTCAGTGACTGCCAGAATGCCAATGGTGCAGTCATACAGATGTCATTCCGTGACTAGCCTTGATCAAGTGTCACAGTGTAGTCAAATCTTCAGAGCCCTTCTGGATTTTTACTTCTATTTTGAGTATGTTATTACGAGGCCTTAGTGATGAGTTTTGGCTGCTTACGTCCTGAGTTACCTATAACTCAAGGGTCCTTTCAATGTCTTCTAGTCTCTGCAAAACAGCAGCTACAACCATTTTGCTGCAATTTATTACCTGCTCTTGGAGCGCCTCAAGGAATACCGAAGCAGCCAGCTATCGAGTCGCCCAGCAACTGGTCGGCAGCAAAGGCCGAGGAGCTCTGAGATCAGCAATGTTGAGGTAAGGAAGGGTATTACTGACTGGGAAGGCCCTGTCCATTGGCTCACTTCTTTTCTGCAACCCTTGCTATGGGAAAATATGAGATGGTGACTCTCAGGTTTCTGAAAGCGGGTTCTGCTATTGGTGCCCTCTGATAGAATGCAGCTTACTCTTCTTCAGCAGGAGGCTGATTGAATACCAATGGCCTGTTTCCTAAGAACTGGCTGTGGGTCTCGGTCCAACGAATAGGCTGCCTCCAGTGCAGGTCAATAATGAGCCAGAACTTCTCATAGAAATTTGCCCTTTTGGGCATGGATCGGTTACACTTCTTTGCTACATTCTCTGTAGGATCCTCACAAGTACTCCCATGAATCACTTTTTGTGTTTTGCTGACATCTTTTTTTCTCTTCCTCGCCCCCACCTCCTTTAATGTGTGCTCTGGGTGGCTTTTCAAATTGTACTTGCATTTAAATTGCCTAACTTATGAGGAGTTTTGTCTTTGTGTTGGGGAGGGAGGGCGGTTCTGTTGAGCCACATCTGGTAACGAGGTAGTGGTGGCAGTGGTGGCCCTGCCATGTTGGCTTTGAAAGACTGCTTGTGTTAATTTCCATAGAAAGTACATGGAGAAAGGGGGCTCTGCCATTCTTTGAGCGTCCAGAATCTGAAAAGTCATGCAGACCTGCAGTGTATGTGATGGCTTCTGTACACCGCTGTCTCTCTCCAGATGCCTCAGGACAGTCTCACTAGTGAAACCCTGCGATCATCTCTGCTTTACCAGCAACCTCAGAGCCTGATTCAGCCATCCTTGCAGGCAGAAATGGACTGTGACATGAGCAATCCTTTACAGGTTGGTGTTCTCAGCTAAACCATGTGTTACTGTTCTTTTTTCCCATTGTTCTGCCAATCCAAAACAACAGGGGTTGTGACTCCGTTGTTCTCTCCCTCCTATCTTTTGTTTGGCATTCGAACATGGTGTCATAGTAGCCTCTCAAACAATAGGTCTGCTGAAGACATGCCAGAGGGCTGTGAAGAGGTATAAAAAGGGAGTGCAGAATTAAGAGAAACACCCTTCAATCTGTGATCTGACATGTTTTGCAGCCTGTGTTCTTTCCTGTGGATCCCAACTTCAATGGGCTCTTCCGGAACCGCTCCATCTCCCCCAACAGCCTTCTGGAGACCACCATTAGCGAGGAAGTAAGGCAAGAGAAGGAGCTGGAAGATGAAATTAAGGCGTATGATCACCCCATCCGCATCCCAAGCAACACCAGCAGGAGGCACACCCTGGCTGAAGTGACCACTCATTTCTATCAGCGTGCCCCTCCATGTAAGTAAGTCTGGGAGCAGTAGGAAGGGCAGCTGGCCATAGTTAAGAGGGAAAGGACAAAGAAGGAACACCATAGCCATCAAATGCCTGGGGGAATTAGGTGCTGATTTTACCTTGACTGGGATAGGAAAGCCCAGAAAAGAGTTCTGTCCTATAAATAAGCATGGCCCTTAAGGAAAAGAAGTCATGCTGTTGTATTTCATCTAGATGACTTTGGAGGGGATTGTTCTCACAGGCAGGACACAACCCTTCTGCTGCGCCAGGGAGAGGTGAGGGCAACTGAATTAAAAAACAAAGTCATCACTAATTGCATTTGATACACATCCAGACCCCATGAACTAAGCAAACAAGCAAAACTGTTCACACAACCATCATGTCCTGTCAAAACTGTTGTACTTAAGAGGCATGGTAGGCCCAATCCAGACTAGCCTGGCGATGCTGGAGTTGCTGGCAGAGCCCTTATAGCTGGATGGGAGCCCAGACTTGGGTTATTCGTTGACAGCCCCTTGCTGGAGTTAAGCCCTATGACAACACAAGTTGCTGGACACCTCTCCAGCTCACAGGTGGTTATTAGTGCCAGCGTAGGTGGACAGAAGGCTCTGATGTCATGTTTGTTCCTTCCTGTACTCATCTTGGGAATGCTCTTTCTCTCCTTCCTTCCCCTCTGTAGGTATAGTCATTTCCTCTTCTGCAAGCCCCACAGAGGGAACTAGTTCAGACAGCTGCCTTACTTCATCTTCAAATGACAGCTCCGTGGCCCTGAGCAGCTGTTTGGCAGGCCAGGCGGTGACAGGGAGCCCAGCCACGGCAAGGATGACGTCGCCCTTCCTAGCGTCTCAGTCTGATGCCCCGGTGTTACAAGCCCAGGGCTGCATGGGAGGGGCTTCTCTCCTGCCTGTCAGCTTCCAAGAAGGAAGGCGAGCATCTGATACCTCATTGACTCAAGGTAATGTCTTACTTTCTTTATTGCACCCTTCCAGCCAACTGCCACTAGAAAGGGGTAGCATGCAAGGTTTCTTGCTTGTCCCTGTTGGTGTTACACTGAGGCCAGCGACCTGGTTATTCTGCCTCTTGCATCCACGGTCCCTAAGGGAGAGTCAGATGCCTGGGGGAGGGTGCCTAGATGAGAGGCTCTCAGGTACTGATTCAGCATGCCGTGAAGATATTTCTGCTGCCGGGAGTGGGCTGGCAGGCTCCACCTTCCCCTTGAAATACAGAGTTCATGACATGGTGATTTCTATCAGGTTTCTCCTTCGCTGTGCCTGTGTCCATCTACACAAGGGTGCAGCTGTCCTAAACCCTGTTGTGTTACATAAATGTTGCCCTGACCGTTGGGCGGAGGAGTAAATGTGAACTGAAGAGTCAGGGGCTCTTGTAGTGCAGTTCGCACGCAAACGAAGGCAGCTGCCCAGAAAGGCTGATCTGTAAAGTAAGATCCTAGGCAAATACTAAGGAGGATTAAAGTGCATTTCTTTTCCTCGTGTCCCACAGGCTTGAAGGCTTTTAGGCAGCAGCTGCGGAAGAACGCTCGAGCCAAGGGGTTTCTCGGCTTGAATAAAATCAAAGGCTTTGCTCGGCAGGTGTGTCAGTCCTCCTCATCTCGGGCAGCAAGGAGTGGCATGAGCCCTTTCCAACACACGCAACCCAACACCTGCATGTACAGCAGCAGCGGGAGCAGCAGAGAAGGAAGGAGCCTCCTGGAGGAGGTGCTGCAGCAGCAGAGGTGAGGAGCTGGCCGGGAGGAGGTTTGCTGTTTTCATCGAGTTTGGTTAGGGGTAAGCAAGGAGGAGTAAACGCAACAAAAGAGGTTGGGGAATATGGTTGTTGGGGATTCCTGTCTTCCCTCTCTGCTGTGTGGCAGCAGATAAAACTGCTTGGCTTCCTTTGTGGCTCCCTGCACCAGTGTATGTAACACAGGACGTGCAGTTCCACTTGAAAATCTGGACATCCAAATATTTGGAGCTTGCTGGATTGAGAAACAATTTGGTACTGTGGGGGAAAACATTACTTCTCCCCATTGCAGGCTGTGTTTTTCTTTGTTAGTTTTGGGAATGATTTCTTTCCTCGTCTGCCTCCTCCTGTAATTTTCCCATGGCAAGGAAGTGAGACCTTGTAATTTGGAAAAGTTACAGCCCACAAAGGAGGCACAGTTCCAGTGGCCTCAAATGTCATGTGTGGTGGCACCTCTTCATTCCCATAGAAGCAAGATGGAAAATTGAGTTTCCGGTTTATCTGCACACGTAGTCTCTAGAACATCTATTCTTAGCTGGCCAAATGGTGACTAGATAACTTTCTGGTGGTTGTCGCCCTCTCTAGCATGAGGAAAAGCCAAGTGAAAACACATTGGTTGACCTGAGATGGTCAGCTTTCTTTACTTGTACTGGCAAGGTTAGGAGGGGTTTGACAGAGGGAAACAAAGGGGAAAGTTATGGCCAAGGGTATAGGGCAAGAGAGGAGGAAGGAAAGCCTTAAACCGTTCTAGCAGTGTGAGCTAACCTCTTCCACCTTTGGATTTTGCTCAGAATGCTCCAGCTCCAGCATCACCAGCTACTCCAGACAGCTTGTCCCCAGACTTCTCAGACATCTGCAACAAACAGCAACCCCTCCTCTGATACCGTAGGTACCTGCAAAGCATCCAATTCTCTTCTGTTGTCAGAACTACAAAGAGAGAACTCGTTTGAGCTGGCCTTTGCTGGCAACAGCCAACTGCTCCAACCTCATTTCTTTGGTGTCAGCGTCTCACCAGCGTCCTCGGCAGCTCACCTTCTAGACACTCACCTGTACATCAGCAGCAATGTTTCTCCAGTTGGCACCACCTTCTCTCAGCAACAGAGTTTCTCTGTGCAGTCTCCAAGCTATGACACCGTCGCTCTGCAGCATGGGGACTGCGAGATGGAGGACCTGACTTCCACCCAGCTAGGGAAGTTTGTTCTGGTGAAGTGAGAGCCCCGGCTGCCACAGCTCACGCTGCTCCTGTTGCGAGGAACTTTGGCCGCTGCTCCGCGATGCGTGTGAGTCCGCAGCTGGCTGGGGTTGTCTGGACGAGTGACTCTCAGAAGCAATAAATTTTGTGAAGTATGTGAAGAGGCTGTCTGGCTCAGAAAGCTAGCGACTTTATAGAACTGAAACAAGCAATATGTATGTCTTTTTTTGCTTCTACTATTCTTGCACTGAACATACGAATAGAAACTGATTTTTTTTTAAAAGGAAAAATAATGATGGGGAATCTGGGTGGGGCATTTGTGGGGACAGGGAGGGATGTGGTTGGGGAAGAACTCTTCGGTACTGTACTCAAGTCAGACCAATACAGCTCTGCTGTTATGCAAGATTAGCAGCTGTCAATAGTGGTGACACAGCAGGGAGAGGCTTCTCAAAGAAGGGACCAGAGCCTCCCTTTTTCACAATATTCATTTATGGGTTTGTGAAGATGATTACCTCCGTTAAAGAAAATAAACAGAAAACCAGTGGCATGCAGCATTATGCATTCATAGAAGACAAAAATGGAAGCATTGCCATTTGTTGGGTTGGGTTTTTTTCCTTTTTTTCTCCTGTTAGCACTCATTTTATTTAAAGGAACCAGCATCCCCATTCCACACCTCCCAGATACATATACTTTAAAGGAAAACTGTGAACTTCTTCCTTGCTTACATCAGCTGGAAAAGCTTAAAAAGCCCTTCTAATTTGTACAGAAGTGAGCAATCTATTGAAAGTGTATCCCTTGGTATCAGGATCCAAATTGCATAGCGCCTGGTCTTTTGCAGGGATGTTTGTTCGAGGTGGTACATGTGTGTGTCCCTATACACACGTGCAGATGTGCGTGCACTATGTCGGCCCGAGTAACCTTTAGGAGTCTGTTTATCGATGCTAAGTTGTTTCACACTCTTGCAGAGGCACTGAGGAGAGAAGTGTTGGTGCCGGTGGGGTGACAGGAAGGGTTTTCTTTTGAAAAAGCCCTCCTGGAGGTTGCCTACAAAGTTGCCTGAGGGGTGTTTCTTAGTGCTGCACATTGTTATTTCCGCTGCTAATTACGTTTTTATGCATTTCATTATCAGGGTCCAAACAGAACTGACTCTTGGGGAAATGTGCAATATTGAGGTTATAATTACATACTGACAAAGACAAAAGGAATAGGCTAGAATAGACTTCTACTCTAACGGAGTACAGCTATTTCTGAACAAAACTGTATTAAAAGTGAGTGAAAACAGCACAATCTTTGGGTGTTTGTTTTGGGTTGGTTTGTTTTTGGCATAATAACAAAATGAGGTTTTGAATTAGATAGATGTTTTTTTGGTATGGTTTTTAATGCTGTATATGTAAATAAATAGGGAGCAGAAAACTATCTAATGCTAGTTACTTTTTATATTTTGTAATATACTTAGGTTGTGTTTCTGGTATAAACCCCACTCCCCTTCCAAGGCAGAGCAGGGCTTCTGTTGACATTGGCAGAAGTTACGCTTAGGTATAAAGGGGAGACCAGACTGCGCTCCTACAGAAATGAGCCGGGTAGGGGGTGTAAACTTTGGAAGCAGGTGAGAGCAAAAAGGTGAGCCAGCTTGTGTGGAAGCTGCCACCCGAATGTCAGAAAATAGCTGCATTCTGTCAAAATGCTCCGAGGACCCATCTCTCTAGTGTGACACAGGGTGCCTTCAAGTTACCTTGGCTTCGTGCAACCTGCAGTATTACGCATTTGCAAATCATACAGAGACCTGTTCTTTTGTTTGTTTTGATTTTTTTTTTTTTTTAAAGAAAAAGCCAAAGATCGACCAGGTTAATTGGTGGGAGTAGGAAGGGTTGAAGATGTCATGTGGCTCTGTCTGTGGCTCTCCATAAACAACCTCTTTATCCATGTGTTGTATCTCTGTGTCTATATTGGTGCATCTCCAGCTTGCCACTGCTGCTACGTGGTCTGGGAACTTCAAAGTGAAAGAAAATTGCTTGAGTTGAATTTCTGTTAATGAGTGGTGCCTTGCAGCAGAGAAAACACCAAAGTCTCATGCTCATTTGTAGTGGTTTTAAAAAACACACAAACCCACCAATAACAAAACCCAACCCAAAAACCAGATTGCGTGGAGGTGACTGGAGAGAGGGGCAAGGAGAAGCCAGCTCATCACAAAGCAGCAGCTTTGCCTTCAGTTTTGCAAGGGGGAACACACGTACTTAAAACGTGGAATTTCCTCTTCAATATGTGTTTTGTTTAATGCCATGGATCAAAAGGCCACAGATTCTTTTGTTTCCTGTCCAGAGCAATGACAAGCACTTTACTTTCATAGTATTTTTATTTTTTTTTTCTTTTCCAGTTGCTGTAGAACCTCTTTGGAATTCTTGCTGGAGCAGAAAGGGGTCATTTTAAACGTTTTTGGGTTTTGGTTGGTTTTTTTTTTTTGTAGGTGTCTCAACAGTGCTGTTCTGCAGACTGCAATGCAATAGGGTATTTAAAGACACTACGTGATTGGTGTAATTAAGATGTATAGTTTATTTTTTATCATGACCGAACGATCATTTTATTTCTTATGTTAAAATGAGAGGTGTACACCAAAATGATTAGTCGATGTGTTTTATTTAATATTTAAATAAAAAACGTTTTAAAGTTGTTGTCCTGCAGCTGATTCTGTGGAGTATTTTCTCCTGATGCATACGCACGACTTGCATAGTTGACACTCATTTCCAAGCCTCAGTCCGTCGGACATTACTGACACTTTCTGTCACACAGTAAATGAAGAGGAACGGCAGGCTCACAAATCTGATAATGGGATATTGAGCCTTTCGCTGGTAGGCAATCTGTCTGAATCTAACCCAAGGCTGTAGTAATCGGGTTATAAAATCTGACAGTAACAGAGGTCTATGGAGTGAAAATGGTCAAGCACGGTTTAGTCGTCACCAGATGAGCACTCCATCCGTGTCACCTTGATCTGAGAGAGGCCCCAGACAGATTAAGGCAGGGATGGAAAAAGAGCAAAGGGGAAGAGAGGGAGGGAGAGATTCCAGGGGAGATGGCTTTTCTCCTTTATGATTTGAGGAAAAAAGCGTACTGGGCAGGTTCAGGCTCAGCTGGCGTGGGGTTGCCTGTGCAGCACTGGCTGCCCTGCCCTGTGGAGGTGCCTTGGCTCGCTGGAAGCAAGGCATGCTTGTGGGCTTGGGAGGAAACAGCCTAAAAGGAAGGGAAGGGGCCTGTGGGGCCATGCCAAGGGGAGAATGCAGAAGGAGGGACTGGTCTGACTGTGCTGGTCAAACTATGGAACTAGATCCATGGTCTCTTTCCCAATTTTGCTTCACTGGGTCTGTGTTTCCTGTGCACCTTTGAGACATACGTAGCCTTGGGCTGTCATCTGCACAGCCTGCACACAGGAGGCTTTGTGTTCTGCACATGCAGCCACAGTGAGGATAAGGAGAGGTTTCACCTGCAAAGGGACCCCTAAACATTTGCAACCTCTCATTTAACCTGGCAAACACTCAGCAAAGAGCGAGCAAATGAAAAACAAAAACCCTAACAACTTCTCAACAAAAAATGTTTTGTTGGTTTGATTTTTTTTTAAATTTAGATCCTCATTATGAAGTTATTTTCAAATTCACCTATCACATTTTGAAGGAAGGAGAGAACGGTGGGAAGGTAAATCCAAAACTTTAAGTGAAAGTTTGGGGGCAGGAGAGATATATTTCACTTATTTTTGGTTTCTAAAGGATTTGTTTGCTAAACTGGAATTTATAGAGCTGTGTATGCTTTTGCCATGACTTGGTAGAAAAGTGACACATGTTTTTCTAGATTTGTGACCATTCCAAAAGTTAGGAATTTTCTAGCTATTTAAAAATAATGAAGATTTTCTTAATTATTTTTAATCTGGTTTTTAATATGACCTGGTTTAAGAGTAATCTCAACTGCTGTTTTCAGCTGGGTTCTCATGGCATTATTTTAAACCCCAGTAATTCTGGGAAATCTCAGAAAGTTGCTTCTTAATGGATATAAATCAGTGCAGCTCCACCAACTTTCATTGACATCACCGACCCTTGGGTATAGAAGGATCTTGACAGCATCATGATTTCTGTGAAACGGTAGGAAAAACACAGAACAAAGAAACACTGGGACTCTGGGCTCAGTTTCCATGTGTACACTGTTTCACTGTTGGTGCTTTAGTCACTGTCTTCCTGCCTTTCCTCTGAAATCTGTCTCTGCTCGTGTTTACCACGTTTGTTTTCGTCTTGAATATCTCTCGAGATGCTGTTTTTCTTGGCGTCGTTTCACACATTACAACTTGGTACCTAGTTCCTTTTCCTTTCTTTCCCAGTCTGGATGTTTTTTCCCCCCTTTTTCAGATGGAACAGATACTGGCAAGTTTAGCGTAGCCCCTAAAGTGAATGATCAAACCTTATTTTTCTTTTCCAAAAAGGAAACGCTTAGGGCTGGCAGGAGACGCTAGACTGGTAGCAGTGAAAAACACAGGCTGTTTTTGCACAGAGCAAGCCGAGTGCAGACACTGAGCAGAGAACTCGTGCCAGTGTCATCCAGCCATGGTAGAAAGGAATTCTCGTCTGTCCCCCTCCTCCTGCCCTCATCCAGCAGGAGATGTATAACTCTTCCCCGAACCCACAAACTTCTTTTCCATTGTGTCCAGAGAAGCAGTCACACTTCCATCAGGAAAGGAATTCCTCATGGGGAGAGGCATCATCGTGCCATCTTGGGCTGTGTCAACTGGAAAGCAGAAGAAGCAGAAGGGAGAGCAGTTGTGTGTACAAAATGATGGCGCATGAGATAGAAAGTGATCACTTCCGTTTTACTCATCCTGCAAAGTGAGAATAAGGCACGCTTCATGCAATGGGGGAGAATTAATTTAAGTCCTGATAAAAAGGAAATAGGGGCCTCAGGAGGGCATTGCTTCAAAATATGATTGCTGGCTTATTTCATGACTGCTAACTACTTTTAGTGGTGACAGTTAAATCAATGATAAAGGTAATCCACTGTCATGGTTTATGGATTTAGCAGAGCATCTGTAGGAGATCAAGAAAGGGCTGGTCTTTGATATAGACTGTCAGGGGCACAAGAGATAGATTTTTAGGCCAGAAATGTCTTACTTCCATGGCGTCAGATATTAGCACCTGCCAAAGACAAGACAATCATGTGAGGTGAACAAACTTGATCATCACCTGCAATAGATTCAGGTTTCTTAATATATATCTTATATGATGATATGGATGATACTATTATGGGAGTTTGCTACAGGCCACCTGATCAGGACAAGGAAGTGGATGAGGCCTTCTACAAACAGCTGAGAGCTGCCTCACAGTCATATTCAATGATCCTCATGGGGGACTTCAGCCACCTTGATATTTGCTGACAAAACCACTCAGCCAAGCACACACAGTCCAGGAGGTTCCTACAGGGTGTTGATGACAACTTTCTGTCACAGGTGGTTGAGGAGCCAACAAGGGAGGCTGTGCTGCTGGACTGTGTGCTGACAAATAATGTCTGGTTGGGGATATGAAGGTTGGAGGCAGCCTTGGCTTCAGTAACCATGAGATGGTGGAGTTCAAGATCCTCTGTGGAAGAAGCAGGGCACCAAGCCGGACCGGACTTCAGACAAGCTAACTTTGGCCTCTTCAAATACTTGCTTGGAAGAATCTCATGGGATAGGATTCCTGATAGTAGGAGTGCTTGAGAAAGATGATTAGTCTTCAAGCACCACTTCCTCTAAGCCCAAGGTTGATGTGTCCCCACACATAGAAAAGCAGGAACAGGAGGCAAGAGGCCTATATAGACAAAAAAAGAACTACTGGAACTACTTAAGGAGAAGAAAGGAATCTATGTAAGGTGGGAAAAGGCTCTGTTTTTTTGGGAAGAGTATAGAAACATTGCCAGAGTATGCAGAGATAAAGCCAGGAAGGCCAAAGCCCTTTTGGAATTAAACCTGGCAAAGGAAGTAAAGGAAAAGAAGAAGGGCTTTTTCAAATACATTAGCAGCAAAAGGAAGATTAGAGAGAATGAGAACCTACTGATGAACACAGAGGGTGCCCTGGCAGAGGAGGCCAAACTACTGAAGGCCTTCTTTGCCTCAGTCTTCACTGCCAAGGCCAGCCCTCGGGAAGCCCAGTCCAGCAATGATAGTAAGATAGTCTGGAGAATGGAAGACTTTCCCTTAGTGGACAAAGATGAGGTTAGAGACCTGTTGGGCAAGCTAGACACTCATAAATCTATGGGACCTGATGGGATGCATCCTAGAGTGCTGGGGGAGCTGGCTGATGTTATTACTAAGCCATTCTCCATTTTTGAACGATCATGGAGGACAAGCAAGGTTCCTGAGGACTGGAGAAAGGCCAATGTCACTCCAGTCTTCAAAAAGGGCAAGAAGAAGGGCCTAGGAAACTACAGACCAGTCAGCCTCACCTCCATCCCTGGAAAGGTGATGGAACAACTCATCCTGGATGCCCTCTGAAAACACATGAAAGAAAGGATGGTTATCGGGGGGACTCAGGGTGGATTCACCAAGGGGAAATTCTGCTTTACCAACCTGATAGCCTTCTATAACCTGGGGAGGAATAACCCCATGCACCAGTACAGGCTGGAGGTTGACCTACTGGAGAGCAGCTCTACAAAGAGAGACCTGAGAGTTCTGATTGACAGTAAACCAACCATGAGCCAGCAATGTGCCCTCGTGGCCAAGAAGGCCAATGGCATCCTGGGATGCATCAAGAAGAGTGTGGCCAGCAGGCCAAGGGAGGTTCTGCCTCCCCCTCTACACTTGAGGAAAAGCTTCTTTCCTGTGAGGGTGAGCGAGCCCTGGTACAGGCTGCCCAGGGAAGGTGTAGAGTCTCCTTCTCTGGAAGTATTCAAAACCCATCTGGATGCGTCCCTGTGTGAACTGATCGAGGTGAACCTGCTTTAGCAGGGGGATTGGACTGGATGTTCTCTAGAGGGCCCTTGCAAACCCCACCATCCTATGATTCTGTGATAAGCAATGTCTTATGTAATGATAGTGGCTCAGATCAAAGGTCCAGATAACCAGCTAGGTCGCTTCAGAAGCAGGCTGCTGGGGAAAAGGTGGCCGGACAGGGTAAGCATAGCACAGTCCCTCTGTGGTATTACCAGCTCAGTAGAGAGCAGACTGTGGTTCAGGGAATTTTTGACTGGCATCTGAGTCATTGTGTTTAACAGCTGCAGATGGGTTGAGCTTCCAAGATTTGGATAACCCCTTTTGGAATTCTTTTATAATTCTGGCCTTCACAGCATCCTGTGACAATGAGTGTTGTCATTCAGTTTCACATAGTGTGAAAGTAGTTCCTTTTCTTTTTATTACACCTCCAGTGCAATATAGGGGTAATGCTTTCCTGTTCACATTTCCATACTGCTCTGTGTGTTAGGTTGCTGGGATCTCTCTTACATCCCTTCCCTATTGAAGTGACCAAGAGTAACACTGCTGTAGTTAGCCTGCCTGCCTAAGGATGCTATTGCATGTCCCCATGCCATCTCTTCACTTCTTCACTGATTCTCGTCATTCTCTTCAGCATATGCAGAGCTGTATCCTGTGTTTGAGACAGTGTTAGTCTAGAAGTGATCGCTTTTTCATTCCCTCTTGATTCTGTCATTGTTCCTAAAGCTCTTTGCCTTGTTGACAGCTGTTGAGCAGTGAGCTGGAGTTTTCAGCAAACAAAGCTACTCTTAGTTTTCCTTCCTGACTGATGTTAATTTAGAGCTCTTGGTGGTTTTTGTATAGCTAGGGCTTCTGTTCCTTATGCTCCTTGCTTTGTATTTACTGCTGGTGAGTTTCATATGTTATTTCATCGACCCATCATTCAGTGTACTGACATCACTCCTCATTTGGTTGCAGTTGGATCTCTTGGGAATATGCCGGGCTGCCCAGATCTTGACACGAGTGGACTTGCAATGCCTGAGCCCTCACTTAAAAACTTTGCTTTTTCCAGTTCTAGCACATATCTAGCTGCTCTGCTCTCCGTCATACTGTCAGATTGCCTGGCCCAGCCTTCCAGCCCACAGGTCTCTGGATGGCCTCTAAAAGCCCTTTTTTAAAAATGAGTGTAACATTTGCCACCTTCCATTCCTGTGGTGCCTCGCCATTTCAACAGCTGCTGTGGTATTTGTACTTAGTAGGTCAGCAGTTTCAAGTCTGAGTTCCCTCAGAGATTTTGAGTGAAACTGTCTGGTCCCAGCAATCTGCTAATATCACTTTTATTATTTTGTCCTAAAATCTCTTCCTCTGACAGTTGAGTTCTTGAGAGTTCCCGAGGCTCATTCACTGTGCAGTCAGCCACTGGAGTGGGGCTGGAGCACAGCGTGAAACAGCAGAACTACCGTGAGTGGATGGATGGGTCTGCACAGCCAGCATCTGAGCCATGTGGAGCATGTGCTATCCCTTTGGCACCTCACAGGCAGGTGAAAAAGCAGGGTGGGCACGGGTGAGTGACTAGGTCAGCTCAGTGGGCTCCTTGTTATGTCCACCAGAGATGACCAAGCCTTCCTCCCTTCACTGTATTTACAGAGATGCAGAGTTGAATTTATGGATGGCTTCCTCAGGTGATGTAAACTAGCATTGCTAAATCAAAGCTAATGCAGCGACGCTGCTTTATGATGTAAACACTATTAACAGCACATTAAGACTCTGACCTCCAGAGCCAGACAGTCTCATCCTTTGTTTCTTCAGCCACCGAGTCCGTGAATTCAGAGTCATTATTTTTGATGGAGCTTTTCCTGTATCATGCTGGGGTGCTTTTTTAGCTCTCTTCTCTCTTACGTTCCTTTCCGCTACCCTGGGCAACTATGTTTTTTACCAGTCCTTGGTTTGGGTTGTTTTTTTTTTTGACTCTGTGACAACAGAAATATCTCAGTCAAGAGCTGGAAGAGATTTCACAAATTCTAGCTAGCTGCTTTTTTGCCTATCCTTGTGACTATTTTTTTTCCCCCATTTCCTGGTAAGGTAACATCATTAGCATTTGGTGAGCTTGTCTACACACTCCATAGGTAGACGGGCATTTAAGGCCTCTCCCACCCAATTATCCCCAGCCACCTGCTGGTTTTCCAAACAGATCTCTCCCTGCAAGAAACATTTTGCAAAAACTGAGCTTTAAACCACTTTGTTCTTGCCACGTGAAGAAAAAAAAAAACAGCAAATAATTTGATTTGTCCTTCTTGCTTAGCAACATTGCTTTTCTATTTGCTGTGACACATTCACACTTTCTTTGGACCAAGTGAAGGTAGTTGCCTAGTGGTCAGCTAAATGTCTCATTGTTTTTTCCTGCTCAACCCTTGTATGGTAGCAGATGCGTTTACTGAAAATGTAAAATTAGATTTCCAGGAACACTTATGCACATGCCTTTGAAATCCATTTTCCATGAGCATTTTTTCTTTCTGTTCATGGAAAGAGAGCACAACAGGAACAAGGACACAGAGCCACCAAATTAACCTGGACAGATCAGGCAGTTATTTATGTGACCCACTCTACTTTCCTTTATTGGTATATCTGAGAAAAAGTGGGTGACTGGTTTTAATGTTGAGGTAGGGAGGTTAATAACTTTTTGCAGAAGGAAATCTGGACACTTTGTGTTCAATTACATAAGGGAGTGAAGGGGTGGATGTCTGTCCTGGAGGGAGGAAAGGCTTCTCTGTGGATTAGTTGAGGTAAGATGATTTTAAAAGGCTACAGCAATGTCTTGATAATGGCTTTGACAGAATTGTGGCTTCAATTCTTAATTACTTAGGTCTGTATTGTAAATCACTAAATGATAGACCTGATGCATCCTAGGCATCTGAATGATGTGGCCCAGTGGGTTGTGTTCCCACGAGAGCTATGAAAAGCAGAGAGGAGCAGGAGATTTGATGGGTCTAGGTGACTTCAGGCCACTCATACCACTTTGCACACTGCTGCTTGGAAGGAGGTCCGGTTCAGCAGGAGTCCACTGTGCAGTGGTAGGTGTGGTCTCCCCAGGGAAGGGAGGAGAAGCTGAGTTTCAGCCTGGGAAGATGAACATCTGAACTGAAGGGGGAAAGGCTCTCTTTGCGTCTTTTATTGGTGGAAGCAGCTCTCTGGACAGCTTTGGTGCATTTAATGCCCACGTGTCTTCTACTGTGAGCTACCTGTCATGAATAGCACAAGTGGAGGGAGATGCTGGGATGGTCCTAGGCAGCAGGAGAAGGAACTGTGTGCCCTGTAATGGAGGTGTTGGTGGAACCAGGCTATGAAGTTGTACTTGCTGGTGGACCTTTTGGAGCCAGGGTTAATTGTCTGGGACTGCTGGGCTTTTGACATAGACTCACTGTTTGTTCTCAAAATATAATGATCAATTTTGTTGCACAGAGGCACATTTTGGGGTTAGTTATTAGCTGTGAAATCTACTTTATTCCCAGCTCCAGCCCACTGTCAGGTAGCAGACATGGGAGTTGTGGGGTGCAGCAATACCTGGTCATTCTTCAGCACAGATTCTGTTTTGCAAGCCCATAAGCACCCTCCTGGTCTCTGGGTGGATCCATTTGTCTGCATGCAGGACCCCATGAGCAGCTGACAGCTGCTAATTGGATTCAATAACTGGCTTAACACTGTAAAGGCAATCAAGTCACTGGCTGCATTCATCCCTCAAGTGAGCAGGATGAACCAGTTCCTCCAGGCTGGATGTGCCCTTAAACATCGATTCTCTGCGCAGCAGAGTGAGCAAGAGGCAGGCATCCCGGCAGCACCTCTCCCACCGTGTTTGCTGGCTGATGAATTTGAGGTTCCATGGCAGCCTGCTCTGCGTGCCACAGCCACAAGGGCAGGATGGATATTTTTATTTTTCACTTGCTGTGTGTTAATATTTGGATTTTTCCCAATGTCTGGCACACGTGGCCAGGTCATGGGCTGCTTTGGAGCTCACCGCAGAGAGACTGATGTACCAGCACATGCTTCTACCACCACCACCACTGCCAAGCCTTGCCTGTGAACTGAGCTGGCTTTCACCTGGATTTGTGATCTCTGAGATCATACTTTCAGATGCATATTGTTTGTTGGAGGAATAAAGTCTCAGTAGAAGAATAAAAGCTTCCAGCATTACCAGTTTTTTCCCCTGTCATGCGAGCCGTTACGATTTTTGATGAGGAAATCACAGCAGTTCCTAACTGCACTCTGCAGAAGACCTTGCATGTCTAGACCGTCCTAGTCACTCCCCTGCCTGCTCAAATCCAGTTTCATCATCAAAAGAGGACTTGGCTGGAGTGTTGAAGAGAAGCCTTCCCTCTCTTTGCAGACATGAGCTGTGTTCTTCCTGTCATATCATATGCCAGAACCTGGGGCTGTGCTGGATGAAGCAGGAGACAGGGAGAGTTCCCCATCCTTGTCTTCCTGCATCTTGCTCCTGGGGCCAAGCTGCTGGTTGATCTTCCACCTTTTGAAAGGATGGAGCTCTTAAAATTGCAGAGTGGATTTTTGGAACAGGTTATCAATTAGAGGGGTATAATGCCAAAGGGCTCCAGACTTTGCTAAATGCCCCTCTCTGTTTTTTAAACCCTTGCAGAGAACGTAGCTGTTTCCTCAGTCCCAGTGGGAAGGGCTGAGTTTTGATCTGCCTGGGCAAACTGATGTTTATGTTCTGGTGGCAGGAGGGAGGTGGCTGCGGCAGGGTGAAAGCAGGAGCTGTCCCTGCAGTGTGCTGCTCAGCGCTGGCGGCTAGCAGGGCATGGCAAGGGATCAGACGAGATTGTGTCTGTAGACGTGCCCAGTGGAACTGGAGCAGTATAGACTAGCTCACCTCCTTTCTCCTTGCTGATAGGCATCAGGAGAGGGAAGCACACGAACACCCGCACCTCTACGCGTGAATACACACGTACACGGTGTGCTTTGAACTCCCTGTGTTGCATTCAGAGCCTGCATCAGGGCAATTTCTTGGTACCACACAAAATTATATTCCCAGAATTAATAATGACCCTCTCAGGAGCTCTTTCTTTGCCTAAATGGTTTGTTGATTACTACCTATTGTCAGTCCTGGCTGGTAATGTGAGGCTAATAAAGGTCTGCAGGACTCACTAATGGGGAGGGAGACTTTTCCTGGTGGACTCCACTGCTGAGCTCTTCCCTCTCTGCAGGGGTGAGTGCTGGGAGTGGGGATTTCAGGCACCCTGGCTGCTCTTTGCTGGAGCCTGATGGGCAGCCCTCCGTACCTGCTGCTGCCTGATGCTTTTGGATGGATGGAGGTGTTGAGTTGTGGTGACACAGAGCAGAGAAAGGCTTAAATCATAGAATCATAAAATGGTAGGATCTGGAAGGGATCTCTAAGGATCCTCTAGTCCAGTCTGCTGCTAAAGCAGGTCCACTGAGATTGAGTCACACAGAAAAGTGTCCAGGTAGGTTTGAAAACCTCCAGAGAAGGAGACTCCACACCCTCCCTGGGCAGCCCGTGCCAGGGTTCCCTCACCCTCACAGGAAAGAAGTTTTTTGAAGTGGAGCACTCCATCCCTTTTTCTCAGAGAGGTGAGGAAGAGCAGGGACAAGAGCTCAGAGAAGATATTGATAGGTTTTAATCCTCATTCTTGTCTAGAGGCTTGACTTTTGGCTGAGCCATCAGAAGTGGTGTGCAGGCATTTACATGCAAGGGTATGAAAGAGAGCTTTATTTTCAAATAGATAAAGAACAAACTATCTAATGCTAATGCTCCCATATGTTGGGGAACAGGTCCCTGCTTCCTCATGTTAATATTGTATTCATGTGAGGAGAAGAGGATGGTTTCTTTGAGAATTGAAGTCCTTTAGGGATGCTGTTGGTGCTAAGGACATTAAAATCTAGCATATGGATTGTGTAAACCAAGATGACTACTGTTTATTTAAATCGTTTCATCTTTGTTGTCTGTTTATTTTCCTCTGTACTATGATTTTTTTTTTCTTTATGGCACAGCAAGAAAGGACTACATTTTGTCGCTCCTGGATTAAGATCAATAGACTTGTGGACGCTTTCTTCCCACAAAAATTCCCAGATGGAGTCCCCCTAAAGTCAAACACTGTAAGAAAAAAACACAGAGAAGCTGGAAGGTCCCAGAACCCAGAAAACTGGGTCTAAAGCAAGTATTTTGACTATGAAGAACAACTAAGAGGCCCATATGTCCCAGATCCCTTCCCTCACCCTGTAAACAGGACATGGACTGGGTAGTGAAGTGCACACACAAGTCAGATCCAGAAGCTATGGGTGATGGAAAGCGGTTTACGTATTGAAATGTTCCAAAAATACGAGTTGTCACTCACGTAACACATAGGTCACCGTAGTCACCCCAAGCTCCATGGTACATATGTTGCCACAACCCTCTTCTGGCTAAAGCCTTGCCACTGAACCCCAGATTTATGGACGGAAACAACCTATTAGGTCATCCGAGACGTCCCCCTGCTAATGCAGATTTATTCCCTCCTGTATATTTTCCAGTGCATGGTTCAGTCTATTGTTCAAATGACTCAGGGGTCCGCTGCTTTCCTTGAGGGACCATTCCGGACCCTAACAGACCTCGCCGTCAGGATTTCACTTCCCATCATATTCCTCCTGAAGGTTCTTCTGCTTAATTTAGTTACTTATTTTTTTTTCCTGCAGAACGGTGATGAGGAACAGGGCTGAAGAAGCAGGACATTTATTTCTTACTCATTCAGTTAGTTCTCGTTATCTCATTTTTGATGGCCCTGCCCAGTCCTCTTCTCCCTGCTGTTTATCACCTCACACTCCTCCTCGCTTGGGAGCACTGTCTCAGCTTCAACTGGGATGGGCTGGCAGATGCCTAAGGGGCTTTAGAGGGGGCAGAATGGAGGCATTAGCTGCACAGACACAGTTTTTTCCACCTAATTTTCATTCTGAACAAATCCCTTAGGCTTTGGCACGAAGGCGTTGTGTCTGCAGTGATATTTGAGAGTTACATTTGTGAGGAGACTGGAAAATAACAATCGTTGGTGAGGAATTTTGATTCTCCACTGACATTTTCTTTAACATTTACTCCTTCCCCCTCTCATTAGTTATAACTAAATGATGGGAAAAAGAGAAAAGAATGCAGAGTTCAGGTTGGAAGATGAGCCACCAGGAAGTCAGGAAATTAAAAAGGAGTGTAATAATAATGGGGTTTCCCAAACAACGTGAACTTGGCGTTATTCCACAGCCCAAGTACTTCATGTTATAACGAGTACTATCTGATCTTTGTTTGTGCAGAACTAGATCCCTCTGCAACAAAAGTATTACATTTAAAGGGAATAGGAATGTCACTTGTCCCTTTGAGGATATTTTACATTGTCAAAGTGGTAGAAAAGGACTAGAGGTAGAGGACAGTCACATCACTGATGTGTAGAGGTTTAACTTTACTAAGTGACAGATGAATAGGAATTTACACTCTGATCTCCTTGCTGATACATACATCCATCCTGTGCAATCCGTGTCCTCTCTCCCTCAGCAGCTCACCACCACTCCTGTTCCCGAAGGTAAGTCCAACAGCTCTGTGGGGTGCCAGTCCAATGCTTTTGGTGAGCATGCTTGAAAAAAGAGCTTGAAAATGCCTTAGCTTGCAAAAAAACACTGCTAAAATAGACATTTTTTTTTAAACCAGGTCATTTTGCAAAGCTAACTTAAAGCTGAACTAGCCAAATACAGCAATGGTCACAGCTGGGTGGCTGGAGTTGTACATACCACAGTATAGAGTAGGACGGGGGGGCACCTTTTAAGCTAAATCTGCTTTCCAAGGAATTGTGGTACAGCAGTATAGCCAGAGTTAAGGTTGCCAGGTCCATTTTAGCTTTAGGAATTTATGTGGCTTGTAGGTATTTGCTGTAACCTAAGCATAGTCATTTCAGCATATAAAACATACTGATGTAGTTCGGTACTCATCATTGACGTATTTTCAGGACCACAGAGTCAGAGAATGAAAGATGCTGCTGCAAAGGCTTCAGGAAACTTGAGGAGCGAGGATGAGTTTATACCGTGCAGGGTCTGTCATGACTGACTGAACAGCCACGGTGCTACGTTCTTGATTACATCAGCGGTGGCAAACACAGTAATTAAGGAAGAAGCTTGTGTGAAAAGCTTTACTTATTGGTTCCATACATCATCGGCCTGTTTTTGTGTTCTGTTTCTTTTCTCTGCGTGCACTGTGAGCTCTCTTGTGTTTCTCCACCTGTGCTCCACAGGTCTCTGCCATCTTGTCACTTAAGGGCCTGAGAAAGGTGAATGGGAGGAAGAAGCTATTTTGGGGAGGGAGGGGCTCAGAGAAGCAGGAGGTAGGTTTCACCACAGATTTGGACCATTTCAGACCTGCAATACAGCAGGTTTATGTCCAGTTGGTCCTGCTCTGTGGGACTGAGCGACCTAATTATTTCTCTTCCAGCTTCATTCTTATGTGACTCTGCAGTCCCGAGTTTGCATGCTTTCCTCCCTGCAAATCCTAGTAAAGTTTCGTCATCATTTTTTTTAATCTCATGCTCTCACCTTGTCTTTCTTCCCTTTTCCTTTCATCTAAGGAAAAAAAAAGGTTTGGTAAAAAGGGGGGAAAAAAAGAAGAAAAATGTTTCTTTGGAGTTTTCTGCTAAAAGTAGATCCTAGCAACGATCTCCCCCAAGTTTCAACAGGAAAATCTTTAATTTTCATATGTACATGTTCACATTCCCACAATGAAACTAAACCTTTCTAACACCCCACACCAAAGTCATCAACTGAATAATTTGAGTGGCACAGCTTGGTAAACAGAGCTTGTAACCACCAGTCTCTGGCACAGACTTGAGCAAAAATAAAAAGATTATGCATGACCTGTCTTGGATCAGGCTATGAAGAATGAAGTAGATCTGATTGATGCAACCTCCCCGTGAGCAGCAGTGAATATGTATTAGTTCAGAGCGTTACCCTGCTCGTGGTTTTGAGCTTCCCTTTGTCATTACTGCATGCTTGAAGTTGGTTTGAGATTAGAGCTTCCCTTAGGCTCCTTGGAGATGTTTACTAAAGTGCACATGCAAATAGCTTTCTCTCCAACTTTTCAAGGTTGCCTGCACCTCACCTTTCCTAATCTGTTGCCATCAGCCCTGTGTGGCTGCACTTTGGGTGCTGGGAAGGTGTGACAACACCAGGCTGGAGCCACACGTGCGTGGGTGCCGTGGTCAGACCCAGCTTAGCAGCTCTGCCCTGGCAGCATGTCTCCCAGCTCACTGGGCGTCCCAGGGCAGGCAGCAGTGTGCAGGTGCCTTGCATCAGGAAGAAGGGACAAAGTGGGCTGCTGGGGGAGAGGGAATCAGCTGTGCTGCCCACCCTCAGCATGCCACAGGCCCAAAGCCAGGCTGGCTGCAGCTGATGAGGCCAGAATTTGAGAGAAGACCTGGCAACAAAACAGCTTCACGCAAGAAAAGATAAAAAGATAAAAAGATAAAAAAAAAAAAAAAATCAAGCCTCCTCCTCCATAACCCTGACCCAGAACAACAGATCTGGTATGAAGCTGCTCTCTGGGATATGTTTTGTGGTGTTTGGAGGGCGTTTGTTAATGAGGACGAAATATGTGGGCTTGTGCACAACGTGGATGAGGAGATAGAGCGTAACCTCAGCAAGTTTGCTGAGGACACCAAACTGGGAGGACTGGCTGTGCTGCCATTCAGTGAGATCTCAACAGGCTTGAGAGTTTGGCAGAGAGCAACCTCATGAGGTTCAACAAGGGCAAATGCAGAGTCCTGCACCTGAGGTAGGAACAACTCCATGTACCAGTACAAGCTGGGGGTCAAACTGCTGAAGAGCAGCTCTGCAGAAAGAGACCTGGGAGTCCTGGTTGAAAATAAACTAACCATGAGCCAGCGATGTGCCCTCATGGCCAAGAAGGCCAATGGCATCCTGGGACGCATCAAGAAGAGTGTGGCCAGCAGGTCAAGGGAGGTTCTGCTCCCCCTCTACTCTGCCCTGGTGAGGCCTCGTCTGGAGTACTGTGTCCATTTCTGGGCTCCCCAGCTCAAGAGGGACAGAGAACTCCTGGAGAGAGTCCAGCACAGGGCCATCAAGACAATGAGAGGACTGGAACATCTTTCTTATGAGGAAAGGCTGCTGGGACTGGAGAAGACTGAGGTGGGACCTTATCAACACTTATAAATACCTAAAGGGCAAGTGTTGAGAAGATAGGGCCAGTCTTTTTTCTGTCCAGTAGTGACAAGACAGGGTGACCCCAGTGACAGGACAAGGGGTAATGGGCATGAGCTCCAACACAGGAAGTTCACTTGAACATTCTTTGCTGTGAGGATGAGGGAGCCCTGGCACAGGCTGCCCAGTGAGGGTGTGGAGTCTCCTTCTCTGGAGGTTTTCAAAACCTGCCTGGACACATTCCCGTGTGACCTGATCGAGGTGAACCTGCTTGAGCAGGGGTTTGGACTAGGTAATCTCTAGAGGTCTCTTCCAACCCATTCCATTCTGTGATTCTCTGACTCTTTGTGCAGAAGCCAGCTTCTTCGCAAGTTGGTGGCAGACCTGGACAGCCAAGACCAGCACGTTTCCTCTGTGTTGGTTGCTCTCAGGACATGAGATGGAGAGGATATGAGCTCTGCTGCACCAATCTTGAAGCTCCTTCCTTGGGCAGACTGCCCACTACAGTAAGAGGAGGATTAGTCAGTCTTAGCAGCAATAGCACTCTGTTAAAGGAATGAACTTATTTTCCATTTCATTTGTCATTACTTTGGGTGCTGGCCATGTCAAAAATCAGAGTACTGAGCACCTCAAGTAATGCACTTATCTCCAGAACTCACTGTCACTTCTGGGAAAACAATGATAAAAATTATAGAGACCTTTCAGAACAAGAAGATCAGCACAAAGACCCCTCCATGCAGATCTTGTGGTTGGTGCCTGGCATTGCAAGGGAGGTGGACACAGTGACTGTGAAGACTCACTTTCAGCAGGCTGTTTCCCCCCAGAGACGTGTCTGAAGTAGTGGAGCTGCAGTCAAGGAACAGGAGGTTTCTTTGCTGTTTGACATTGGATCTTGGTTGTGTTACACCTATCAGCAGTGCTGGTGCTGGGGCACTGAGACTAATTGAGCTCCCTGGTGACTTACAGGTTTCCATTGCTCTCCCCTCTTTCCCATCCTTCTTCTCTGGAAAAGGGTCTCTCCCTAGTGTTGTTTCTCCAAGACCTGACAACTCTGTTTCAGCTGCCCTTGAGCCTCCCGTGACACTTTGAGGGAGTTATACTGCTCATAAAACTTTGCCTCATGACCTCACAATTGCATATTTTTCCTGGCAGTATCCTTCATGTTATTTCTTGTGCCCTCAGATATTTGGGTTGCTTGATCTGACTGAGACACTGGAGAGAACTGAGATGTTCCTCTTGATCTCTAAAGGTCTCTCTCCCAAGTTAATACAGTTACTTAAAGGACTTGTGCCAGTTTGGTCCTGCTGAAAGTTCAGGAGGCTTTTCTGTTTATTTTCCTGGGCTTCACCACGGGACCACTGAGCATGTGTTATCCATCTCATTTTCTTGGGATGTTTTTGTTACCGAGGAATTTGCACAAATATTTTGTGGTGCAGTAGTGCCAGACTAGTGGTCTATTCTGAGAAAAGTCAATGTGATTGTATGAACTGATTTAACTGGACAGGTCAGCCAAGCAAGGTGAGCAGGCTCTCAGTGAGCACGTTTCTCATATTGCTTTGGCTCACTTAGAAGACCTGAATACAATGACTCACAGAAAAGGACGGAACAAACCCAGCTTTGCAACCAGCTAGTTATTCAGCTTGAGGCCGGATGGAGATCAGCTGAGGGCTAAGAACGCTTTTTATTTTATCTACATTTGTTCACTCCATCATCATAACAGCAAGACTAGAGAAAAAAAAAAAGCAGGGCGTTTTTTTTTTTTTCTTCCATCACTGCTTATTTCCTTCCTGAAGCGATAATCCTCAGAGCCATCACAACTGGTTGCTATGGAAGTGACTGAAAACACAAAGAGAGGATTATGGTTTCAGGTGAGGAAACAGCAATGGGCACAGATGAGCTCCTAAAACCCAGTTCAGCTCTGAGGAACAACACTGCAGAGAGGCATTATAAAGAACTCTCCCTGGTTTATTTGCCTTATTTACTTGTTGGCTCCAGCTCTACAGCAGCAAAGTGGCAGATGAAAGCTAAAGAAGTTACATGTAAATAAATAGAGAGGGGGCTAGAAGGACTGAGGGGAGAGTTCTGTGGGGTTGCTTCCAGCAAGACAAAAGCAGCCTAGAAATCTGGGTTACTTTCTTTCCTTTCTTCTGCACTCAGATGTCACCAAAATAGGACCAGCCAGAAACTCCTTCAAGACAAGGGTCGAAGCTGGATCCAGGTTGTTCTGCACAATTCCTACAATGACACAACAGACATCCAGCGATGTGTTCCTCTGCCGCTGAAAGAGGATCTAAAAAATCATGAGATAAACCAAAAGGAGGTGATTTTATTGAAGGAGGACACTTTATTTCATGAATACCTGCAGGAAGATCCCCACAAGGTGTTTGTATGAGGATTGGGGGGGGAGGGGGGAAATATCCTTACTGAGCCCAGAAGAACAGCAGCCTCAGAGCCCAGGGCCATGGCAGTTGAGGTGTTGGGGACCAAGATGGCAGACAGGAAAGGCAAGCATGGCCAAATGGCCCAATACAGAGCTTCATTTCTTTCCTTTTAGCACACCCCTATCAAGCCCTGCCAGGCCACTGCTACCAGTTAGGGCAGTTGGATGGAGGGAAGGTGGGTTCAAAAGTTGTTTGCACAGAGCCCTGTTTGGCAAACATCTCCCTCCACCATGACTTTTGCTCCCACCATGCTGGTACCTGAGCAGCAAAGTGGCTGTTTGCCTGAGGAGGAGTGCAGGCGACAGGGTCAAAGTGGCTAGAACTCTTGCTATGTGTAGTTAATCACAGATATGGAGGGGAGTAAAGCCTATGAGATTATGGCAAGGTGGCTTATCAGAGAATTCAGGTCATCCTTCCTCCCCCCCATGGCTCTGGTTAGGGTCTCTAACACTGTACTTGTGTCCAGGTGGAGACTAGAGCACAGTTTGGCTAGCAAGGGTCTGAAAATATATCTATATTTTTTTTAAAAAGTCTCTCTGCTGGCACAGCTCAGGGAAACTGTGCTAGAAATAACTGTGCTTATGTATAGCTGTCAAAAACAGGCTGTCGCCGGTGCCGCTTGAACAGGAGCACAGCCAGGACCTTGCTGCCCAGCAGGAGGAATGGGCCAGGTCGGAGCTTTGCCTTTGTCTCCAGACTGAAGATACGTAGATCAAAAGCTGGGGAGGTGTTTTTGCTGCGTGTAGAGGAATTTCCTCACTTGGCACGTCAGGAGAGTTGCATCCCCTTCCAGATCCAAGCTCAGCTGTGTGCAGGGCCAAGGTACGAGAAGGCCACCAAACCCCCACCACCTTCAGCCACAGCAGAAGAGGTAACCCCAGATGAGCCCCACAGCAGACGTTTGGCAGCAAACCCCTAAGTGGATTTTTCCACTTAGACAAACTGCTCTTAATTAGACTGAATGATTTTAGGAACTCTCAGAGATTGGCTGGCAGTTTTCTTTGGCCAGGAGCAGCAGGGCTATCTAGTTAAACACCAGGTCAGGAAAAGAAACTACAGGGTCTTATGTGATATATTGAAAGAGAAGAAAAACAAAGCGTCCTTGTAGATACTTGAGTCATGACATGGTTAATTATACAGACCTAATAAAATAATTAACACTACGGTTGTGAAATACACAATAATAAAAAGAAAAAAGAATATGTGACATCGATGTAATTGCAGGAAAGCAAAGGCTGCTAGATGATAGCTCTTTGCATGTACAGTTTAAGGCTAAAAGGGAGACTTTCATCTTCTGGGCCTCATAAAAAAACCCAAAACAACAAAAACACTGCCTCCCCAGCGAGAGAGCAAAGATGGCTGTGATTGAATCCCAGGGTACTGTGTGTTCCTTATTTCCCAGCGCTGACACACAGTCATGACAAGGAATTATATATTGCATTCATCACGCCTGCTCTCCAGGCACAATCCCCAAATAATTAATCCTTTTAGCTTGCAGGAGCTGCCATCTGGCCAGTTGCCAGTCAACCTGGCTGGTTTTACTACAGGATTGCCAGTTGCCCGCAATCATGCCGGCATGTACGGCAGCTGATTGACTCAGGTGCCCAAGATTTCTTTGTATTTTAAAAATGGTAAGCTTCAGATATGCCACATGCTGCTCAAACACAGAGAACATACCAGCCTTTGCTTCAAAGACTTTCCTGTCCAGAGGGAGACGAAACAGGAGCAGTACATAACACATAGAGCAAGACTCCAATTGACTTTGTTTGTTTGTTTGTTTGTTTGTTTTGTATTGAAAAACTTGCTCTGAATAAAAGGCTCAGAATAAAATCCAGCTGTTTTTTTCCACAGTTCTCTTGGTCCCGCAGTACAAACATGGCAATAGAATTTTAAAAAGGGAGAAAATTGTTTTGACGATTTAAAAGACTCAAAGTTGTCTTTAAAAGACTCCAATGTGTCTGACCTGCCTTTGGTGTGTCAGGCAACCATGTGGAAGAGAACTGATGCTCTGGAATGGCTGTCCCACAACCAGGACATCTGGAACTTCTTGAAAGGTGATGTCTGGAATCATCCTCAGAACCCTTCATGGAAGAGAATCCTCTCAGGGCTTTGCAGTGACCTGTGATGAAGCTAGTATGCCCATAAAGAATGAACATCTGTATCTTTCTGGAAAGAATCTGGTTAATGGAAAGTACTGAGGAGAAACCATCATTTCCCTAAGTTGCATGCCCTCTCTCTTCATTATGCCACTGGTCACAGGCCAGGCAGAGGGTGGATCTGATCTCAATCTGCTTTCTATTGTGTTCAGTGTAGATCCACAACTGCTTGGCTTATTAGGAGAACAAATCAGACCTAGTAGGTGGAAGAACACTTTCTTGGTGAATCTTTCCATGTCTGAGCTATTAAACTGCATGGATCTGAGGGAATTTGGGTAGCTGTGCATGTGAATAGCTGCCCAATGATGCCCAATGATGGCATCTATTGTGCTTTAGCAATAGGGTACTAAGGGAATGAAAAAAGGTAACAAGCTATGGAGAAGTGTTTCTGAAAATCTCAGAATTGGAACAGAAATCACAAAAAGGCAGATTTATTAACTTACACACAAGTGAATGACTTGAAAATGTGCTGAGGTTCTTTCTGAGAAGCAGCTTTTGCTATGAAAATTATGGTTCTATAGAGGCCGTTTGGGCAACAAGTGAAAGTAGACGTATGTTTACATAACTGCTTTTCTGCCTCAGCCCAAAAGGAAAACATTTCTTCCTTAGGCCACCTGGTCAGTGTTAAGAACTAAGATGCTGTTCATTATGTTAGGCTCCTGGTAACACCTGAAGAAGCCATTATTATCAACACAGACCCTAAGAGGAGTTAGGGCAGGGCTGTTGTGATGCAAGTTGAAGCAGAAAGTTCAGTTGATTATTTCTAGAAGTAGTTTCTTTCTGCATGGCAAGCAAAATGAAACACCCAAGGCTTTGTTCTTCATTTTTAATCACCTGACAGCATTAAATCCGGTGGAGAGGAGATCAGCAAGCATCTTTATAGGTTTGAGTGACAAGGACAGATTAACAACTGCTCTGCCAAGGTAAGTCGCTATCTGACATTTGCTTATAATTTGAAAAGTTGTGGTATGTGGAGAAAGTGTCCAAGTACAGTAAGATAATTTATTTTTTTTAATGAGAGTTTGTATTTCCATTGAAAATCCTGAAGTTTTCAACGTTTCAAGCTTCTCACTGGACTACTGTCCCTTCTCTGAATCTGCACCAAAGCTTTTCAACCTAAACTGTCTCAGAAACTAACTTCTGCTGCTCATGGGATTGATTTGAAAAGAAATAATGAAAAAGTACTTCCCTTACACAAACACTACCATATGGAACTCCTTGTTATTAAATCCCAAGCTACACGGCAACACTTTATTGGTATCAGGTGAATTGTTATACAGTTTAACAACAACATTTCTCAGATCATGAACTCTGTTGGAGTCGGGTGGATGCTAGATATCCTTGGTGTATCTTGGCTGCAACAGTTTTCTGTGAAAGAGATCCTTTGTTTTGAAGGCTATAAAGGAATAGGAACTAAAAACTATGAGTATGTTAGCACCAGAACAACACATTCTTCCAAACAGAGATATCAACTGTTCAGATCGGTACTGCCACGAGCTCTTTTCTCCTTACAACTTTCAGCCTTATGCTTAGTGAGCCCAGCTGCCCTGTCAAGGGAGCAGGGGACGGTTTAGAAAGCAGCCTTAGGAGCCTGGGGTGCAGATAGCAGCTTGCAGGTGGGACAGTGGACCTGGTCCCTGGGCGCAGTCTTTGGTGTTTTTGTGTGTACCAGCCCTCTCCTCCAGCTACTTGCCTTGCTCATCCTGCAGGCCGCTGCCTGAATCGTCTGTTGAAGACTTTCTCTTCTGTGGAAAACTTCAGTTTGTTGCCAAAATGAGCCTTGCAGTTTAATTCTTCCATGTTTCCATGATACCTCTCCCAAATGTCGATGTGTTACCTTGTTGTGTGCTTCCTCTCTTTTTTTTTATTTTCCCTGAGTGGAGCTTTGCTGGCATTTTGGTCCACTCTGCCACAATTCTTGCAACGTATCTGTTCCCCTAGAAGTGCTCTGTTAGAAGAAGGTCTTTGGCAAGGTAACACAGGAAAAAAGGATGAGAGATCTACAAAAATGGAGGTAAATTATATTTACATAAACGGCCTCACAAGAATCTGCTGTGCACCAGCCCAGTGAACTTGCCACCCAGGGCTTTTTCATTTGAGTGGCTTTTTAGATTTGTCATAAATAAATTTATTTTCTTAAAGCTTTAACAAGCCACTTCAAACTTCAGAATGGCTTACCAGCCCACTTTGGTGGGACAAGTTTCCTCAAAACTACTGATTTTTTTTTTTAAATGATTTTTTACTTTTTAAAAATTTCCTGTTAAAAACAGGCACTGTGCCATGCAAACCCAGCACAGAAAGAGAAGCAGGTGAGAGTACAGCTTTCACAACAGGCGGCTTCTGAACACCCAGGTGAGTTGACTAAGGCTGTGATCACTTTTCAGAGAGGGGGGGGGGGGGGGAAGAAAAATCAGCCTTGGGATGTGTCACAGTATCAATGAGATCTCTCTCTCTGCCCCAAGGTAAAGGAGTCACTGCTGGATGAGATGTTCAGCAACGTTTTCCCACCGGTCGTTCTCTTCACCTTCCCAGATCTACTTGTTCTGTAAAAATATATATATATATTGGGGTGAAGAAGAGAGGGTTACAAACCCTTTCCTTCCCCCCTTTTTAGGGAGGTAAACCCACATTCTCTCACAGTAGTCTCAAGCATCAGCTCCTTTCTTGACTGAGGAGTCCTGTGGAAAGCCAAGGTCATGTGTGCAGCAGCACGGGGCAAGAAGGGAATCTGTAACCTCTTAGCATCAGATGAGCTGCTTTACATTTTTACATTTAAGTAATGAAGGGGTATAACCAAATTAGTATTGTTGTTGGATGCTTTCGTGTGTTTCAGTTGATGCTGGATTCTCCTGATAGGGACAAGCACAGGCAAAATACCTGTGCAGGAACAGACAGTCGTCACCTAATCTGTCTGAGGGTGTGTCGAGCAATGAGGTGATGGGAGAAGCAGCAAAAAGCAATACGGAAGCACTGAAGCTGCTGTGCACACATAGGATTAACCACCTGGTAGCATCTATATGGCTACAAGTGCAGAGTGAAGTAGCCGCAGCAGTTAGCTGAACACCAGGAGTACAAAGTGATTAATGGAGAATAGTCTGCTAACAGCCTGGCAATATTTATATAACTGACAATTCCTTGTAAATAACTCTCATTACCCTCAAATACAAAGCTACCTTCCTTCAAGCCTAATTGAATGGACATTTAAGATGTTTAATTTAGTGTTTTCCCCATATAACCACGGGATATTTTCTTTCACGCGTTCTCTGGGGCAGGGGGAAACTGAATCAGCCTCTCCCATTTCTCCAAAGTGGTTTCTCTGGTTTATATAGTGTCTGGAGGCCATGAGGAGTTTTACTGGCAAAAATGAGAGTTGTTGCTACAACAAACAGCTTGTTCACTTTGCCTACTTATTCAGGTCCTTGGATACGCTTTGAATATGAAAGTATGCAGTGCTGATGATGCAAGAGGTCACTAATAATGCTCATACCCATTAATTAAAAATGTATTAATAACATGCAAGTAATACACCCTTGCTCTGGTAGCTGCGCTGTAATAAAGAAAAAAAAAAACAAACAAAGAACAAAACCTCAATGTGAAATGTTTTGAAGGATGGTTTTATTTTCCTCCAGTGTGACCCCACCACATGTGCTACTTTGTTCTTTGACCAAAGACTCTGTTTAATCTTCAGGGCAAGGTTTTTTTCCCCTTACATCTTTCTTGTTTTACACATATGCAGTTTGAAACAAAATCTGTGTTTTAAAATTAACACATTGCCTAATTTTTAAAACACCAATGTCTTTCCTGAATTTTTTTGTTTGAATGTAGAAGCCATGTCCCTCATCAGGAGACAAAATGGGAGACCTGGCCTCACCACAAATAATTTTGCCCTGAGGCCTAACTTTATTATTGTGATCTGACACTGTGTAGAACTCATCTGATGCAAAGGAAAAGGGGGATAAACCCCCAAACAAACATTAAAACCCCAAACTGGTGCTTTGGAGACTTTAAATAAAACATAGAAGATTGTTCTCTGAAAGCTGACTTTTTGGGAAAATGTTGGTAATAACAAACCCTTTTTCAAGAGTTGTGATAACTTGGGCCAGAGAAGTTGGAGCTTTCCATCCAATTGTTTAAAAAACTGAAAAGAAAAAAAAAAAAAGTGGAGGCTTGCTGAGCGGTTAAAATTATCACTGCCTGAAATCTCTGGCCTTGGCCAATAAAGTGGGAGGCCTACAGGAAGGTGTTGTGGGCAGGGTAGAGGGTCCCAGCCTGAGAGAGCAATTAGGTGGTGAGCTCACCCTTGTCAGGCACTGAGGAGAAGAGGGTTGTTGGTGGTGACTTGAGTTGGTGGATTATGTAGTGAGATGGGGAGTCCTCTGAGGCTGGAGAAACAGGGGTCGGTGCAGAAGGCTGGCACTTAACTTGGAAAGTAGGTGGGCACTGGGCTGCCTCTGCCTTACAGCTGACTTTCCCCTTCTGTATGAGAGCAACAGTGCAAAGAGGAGCTAGAGAAAAACACATGGGTGGGGGAAATGAGAGGGGGTGGAAGCTATTATCTGTGTTAGACTTGCAGTAGCAAGGCGAGACATGGTAAGAAGTAGGTGGGTGCTCCGTAAATTCCCTGTACATATGTTTGGGTGGGTTAATAGCCTGACTCAGCATAGAGGAAAGACAGACTTCTGAAGCACAGCTTCTGAGCTCAGAGCAAGCTTTTGATTCACACTTTGAGGGTGTTAGTTTCACAAGTCTTCTAGTCAATCTTTGAAATTGGATAAGAGCAAACCCACAGTAAAAAAGGCTTCTTGCATTTCTGAGAACATAACTGCTGCAGTTTCATTAGGATCTAATGTTTCTTTGACTAAACCTCTGCTTGGGAAATAGCAAGGAGATGTAAAATATGATCCATGAAAGACGGATATGCTGAAAAACAAAAACCTAGAGGCTGTGAAGCAAAAAATGGGTGGTTTTGTAATTAAAGTCTGCCTTTTTTCCCTTCAAATTTATTACCCCTCTGAACCTGAAACTACTAGACATCCTCAAGAGGCAAAACTAAGCCATAGCAAGCATGGTGCCTGTGTGTCCTAAGAATGGAAATGCGGTACTAAATCCTGGCTGATGTGGTCCAGGCCGTAAATCATGGTTTCTTCATAGATGGCAGCCCGCCCACTGGCTGCCAGTGAGATGTTGGCCTCCTCTGAGGCAACCCTTGAGGAGGACAAGCACAAAGAGCTGATGTGTGGCACGGACCACTAGGCCATAGCCTGTCTGCACAAAGGACTGTCCAAACTTTAGTGCTGCTCAAAGACTTCCTGCAATTGTTAGTGGGGAGGGGGGGGCTGTTTCGCAATGGGGACTACCACCAGCTGCTGCAGCATCAACAGCTTAAATGCAATCCAGAAAACTTACTCACCTCAGCTCTAGGTTTTTTTAATAACAAAGCTGAAACTTTCTGCAGAGGGATGCCTGTTCTGCAGGTATGTGAGGACAGGAAAGCGACTCTTGGTGCCATCTTAATGCTAAATGTCCCTGCCTCTGCAAAACCAGTAGCTGCTGTCATGCATCAGGCACGCGTTTGATTAGATAAGCTGAGAAAATGAGCTTCCCGAGACCTGGCATCACTGCCAAAAGTGTTAGTATTACTACTTTGGTTAGTCCTTTAAAAACTACTTGTGTTTTAAACTCTCATGCAATTCCTTCACAGAGAGAGAGCCACCTGCAGCTCTGCTACCCAGCTGCTCGGCTGAGAAGAGGGGAACTGTAGGATTAAAACAAAAGCTAAATAATTTTCCAGCCCTTGTGGCTGTGACAGGGAAGCTTAGCAATTTGATAGCATGCACCTCAAGAGCCCAGAAACTGGAAGGCAAGAAGATGATCTGGTGTTTGCCACCTTCCAGTATTTCCTAGGTTTTTAAACCACCGAGGAGTCTTGCATGTGACTTCACAGTATTGTTCAGCTGTTTTAAAGTGTGTGAAGAGTTTTAGAGAGCAACCTAGTCAGCTCACAAACTGCACGCATACCTGAAGAAATAATCAAATCAGTCAAGAGCGTGCCTCTAATGCCTATGTTGAGGCAAAACACCATTTAAAAAACAGAAAAGTCTGCCAGACTGAGGTAACTTGGGCAGGAATTCTGTTGTTGCTTTTTTCTTCTGTTCCCACGCGCATGCCATGGGTGTGAGATGGTGTTTGTACTTCACTCACGGTGGCTGGGAACGTCACTGTCTGGCACCGCATAGGTAATATATTCAGGGCAGCACACAGGTGGTAGCACAAGGCCGCGCTTGTTTTTCTTTCCTTTTTTGATTAAGCGTGTTCGTTTTGCACCGAGGTCACAGCGTGTGGGGGACAATGGGGGGGACAGGAAGGAAAAATTAAAGGGAAAAGAATGTGCAACAAGAGATGGAAAATCAAAAAGTCCTGGTAACTTCATGCATCATGGTACTTGTTGGAGGGAGCTGATTCAGTGCCTAGAGAGAATGGGAGCCCTCCTCGCCCCTGCAGCTAACTGCTGGGGCACATAGAAACTGCAGGGGCTTATGACCCTGGTCAATTTCATAGAATCATAGAATGGTAGAGGTTCAAAGGGACCTTTAGAGATCATCTAGTCCAAATCCTATGCAGAAGCAGGTCCACCTAGATCAGGTCACATAGGAACATGTCCAGGCGGGTCTTGAAGACCTCCAAGGAAGGAGACTCCACACCCTCCCTGGGCAGCCTGTGCCAGGGCTCCCTCACAGAAAAATAGTTTTTTCTTATGTTCAAATGGACCTTTTTGTGTTTGAGCTTCATCCCATTACCCCTTGTCCTGTCATGTGTGAGCCATTTTCTGGCTGGCTACTCACCTTCCCTGGCTACCCCAGATGAAAGCCAGGTGCTTTCAGACCTTAGAGGATGAAGGCTTTCCGGGCAGTGTGGGGAAGAGCTAGGAATGTAGGTACAGGGTGTTGCCAGGGACTGGACTCCCTTTCTGTTTCCTGACAGCACTTTGTGTTCAAAACTCGGGTATCAGATGAAACTAGCCTGAGCTAACCCCAGTGAGGGGTGCAGAACTGGGACCCATGACCATGCTGATGCCTCCACCACATTCACAGCCCATTCACATTTGACTTTCTACAATGCTGGAGTCTTTACCCTTAGTGTCTGAAACTTGTAAAACTGTATATGGGGGTTTTAACAGCTTGGTAAAGGGCTTGCTTCTTGCATGGGTTTTGCTATTGTGACTTTATTTGCTTATTTAAAGAGTACAGACCACGGAAAGCTGAGGACACTTGCTGTTATAGAAATGCTACCTAACCAGAAGGGAAGTTCTTTTTAGTCCAACTAATGTTTATTATACTCCAACTAACATAGCTAAACATTACTCAAGTACCAGAGACAGCTGGAGCAAAAAGACAAACTAACCTCAGCAGGTGCAGTAAGGATTCAGCTCCTTTGTTGCTGATGCTGAAGGCCTTGGGAGCTGCCTCAAGCCAAGTCCCTTGAGGTGTTTTCTTCTAGGCTGGCCACTAACAAGATGTAAAGAGAAAGCTAGGTGGGGCATTCCTGGTAACACTAAGGTAAAACAAACAAATGGTTTAATACACAAAGAGGAAAAGAAAATAACCACCTTTCAGGGCTACTTTATAAATCATATAAATACGACTTCCTTACACAAGCGTCATCACACTTGTAATTTTTCTGCTGTAATTTCTTTTCCTTTCTGTGGCTAGGCCTCAAAGAGTCACCTGGAAAAACAAGGCATGATTTGTACACAAATGCATATGAAGTTACTGGCCATGGTGACCACTAAATAGTCAGTAAACAGCCCTTTCCTGCTAGCATCTCTTCTCCACAAACCTAAGCTCTGGCAGATGAAAACACTTCAGCCCAGGAACAAAAAATGCTCTGAGCTTCCAGCTATGTAGGAAAATTAGAGCAAGTCTTCAGTCCTTAGAGGATCCTAGGAGGTGGATAATGCTCTGTACTATAGAACAAGGAGAGACAAGGGCCTTGTCCTCTCCCCATTCTGATGGGAGGGTGTCGGGGCAGTCATCTCCTTATTCTACACCTAATAACCAGTTTAAGTCTGAGCACTGAAGTAAGAGACAGTAGGCTGGCAGGACTCCAACAGCTTTACAAAACCATGAAAAGATGCAGGTCTTCCTGCCCTGGGTCCTGTTGTGGGCCATATACCCTGGCATGAGCAGGTGGGGCATGGAAGTGGCCTGGAAGGAGAGGTGTTTTCCAGCCTCTTGTAGCCAGCCCTCAGAAACATGTGATCACTCAAGTGGCAAACAGGAAGGTGCTCACAAATGCAATCAAGTGAGTGGTAATTAAGTTTCTTCGGTTGCAACCTGGAGGCAGGTTGAGAAATTTGTATCTAAGTGGGATTTTATAAAGCAGGGATCATTTCTGTAAAACACCAGAGTCCCTGGCTTTTTGTGAGATCTGCAATCTACGCTGGTTCCACTTACTGAAATGAGCTGAGCCTGCTATTGTCAGCATTTCTGCTTCCTCTTTGTCCCAAACTGGAAAGATACATGAAGGAGAGGGGAAAAAAAAGTCTAAAGATGAAACAACATTGAACGGGATAAGAGAGGACCATTTAAGTTTTTGATGTAGTTTCAGGTTGTTCTTTATTTTATCTGAACCGGTTGTCTCGCCTCTAATTACAACAGTATAAAGACATTCCTGGGTGTGGTCACTTGAAATTCTTCAGTGGGCAAAATTTTTCAGCTATGTAACGTACTTAATGTGTGTGTCAGGGGACTACTTTCAATGGTGCAGCGTGGTCCTGCCAGCTTCTCCACCGGCTTCTGACCCTGTGTTTGCTGTGGCTTCGGCACAGATAGGGTCACGTCATTCCTTTCTAATGAACCCGAGTCTTAATCAGCACTGCAAAGGGCCACCTTCTCCCAGACACAACTCCAAGAGGCTCAGATAAAGCTCTCTGGCTCTAACACAGTCCTACAGAAGGACAAAAGGGATCATAGCAGCTCTCACTGAAGTTTCATTGAGAGTTTGCAGGGCCTGGGGTTTTTTTCTCCACAGATTTACACAGATTGCACTGCTGGCAGTCTTTTTCCATCTTCGTCTCCGTTTGTGGGGTTTTTCTCAAGCTAGGTAAAAATTTCAGTTTGCAGAGCAGATGGTGCAGCAAGACACTTGGCTTTGACTCACGAATGTCTTTTATCTCATTTCTTAGAATCTGTTGTAAATCACAGTGCATGTGAGATGTGAGACTGCAGTTACAGTACAGTTGTGCATGAAGCCTACTCTGGATAATTTGATAGCTTGTTACCAACCAGCAAAATGATTTGGCTTCTGTTTCTGCCTCTTCTGACTCCATGAAGACTAGCAACATTTGGAAAGCTTTCACAGGAAGCCCAGATAACATTCTACTGTTTTTCAAAGTACATGTTGTGACCAGCTACATGGATATTTACAAACTTACCATAAAAACACAAACATTCAGTGGAATTGGATTGAAAGCCAAGAACAACTGAAGCATCACTCAACAGCACAGGCTACACTGCTGGGTTTCACTGGATATGCATGGGAAGCCTCAGGAGTTCAGACTATTGGTTGGTTCCCCTGAGCATCCCAAACTTAGATGAATACTTATGATTTACTATTCTGGTCTATTGTGTTGGCGAGAGGACTCAGTAAAAGAGGGAAATGTGCCTTGGTCTCACTGGTGAGGCTGGGAGGATGATGAAATGAAAGTGCCAAGAACAGCTATATCCTCCTGCAACAGCAGTTTTCCCTTTTCAAATCAGTTGACCGTTCTTCTTGTGGAAGTTGCTTAAAATTGGATAGATTTGGTCTTGTTCTTCGTTCCTCTGAACTTATCTGCAGATGGGCAGATAAATAAGTTTGAAACCAGACATGAGAACTGCCTTTCCTTTTAGCCTTAGCTATTAAGAAAGGCGGACATTTCAGAACCCTCGTTTACATCTCTAGGGAGCCAACTTTGCAGCAGCTGGGGGTATGAGTACACAGTGTGTGGGAAGTCTCTGGGGAGCACCAGGTTTGGGAGAAGTGTAGTTGAGTCAACACAATGTGGTATTAGGGCAAAACATGCATTTGTGTCCTCAAAGTCAGGCCCAGCTGCATGGTTCAGGTCTGAGTTGAGCTCACACAGTTTGAGTAAAAACCCACACAGCTTTGCAGCACCTGCCTGCTAAAAGTCTGGAGGCTGAGTTGGGTGAGGAGCAGCATTGAACTGGAGCTCCCACTTTGCAGAGTATTAGTTCCCTCTTCAGAGGGGCAGGGATGAAACTCTAGCCTCGTGACGGAGATATGTGAGTGGTAGACAGGATGGGAGCGTTCATCTCTGACTAAGTGGAGGTTTTAAGTTGTCATGCAAAGTGAAACGTCGGCAGGAGAAACTGAGCTCTGCCCTTCTTGCTCCCTTTATTCCTGAGTGTCATTTCATGCATTCAGGACAGACATCTAAAGGACACAAGGTGGGAGGTCAGACTCCTTTGCATGGAGAAAAGGAAAAGATCGGATCTCCTACATTCTGGATGAAGGATCTGATCCCTGGGCTATTAGATAAGGGAGCACACCTGTTTCTCAGGCATCCCAGGAAACCAGTTCTTCATTTCCTTTGCTTTCTTTGCTGGTGCCCCAAAAGAAAAACGATTGTCTGGGACAAATGGAATATTGATGCTCAGCATACAGCAATCCTCTGGCTTTAAGTGTTTCAAGAAAACTGAAAACACAAAGTGATCTGAACACTTTTTTTTTTTTTGCTTGGTTATCAGACACAGGGAAAAAAAGGCTTATTTACAAATTTAAACTGTAAATAAGTCTTACGCTCTAAGTACTGAGTAAATAATCCTGCAGAAATACAAAAAATGATCAAAGAGTAAGTGAAACTTTTAGTTTTCTTTATATGTCCTTTTTCCACACGTTTTTTTGCTTACAAACTGTTTGTGTTAGTTAAGTTCTGCAAACCTACAATTTATTTTTCAAGGATACCCTTTGAATACTTGGTGTCAAAACCCTGATAATTTAGGCATGTGATCTAGACTGATGTAATTGGCAGAAGTACTGAGCTCAAGGTGTGTTACGTAGGCCTACAGGAAAAGAAATGTGACAAGTGGAAGGATCTGAGACTATCTTGAGGCAATACTCTATGCTGCTTCCAAAATGCTTGATGTTGATTCTTTTACTCAAAAAAAGAATTTGCAATAGTTGCCCCTGTTAAAAAGAAGGCACAGCAACATCATAAAGTAGACAGAAATATGGCCAACTGATTGTGGTAAACTCCTTGCTATTAAAATAAATAGAAAGCTTTGAGGTTTACGGGTCTCACATTTCAGAAGAGTTTTCTGTCAAAAGGTTCATCAAGGATAGCAGATGTTAGAAGACCAAGAAGGATTTTTTTTTTTGTTATGGCAACAAGCATAACAACAAGCCTCAGATAAACTAGAAAGGTCATCTTTCTTTTGAAAGCCATCCATGCCACAGATCAAGGCTCATAAAGAGTTTGTGTACTTCCCAAAGGCAGGAAATTTTACTGTTGTGTGCCCATGAATAGAAAGGTCTGTTTGCTATGCACCTGCTGCTTTTGCATGCCTCTGAGTGAGCACTGCACTGATCTCACTCAGAAACCACATATCTCTGAGTGGTAGGGCAGAGCAACAGCCACTTGTCCGTACAGGTGTGCCTCCATGCTGAATGTATTTTAACCTGGAAAATGTCGAGAATTCTCTTAAGCACAGACAAACAAACCTAAGGAGCCAGAGGCCTTCAGCAGAGCTCAGACCATGCTTAGGTGTCTAGAGAAGGGCCAGATTTTCAGGGTATGTTTTACCTATGGCCAAAGAGGTAACTTTTGCAAGCAGGCAAAATGCTTTATACAACCCAGTTCCTATTTTTCAGTCCTGAGACAGGATGAGAGTTTCTGGAAATCCTGATAGAACTGAGACTTGGTATCCCTTTTAAAGTCTGGTCCCTTAGTTTTTGTCAGTCTCTCTGCAGTGAGTTGAAGTAACACCATTCCTGGGGCTTTCAGACTGGTAGACTTCTGTAGTTTGTGTATATATGAACATCTTGGTGTGGTCTTGATACAACCGCTACCTGTTATGTTTCATTAGAAAACTTGAAGGAAATGCTGAAGCAATGAAGGCTGGAAATTGCCAAGGTTGAATGGTACAATGCTTGCTTGGCCAGTGAGAACTCTGTTCACTAGAGGTATTCAGATAAGGTGTACAAATAACATCAAATAAATGAAGGCCAGGTACAGAAGATTGTAGAAGGGGAAAAGTCATGGGCAATACAGGTTATGGAAATTGTTGAGTGCAGACACCTGAAAGCCACCTCTCTGTGCAGCCAACCAAGAGCTAGCATGGTGTGGAGGCAGGTCTAATCAGTTCAACAAGACCTTCCTCCTTTGTGTTCTCTAAAGGGCACTTCCTGAGGCCCTGGGAGAGGTTTTGCCAGCTGGAGGCCAGCCTCACATCCACGTTTGCCCTCTTAAGGAGCCAACACAAGGGAAACGTCATGACGGGGGCTGTCTAATGTGCGCCATCGCGTTTCCTTTCAAGCAGCATGGGGGTTTCAGCCTCTGTGCCCCGCTTCCTGCCTTCTTGGTGCCGGCCTGCCTTTCAGTGAAAGGAGTCCCTAGGGATGAGTGAGGGCGGGGTGGGGGGGAGAGCCTGGATGGTCATGCTCAAAAGCACTAAGAAATGAGAGGTTTCCCCCTCCTCTTTCTTATGGACTGTTTTCAGCTTCACGCTGGCTTTGTCCTACCCTCCCCCAGCTCTGCAAGAGGATGCAGTGAAAGGAGTTCCCCGAAGCGCCGTGCCGGCGTTTCGGTGTGCTCATGAATCATGCCATTCGCTCTCAGCGATGTACCGGTGCATGTCAGAAAGTTCAGCCAGCCATTGCTTCCCATCTTAAAGGTTATTTAGCAGCACAGAGGGATTCCCTTAAATGACTGCGAGAAGCCTCAGCAGATTCTGAAGCGTGAAGGGTTTTTTTTTTTCTGTTCCTTTCTGAAGGAGGGGATTTGTGTTGCTGTCGCCATTGAGTCTCTGTCCTTTCCCAGCTGAGCGTATGACTCTGACAGCCCTTCCAAAGCAAGGAGACAAAGGTCTGTCAACTGCGTCACCAGATTTTCCTAAGGAAAGCCTGGATGCAGCAAAAGGTGACCCTGAAGACTGTTTGTCAGTATGATCTCTTTATAATCAAACAAATGTGACTCAGTCTCTTACAAAAGCTCTTTACCAGGCTGCTGGGGATACTGCAGGTGGGGTGTATCTCAACCCACTGCAAGCACCCGCAGACAGCTCTGTTTGCACCGATCACTTTGGGGTCTCTTTACTGTTAGGAAGGAGAAGCAGGAGTTCCCATGGCATGAGTCACCTGATCTCCTTTAGAAGTCTACATGAGGTTGAGACAAATTGTGTCCCAGAAATGCTCACTTCTCCCAATTTTCTAGAGAAGCTAATTCAGGTGTAGCTGTCCTTTTTAGGTGTTTGGTTCCTATTTGTTCCCAAACATAGATGCTTTCAAAAGAAAAAGGAGTTCTCTCCTTCTCTCAGCTCTCCCTTTTTTAAAATGGCTTTTCAGCTACTGTTGTTTTGGAAAATCTCTGGGTTACCAGATGAATTCCACCTTGTGATCCTTAACATGACTCTCTGCCTTCCTTCCCTTCCTGGTGTGGTATAAAAAACCAAATCTGATTATCTGGTTGCCATTCGATTGTATGTCATTCTTTAAAGAAGTAGGTGATTGAGTCTTGATGTAATAGATGTTTAAGCTAGGAAAAAAAGTGGTGCTTGCCTTAAAGAATTTTGTCTCTTTGATGCATTGAATACGTTTATATTCTGTTACAGATCAGGGCACTGTAGGCACTGTACAAACATAAATCTCGGATGTCACTGTTTGCCAGTTTGTCTGGTCCATCTTATCCCCATCTCAGCAACAGGCAGCTGTATCCTTGTTTGGGAGCCTGGTGAGCTTTAGGACAGAGTTTCCATCTTGTACTTACCCATTGTTATGGCTGTCAGTGAGGCATTTGTATGCCTCGCCCTAACCAGAGCCCTTAATCAAGAACTTGAGATCAGGCATGTGCCTGGGAACTGTTGAACCAAGGCCACGATGTGATTTCTCTTCACTGCTTACTGACTGTCAGTGTTTCTACTCCCCACAGGTGCTGGGAAAAAAAATGTCCTTGCTTTCAGTCAGGAATGATATCACCTGCCCTTAGCAATGTTATTCTCTTTCCTGCCCAGCATACTGCAACATGCCTAAACAGTGCATGCACAACAAGGAATGGCATCATCTTGCTTTGAAAACAAACCTGTGGTGGGTGGAATGAGCTGTGCCAAATGATGCTGGCCTGATTGATAATGATCAGTGAAGAAACTTCTTTAGCTATTCAGTCATTCACCTCTGGTTACCTTCATTGCAGAGAGGGTGGGAGCTGGGTGTACTATCTGTCTCCATACCACCAAGATAAAGGAGAATTGTTGATAGTTCTATATTTCTTTAGTCAAGCGTCCATTTAAATGGGTCAGTGTTAATGAACTGGGGGAAAAAGAGGGACATTTCCACATCACCTGATGTGGTTGTACGTAATCCATCTGCTCAGTTTACCTTTGTGTTTCCACTTAATGCAATTCTACCTGTTTCTGTGAACAACAAAAGCCACAAAACCCCTGCCTGTAGTCTGTCCTGTGCACATACAGACATGGTATTTCCTTCCTGAGCTAAAAGGATATCTGACTAAAGGGAAGAGCACTCAGTTTGCAGTAAACAGTTTGTGTGGGTTTGGCTGCCTTATCTCGTATGTCTAGGATGTGTTTTTCCCCCCTTCTGGTGGAAAACCCACTCAAATGATGAACCTTCTCATGAATTGCACATAAAGAGGCAGCCAGATTGGTGAAGAGGGGCAACTGGTCAAGAAAATGGTGAGAACTGTAAAGGGACTGGCGTGAGGCCTAGCAGGAAGCAAGGGAGATTAGGTGGGAGAATGTGAGCAGGAGAGGAAAGTATACAGCGATTAGGAAGCAGAGTTCATGCTGGTCTGACTCAGAGAAAGGATGGAGGAGGGGATGTCTGGGCAGGGAGGTGGAGATGGGATCACTGGGAAACAACTGAGGTTTTCCCGAAGACATTGAGAGAAAAGGCTGAAGAGAGGTGAGGACAGAACCTGTAAAGTACAGAAAGACAGGAAGGAAGGAAGCAGCGATTTGGGCTCTGGTGTTGAAAGATCTTCAATGGCATATAGGTGTCAGGGTCCAATGGTAACAGAAAGGTTGGCTTGTCTCCTGCAATAGACTAGGCTAAACAGAAGGTGGAGGGTCAAAAGGAGACCATAATAAAAAATTAGGGACTAGGTGCCAGCTGGATGGAGGCAGGACTTGGACATGGGGTAGCAGGCTGCTGTCTGGCAGAGCAATTGAGGGCACCTGGTGTGGATTGTGTTGTGCCTAGGGAAATGAGCAGTTAATCCTCAGCCATCTGAGCTTGTTAGACCTTAGATGCTAGAGAGACTGAGTGCAGTCAACTGCAAGGCTGATGGCTCTGGCTGGGGAAAGGCTGGCTGAAATGATGAGGACTTCAGCTTGTCACAGGAGAGGGTAGCCAGGGAGCCGAGAGCAAGAAGAATGTGGGACTGGAAGTAAGATTCTTGCTGACCTCTTACTCTTCTCCCCAACTCCAGGATGCTGAAACTGCAGAGAGCATACAGAAAAGCACATATTGCCTGGAGAAGATGTCACTCTTGGTACCAGGGATGCATAAAATACACATAAGTGTATCTTAAAGTATATATAATGGCATTATTTTCCTTGAAGGAACCAATCTGAATCTCAGACATCTTTTCTGTAAGACAATATTTCAGTGACTGAACTCTGTTGTAGCCTATTCTGCAAAGCTCTTGTTATGATGTTAAAAAAGTGGCTGAAACCAAGCAGTAATCAGCTGTTCCTTCAGTGCGGCTACAAGTGGAAGCATTGGGATTTGACTAGCAGACATGTTGTGAGTTTTTTGATTCAGCTGAAATTAGCGGTTTCTGTCCTAAAGATGGTGAGCACTGTATAATACTGAGTGCTGGGAAGGCCCAAGCTCTGAGAGCTTCACCTTCCCAGTTTCAGTAACAAAAATGGTATACTCATTTGTTTTCTCTCTTGCTTCAATTTTCTACTTTGAAATGGATTTTTTGAAGACAGATGAACCCCCATGGCAAATGCCCTGATACGTTAACGATGGGGGGACTTGAAAAAAATCTGTGTAAGAATTATTTTTGGAGCAGTGTGCAGCACACAAAGCCTTCAGCCTTATGTCAGTGGGTACAGAATAGGCCAGAGACTAAACAGCAGAGCACTGCCCATTTTGTGTGCTGAGTGAGGTAAGATGTTGTGCAGCAGGCAATTAGAGATTATTTCCCCAACGCAGACACACAGGATGATGAAGTAAGGCTATACAGGTGGCCTTAATCATACCATTTCCTAACTTTGTACTCCACACCTCCATTAACGTTGTTTTTAAGGGGTGTATTACGTGCTATAAGGAACTGATTCCAAGAAATATATGTCAGCTGTAAAGGCAAGATTTCTCTAGTATGAGGGCAGACTTTGCACGAAGGACTGCTCTGCAGATGTCTCTCAGAGTTAAACCTGTAGGCACTCTGTGAGGAGCTGGTGGTTCCATAGGAAGGCCTCACATCAGGCACCCTTCAAGATGTAAGCTAAGGAGACAGGATTGACTTACTTTTAAAGAAGATGGACCCTTCTTCCCATTGCATATTTATCTGTCAGGGGCCTGAGGGACTTAATGATCCTTAATGGCCCTGACCACTCTCACCTGGGGCCTTCCCTCACACCCTGTCCATGGCCCAAGGAGCCCCATTTCAGCTTGGCTTGGGACTTGCTGTCCCCTTCTGACCTGTGATTTTAGTGTGGCTGTCTCCAGCCCCATCTCTTGGATGGCCCTGAGGTTGGTGCTTTAGGTAGCTTCTCTCCAGCTGTGTCTTCAGCCTTGTCTCCTTCAGCTCATGATTGTACCTTCTGGATAGACCCTGGCTCTGGATCATGCTCTTGCTCATTTAGGGGCTGTCAATGGACCTCTATAATTTCCTGTGTCTGTTCAACATGTTTGGATTGTGTGGGATGGTGACTGTCATCGAGGGCATGCTCAATGCTGAGGTCATCCGTGCACGCAGTTGCTCAGCCTCCAGAGAGCAGCCAGCCCTCTCCACATCCTGATGTCCTCCATCAAAATGAGAGGTGATGCAAAACTCCTCAGACTTTATTACATCCTCTTTGAAACTTTGTCCTGAAGCAGAGTTCTGCCTGTCCTGGTACCCTCTGAGCAAACATTTTCACACAGGTTGGGATAGGTGGGACATCCTCACTTTTGTCAGGAGAAGACAGAGAAACACTTCTCTGCTCCACTAGTTGGATGATGCTGTGCTTTTGCTGTGATTCAGCTTCCTGGTTTGGCATTTCTCCTAGAGGCTTTGCTTCTAGGATGCAAAAGGCTTTGCAAAGTTCTCCATGAGAGTTTGAAAGAGCTGCTGACAACACTGAGGTGTATCAAGCAGGCCATGCACAATGCCTGCCTGTTTGCCAGTTTTCCTGTTCACTGGGCATAACACCGTGGGTCAATATGTAACTTGGAGTAATGGTTTCAGATGACACTGAGAACAGCAAAAAAACCATCCCACGCAAAACTGTGTGTGGGAGCAAATTGGTTTTGGAGGGGATGAGGGAGATCTGGGCTGAAAATCCAACCTGCTCAGTTACAGCTATTTTGATCCTGCTGAGTCAAAACAGATTCAGGTTCTTGGAGGTTTAGAAATACAGACTAACTAGTTTTCCCTTCTACAGGTCTCTCCCACTTTCCCAGGTTAATCTGCAGGAACAGGAAGAGTGTGAGAGATTTTCTCTGGGATAGTCTAATATTGCTCTGATCTAGAAAAGAGTTTGGGGCTCTTGTAAGCGACTGCACTCCCTTGTGACATGAACCCTTTGTGGGCAGCAGAAAAAGGGTTTTGACCATTCTTAGAAAATGACAGAATTTGGTGGAAGTGGGTTCAGAAATATGCAAGAAAATGGAGGCTTTAATTCCAAAGTAAATCCAAATGTGCTACCTCCTGAGTGGCTCTGTCTTGCACTCTCTCCTCTCCTCTTGCCCCTTCCACCTGCCCTGCATCTCTGCACTCTCGTTCAGCAATCACTGTTCCCCATCTAATCAAAGCCTCCAGCACGGCTGTGGACCAGATGGCACCAGTCCTTCTGGCCTAGCACCAGTAAACCATGGAACTTGCCAGGTTGCATTAGCTGGCTATGTCTATTTATCTTCCTTTCATGTTTTTGTGATAGTGCAGCATGCACATTGTTACTTTGTCTTTTTCTCTGTCTACTCCAGAGCAATAATTTAGGTCCAGTCCTTAAGGATCTTCTTGGCCCATTGCTTTAGTCCTGTCAGTCTCTTTACCATATCCCATTACACACTGGGTTGTGAGCCCCTGAGGAAAAAAAAACCATGGGTCTTTATAAAGCTCCTGGCAAGGTGACCCTCCTTGTCCTCACCGAGGTATAGGCAAATGCCAGCACAAGATAAACAAGGGGAAAATAAGCTTGACTTCAAAAAGTCCTTGAAGCCTGTTGTTACAGCAATTCATTAGTTTATGCCAGTGTAAGGTGACACTTCCAGTCTGCTTTGCTTTGTGTTAGTGGCAAATTTGGTGATGATTCCTCATTACAGAATCATGGATTCTTAAGGGTTGGAAGGAGCCTTGAAAGATCATCTAGTCCAACCCCCGTGCCAGAGCAGGGCCACCTAGAGTAGGTCACACAGGAACTCATCCAGATGGGTATTGAATGTCCTCAGAGATCCTGAATCTTGTGGTATTTGTTACTTTCTAAATGTCTAGATGTTTGTGGTCACATGAGAATCTGAGCCATCCATTTTTGTGCTGTTTCTAGGTCTCATCGTCATAGGGACATGGTTAAACCCCTCCCTGGTGATATCTTTGAAGGCAAAGATATCAGAACGCAAATAGACCTCCAGGTAGTCTGAGGTTTCTTTGTTTGCCTACTTTCTTGTTATTTTCAAAGCACATGGCTTAAGTTACTCTTTAATAAACTGTCACAATTTGGTGAAGCCTGAATCACGAACTTTTAAGTATGTGAGTTTGGTTATGTTTTATTCAGATTGCAGATCTATTTGACTACATGTCCTCTTCAGGTTTGCTCTCTATCCTGATATTAGACCATTAGAATTTTTTTCCTCAATCGTGGTGAGTATGAAAGTTGGATGGGAAACTGGCAAGCAGTCTGAGAGCTCCCCATCTTTTCTCACCTAAATTTTTCTAGGGAAAGACCTGCTCCACGCCAAGGTTTTGGTCAGCTTTGGAAAGTACTGCGCTGAAGTTCTGCTAAGGTTGCTCTGCTCTCAAAGCAACATTGGGTTTCCCTGTGTTCCACTTTCTACCTCTCCCAAACTCGAAAACTGGGAAATAATGGAAAAAAATGAGGCAACCTACCCTTTCAGAAGACATTTTTTAATGTCACAGTGTTTTCCTGATCACAGCCTTGTAGGTGATGCTGATGGTGTTTACAGGAAATGCCATGAGTAATTTGCAAAGCGAAAGCAGCTTACTCTCAGGTCAGGGCTTGTCTGACTGGAAAGTGCCGTGCTGTGAGGTACTGGGCTCATGGGCTGGGCTAGCTGCCTCCACTGCAGCTTGCCACACCGGCAGCCTGGAGAGGCCAGGGTGGGGAGAGAGACCTGTGGAGAAGATTGTGCAATGCTTCTTCCAATACTGGTGTAAAAAGCGAGGACGGCTTGTGGCCAGTGTAAGCTTGTCAGAAGGGCTCAGCTTAGGAGTTACCGTCTTACCAAAGTTACCATCTTACCATTTCCAGAGCCTTCTTGACCTTCTTGTATATTTACTGCAGGATTGCACCACTGCACCAAAGCCTTTTCCATCTTCCATCTCAGTCCGTCAACATGCATCAGTTACCTCCTGTAGGACTTTAAATGTCTCCATCTGTTTCAGCAAATTCCCTCTCTCAGCGTAAGACTTTACAGTTCTGCTGTCTGCTCCAGGCTCTGTGCTGGAACCACTCCTGGTTCAAAGCAATCAAGCAACAGTCCTCCCACTACTCCTCACCAGAGGCTCTAGTCTAAAGGAAGGCTCAATATTCCTGCAAAGATATGAAGAAGATCCAGCTCTGGTCCCTGCTGAGCTCAACTGCAAAATTCTAAGGGACTTGTCTACACCAAGGCTCCTCTCTAGTGGCTAATATTTGCCTCTGTGTCTCTTCTACTAATCTGTGTGTATCATGCTTTGTTGCAGACCTAGCTGGCTACTCACATCAGCGGTGCCTTTCCCATACATGCTTCTCATACACAAAATGCCTGCTCTTCTCTGCTCTTGGGGGAACTGACAGCTTCCCTCACTAAAGCCTCTTTTGCTCCCCTGCTTCTCCCATCCCACACTCAGTGCCTCTTTGTTTCTGCTCATCTGGCAGCCTCATCTGCTCATCTTTCTCTCTTCCTTTCACTCTCTTCCTTCTCATCGGAATGCTTTATCTACCTCTTTATTTTTATATGAGAGGTGGTTAGGCTTCCTTCATGTCTTCTCTGTCTTCTGCACCCTTTCATTCTGCGCTTCCCTGAGGATTAGGCAGGACAGCTCAAATCCTTCATTGGAACATGGTGAGGTGGAGGTGAAAAAATTCCCCAACATCGTTAGAAAGGATGTCTACAGTGTGGCCAGGATAGTCTTGGCATGTACCAAGAGGGCAAAGGATGGGATGACACAAGCTTTTGGGAGAGGGGCACGTCTGCTGCACAGCTGTGTGTCTGGGGTCCTGGGCTGGCTGATGTAGGAAGATCCATCTTCTCTGATGCAGCACTTAAGCTGTAGAGCTGATGGTAACTTCTCGAGCCTTGCATTAAGGTCTGCAGTCTGAATGCACTTGTCACAGGGAGCGCTTTAATGGTGCAGGGAGGTGTCACTTGAGCTACTTCAGCTGAGCAGTGTAACATCGAAGGAGCAGACCTCCTAGGAAAGAGCCCTGGAAATCTTCCCCCGAGACCAGACCCCTCACAGTGCTGATGCTTGCCACTTCTTTCAGGCTCGGGTTTTGAAGATGTGTAAGCTAAGGAGACCAGTCGAGGGGCAGTGCTCTTTCTCCCAGTCTGGAATCACAGCTGAGTTTAGCATTTCTATGGGTTTGTACCTGGGTTAAGAAGACTCCCTCAGCCATTGTCTGGAAAGTAGGTGAGCCACAGTGTTGAAATTATTCATGTTTAACAGTCCCTTACAGGAGCCTACAGTGTGCAGGCAGCTCTTAGAGACAGCGGGTAGCTGCTGAGCTCTCCAAGTAGTCCTGTTCACACTGCAGTGCTCCCAGAAACTGTGCACTTCTGATTTTTCCAGTTCCTGAATGCCTTGGGAGCTCTCTCTCCTCTGTTCCTTCTTCCTCTCATTTCCTGGAAATGCTCTGCTTGTTATTCAGAATGCAAATCTAGGTTACACAATGCAATTTCTCCCTGTAAGGGCTAGTACAAAAACAGAGGGGAATTGGGCAGTGGGTGGGAAGGAGAAGAGAGGTATGGTACAGTATTCAGCTCCTCGGTAGCTAACAGAAAAGTTCCTTGTTTCACAATGTAGTATGAGCCTAGTCAAGAGCTCTGTGAGCTGGACGGGTGACATTGAACCCAGCTGTGCCTTCAACACTACCTGAAGAGTCAGAGCCATGTTTCCATCTTGTGCACCAGCAGGAAGGCAGGGTGTTGGCTGAGTGTGGTCCCCAGCCTGCATCATCTTTACACCAACAAACTATGTCTCCAGTTTCCAGTAAAAAAAAAACCAAACCAAACCAACCCAACCAATCCCACTCCTAAGAGGCCTTAAGGGAACCACTCTGGGTTTTGGAAATATTGTGGCTGTTTTCAGTCTCTCCACTTACTCTTCATATTGCCTTCTGTCTGCTGTGGTTCCCAGGCCCACTGTGTTTTTTTTTCCCAGCCGCTACAGAACTGACACAGACGGTGAAATTGCACAAAGCAGGAGCTGAAGCAGTGGCTGGGAGAAGAAAACAGAAGCCCCAGTGTGTGCCTCATACCAGGGTTTAGCTGTGGAACTCCTTCCCTGTAGAGGTAATTCTGTTAAGTAATGCAGTGTCTTTCCTTTTCTTTGCACACTTTATCCCCACTGTCCCTGCTACAACCAGCTTTACTGCCTATTGACAGAGAATAGCAGGTCCTGCTTCTGCAGGCAACCATTTTCTGAGTGCTTTGATTGCAGCCTGGAGGCTCAGCTCTCTCTGTGACCACCTCTGCATCCCTCTTCTGCAGATCTTTTGCCTGCCTTTTTGGTTCACTTCCAGTTTTTCCTGTGCTTTAAGTGGTCAGGGAGAGGCTGACAAGTGCTAGGATGACTGCTCAACTCACTTCACGTAGGACACACAGTACAGCACAGCTCTTATGAGTGATTTCTCTCCTTTGACTTCAGACACTGCAGGGACGTTTTGCTGTCTAATCAGTCTGCATACTCGTCTGTTTGATTATGTCTTCCCAAAACAGTGATTTTGTATCCGATTTTGACAGACTGAGCTGCATCTGCCCTAAGCTGACATGCTGTAGTTTAAGCCTATACTCTCTTGCACTGTTGTTCCTGGCCTGCTATCACTTCACATCAGCATGCTCTGCACTTCACCTTCCAGCTCCTTGTCATTACCGTGGCACAGGTACATGTACACACCATTATTAGTACTTAGAGACCCAGAACAGGAACAGGTCTCAGTGCCAGGATCTGTAAGGAATGACCCTGCCAGGGAACTGACGTGGTTGAGCTCAAGAAACATGACAGACAGGAATGTACCTCAACTCCAGGGACCAGGGGGACAGCCTGCATTCGTGTGGCACCAGGCATTCCTGACATTGCTCGCTGATCCTCCCAGAAAGAAAAAGATGAAGGAAGGACATTTTGCACATGTCCCAGCAGAACAGATGATTTAATGCTCCTTTTTCCAAGGATGTAGCAACCTAGGGACCTGGAGAGACATGGAGGCACTTAGATGTGAAAGGACACAGACAGATGTGGAAGAATGTGGGAGACTGTGGGGAAGTATAGGAGAATAAGGAGGGACATGGAGGGAGATGGTGGATGGCAAGTCAGGAGCAGGTGGGGAGCAGTATCCCGTGAGCACCTAGCAGGAGGCACATGGTGAAGAACCCCAGGTTGATCTGGGATGAGTTGCTCAAGATTAATTTTATGCTCTGCTTGCTGGTCTCACAGGATGGAGAAGTGCTGTTTCAGTTACAGGCCTGGTGTGTTTGTACCTACCCATCAACAGGAGAAAAGCTGCCTTGTGAGCGTTGCACACAGCTGACAGCCAACTGTGCCAGCCAACAGGGAATAAAATGGTGGTGATGGGGAACAGCATATGGTCAACACAAAGTGTGACACCAGCTGTGCCAGGCTTATGGGGCCTGAGGTGTGGGAGATGGTGACTGTAGTGGGCCTCAGTCTCTGCCTAGGCTCTGCTTGCCATCCATGGGTGTAGTGGGCAGAGGGCTTGGCAGCAGGGCTGAGCTCTGGGCCATCCTGTCCAACTCTGCAGGGATGCTTTTCCAGCAGACAAAGCACCAGAGGCTGGAAAGGATCCTAAAGCTCTCTGGGGCTCCAGCACCAGGATGGGGGAGAGTGGGGCACGGTGACTGTGTCAAAAGTTCTGTAGGGGCCTAAAAGCTTGGCATCTCTAACAGGGTTCTATGCAGCAGCAACCCATTCCTGGGTCTTTATTGTGATGTCGGGTGAGGATCACTATTCAACCCCATCACCCTTTCCAGCAAAGCTTCCTTCCCCAAACAGGGTTTTCAACCACAATGATGAAATGCATGTGGTCAAGATAGCAGTGAAATGTCTGCAGCCAAACTGCTCAGCAGTCTGCCTGCGTTGGTGTGTGGTTGGTTGGCAATGACTGTCTGGCATATCACAGTTGCCAGAAACAGGTCTGAGAGCTACCCACTTAGCTGAGGCTGCTGGTAGGGCTGTCTCTGCAGTTAAAATAGTGTCCTGGAACAAATGTAGCTTTCTCATAAGAATATGAGAAAAAAAATGTTTTATTTTATTCCATTATTTTAACAATAATCTTTCTTTGACCTGGTGTAATATCTGTGGCATGTGTGGCAAGTCAGAGGCTTCAGACTTGCTTCTTCCCACCTTGCTGTAGCACATAACACAAGAAAAATGAGTATGAGATTTTTCTTTCCAAGTGTCCTCTGGCTTCATTTAAAATACTATAGAACATACTAGGTTGTGCTTGTACTTCCATACAGGATTTAGGGGTGTGTGTGTGGGTTCCCAGCTGATAAATACATTTGTACCAACCGTGCAGTGTGGGTCAATTGTCAAATATTTTCTTTCAGTCTCTCTCAACTGTAACTATCCTGGACATTTGGGTACTTTCAGTTTTACTTGATTGAGAGTTTCCTTATAGGTGGAAATATGTCCTACAGTTCTTTGGTTGCTCTGCACACACTCTCTCCACTGAGTACCTGCTCTTAATAAGACCAGACATTGGAAATGCTTTTCATCTTATCCTAGTTACCTTTTTACCTGCTTTCCTTATAAACTCTGTCTTCTTCCAGTGTCTCTTATCACTTTGTCTAATTCTTCTACTCGTTCCTCAGTCACAGAAGTGTGACTAATTCATAGAATTACAGAATCACAGAATGGTTAGAGTAGACCTTTAAAGCTCATCTAGTCCACTTGCCCCTGCCACAGTCAGGGGCATCTTTCACATTACATCAGGTTTCTCAAAGTCCCGTACAACCTGACCTTGAATACTTATAACGATGGGGCACACACCTGATCTTTTGCTGTCTTTGGTTTTCTTAGGACAGGGCTTCATGGGTGAGTAAGAGCAGACTCAAACCCATTTCGCTCACATCATGTCATTCACATGCAAGACGTCCATCTTAAAAGCACTGTGAATCTGCAGGCAGTGCTGTGCACTAGCTAGGATGCCCTGTCCAACTCAAGCGAAATTTAACTCCGTACCCACCTTACAGTCGATATAACCAAGCTGAGTCCTGTACAAAACCTGCAGTTTGACCTGCCTGTATTAGTTCTCTGCACTTGCTGCAGCTGGGTCCTCCACTGAAGCAGAAAGTGTGTGACTTGCCATGACCAAACGTGTGTGAGAGTGTGTTTATGAAGGTTTCGGTTGGACGCCCTGTTCATTTGGTCATCTTATCAGTCATTTCAGTGTCAAGGGGTTTGTGAAGGTCATTAGACCAGTGTCCTGCTATTGAGATTCTTGCAGGCTACCTCCACACATAGTTAACGGAAGTTTCACTGAAGGACACAAAGAGTCTTCTCTCCCTTTGGCTAAACCTGCCTGAATTGGAGGGCTTTTGTATGTCTTTGAAAGAATGAGCTTAATTTTTCCCCATGCAAAGCTACTGTAACCAAATGGACCAAGCTGTGTGAAACGCAATGTCACACTAGCGTGAGTCAAATGTCCTCCTCTGGTGCGGGAGAGCTCAGCTAAAGAGCAAAACAAAGGCAAATACATCAAGAGCTGAAAGTGAGTGGGGTTTTTTTTTGTTTGTTTCCTTCATGGCAAAAGCCCAGCAGACTCTGACAGAGATAAAAAAGTAACATATCACCTGGAGGTCTGTGGAGAAGCAAAGAGTTGTTGAAACCTCTCACCATTTCGATCATCAAAAGCTTCAGTCAGCTTCTTTCCATGTAGGTTTTTTTTAATAGCCAGCTCTGAGGAAAACAAGCACTCAAAAGGGATATTAGGTGTACCTCTATTGGCTGAACCAATTAAGATCACCCTTCAATGTCACCAGGAGCACACACAAAAAGGAAAATTCAAAGAGGAAAAGAGAAACAAACAGAGGGTTCCACCTTGGGAACTGGCTAGTTTACAAGGACTGGTAATGGAACTATACTGCTGTGCTTCAAGGTCACAGGTTTGACTCCAGATAAGGTTAGCAACAGCTAAACATTTTTGTTGGTGGCTGTTCAGTGGCATACGTGGAGTTAATGGATAGTCTTTTGTAGCCAGTTAATTTAACTAGACAACTGCTGTGCACTTAGTAAAAAAATTGTTAGAATTCTTGATGTGCTGATGCATGTGGAAATGAATAACCAAGTTAACAGAAGTCTTTTGTACTAATTTATTAATTGAGGATGTATTCAGACCTCTTCATTTCTGAACTTCTGTTCCATTTGCTGGACTTGAATTGCAGAGCTTTAAGGCAGAGAGGCTGGAAAAGAATCTTTTGTGTGTTCACAGCATGTCAAAAGAAAAGATTTATTTTTTTCCAGTAGAGCACAACTACTATCACATGCCACTCTAAACATGCCATAGAATAACAGCAGCATCAAAATGCTGTTCATCTTCTATATTACAACTTACTGAAAACACCTTGTCTGGAAAGCTGTAGCTGCTTTGTTTTCTGTGTCTTTATATGGGGAGAAGACAGAGTTCTTGGTGCAGGACTCAGAACTCGGATGAGTCCCACGGTGCCAAGCTCTGTTTTTGCTGAGCTCACTGTATTAAAGGTGAAAGTGTTACTAGCATTCAGTTTTGGCTTTCACCAGTATTTTTACTCATTTTTAAATACTTTCCAAACTCCTGCAGTGTGTTAATCTTTTTTGGTGTGTTTTCGTTTGGCTTTGAATAACAGAAGTTACACATGCTATTAATATCAGCAACAATGCAAAGACAGACCAAAACCAGACCTGTTAAAACTTTAATTTCTGTAAAGCAGGATGGAAGAAGAAACTAAAACTATTGTCCTTTCTTTTGTTTCTGATCACATACATTGAACAAGAAGGTAAAAATCCATTGTTAACTGAAATGATAGTATCTGGTAACAAAGGTATCTCCTGGGTACCATTAAATCTCAGATTAGTCTTTTTGTTGTTGTTGTTCTTGGAAACATTTCTATTATTTGCTTTTGGCAACACTGGGAATAAAACAAAACTCTACTATATTCTGTTGATGTAGGTGCAGTCCTGACACCTTGTCTCATGTAAACACCACCAGGCATCACTTTTGAATCCTAGAGGAGCTGCAATCCAAAGCCACTGCTAGTGAGCAGAAAACATGCTGCTAGGTGGCAGACATGGAGTACACTCAATTTTTGAAAATGCTGTGGATTTTAGTGTTGGTTTTTTGTTTGTTTGGTTGGATTTTTTATTGCCTGCAATGTCACAAGTAGATTAGAATTTAAACTTGGGGACTCCTGGCCGTTTTCCTCATGAGCTCTGCATCTTTATGGAGCAAATGTCATAAATGCTTTCTTCTCCTTGGGGAAGGGATAACATCCCCTTGGCAACATGAGTGATCACTTAAATAGAAAAATAATATTAGGCAAGAGTTTGCACTTGCAATTCAGGGTGCATTAGCATCTGGAAACAAGAGAGGGAAGGGTAAGCATTATATGGGTTAGCAATTAGGAAAATGGGAACATGACAGGGAGAGCAGCATATTTCAAAGCTGTAGTTATTTTATAAAAGGACTGAGAAAGGTAGGGTCATTACTTGTTATATATATGCAAATGCAAGAAGTATTCTTTGAAATAATGCTGTAATTGCAATTTTCTCATTACCCTTGTTACATTAGAGGAGGGAAAAGAGATATGGTGCTATAAAGCTTTTCATTTTAGGCTGAAAGCATACCTTTAAGTGAGCAGCTTGGGGAGACCTTGTTCCGTGGCCTACTTATGATGTGACCTCTCAATATGAGGTATTTACCCCTTTCTCCATGGTGTGGGCCGTTGTCTGAGATAAGACATTGATTTGGCTTAAGATCTGTGGGAAAACCCTAGTCAGTGACCATTTCTGTGAAAGTTGTGCCCGTCTGGCTCAGTGCTCAGTGCCTACTCCCAAGCTGGGAAGGAAATGACCAATGAGCACAGCCATCTCCTCAGCATCTCAGTGGGAAACGAGGTCAGAGACTTTCTCCATCTGGAGATAGGGGCAAAGCTCCAGCAGGAGCAAGGTGCCTGGTATAGCAAGTCCTGGACCCAGACATTGTCATTCAGCTCAGAAACAGTCCCTGCAAGCCTCCTGTTAACAGTAAAAAAATGCCTCCTTTTTTTCAACTGGAGACTGTTGGAATGCATGAGGCCTTGGCCAGGAGTTGTTGTGGTCAGATAAGAGAGCTAGTTCTTGCCATGCTGTCCCTTGCAGAACTGTGGGCTTATCTGAGCAGTCCCTGCTAGCTCCTTTACCAACCTTGCTAGCTGCTGCAAAACTCAGATTTTCACCTCTGCTGAGTTCACAGTGGCTGCTCTCTGTGAGGCTCAAGTGCCGCTGCCCTGCTCTCTAAGAGTATGAAACGGTCTCCAGAAACACGCAGAAAAGGGCTGTAGCATTAATCACACTGCAGTTGAAGAAGGAAATCACTATTATGGTGCCAAAGCAAGCAGCTAAAATATGAAAGTCAAGGAACTCAGTCAAATTAGAGTTTGACATAAGAACAGGATAGTGCCAAGTAGACACAATTCTTTTGTTGTTTGGTTAGATTTCTTTTTTTTCCTTAGTATTTCTATTTTTTTCCTGCCTTTCACATCTTTTTGCTTGGAAACATAAGCTCTTTTGAAGGTCAAGGCTCTAAGAGGCAGAACTGGTAGTGAAATCTCAAATTTCATAGCGATGCTGTGTTGTCCACTCCTAATACTGAGAAGCCCTGGTGTAAAAAAATCCCCACAGTCACAATTCAAGTACCAACTGTGAGTCCAGTTTGTTTGTCCCCTGGTGGGTTTGTTTTTCAGGATTCCTCTTTGCATGTACTCATATTTGCATATGGTTTTATGCATCCAGAACAGCTAACTTCCTTCCTTTTCTTCCTCCTTGGATCAATGTTATGGCATTCTGTGGGGATGAGTGACGCTTGTGACAGATGAGCTGACAAAAAATGGCAAAATCATGGGAGTCTGCAATATCAACAGTCACACTGGTGTTTCCATGTCCCTGCTGACGATGGGAGATATTTTGCCATCACTCTTCCTACATATACAGTCCTAATGAATTCAGAAGGGGTAAACTTCTAGTGATGTGATTTTCATGTGTTTTGTAGTCATGACAGGGAGAAGCTGGACTCTGTTTGCATGCATGGTTATACAACATGAAGCTTGTAGCAGAACTACAGTAGTGCAGCAGAACCATTTTCACACATTCCTACCTAGCTCTGGTGACTTTTTTCCTAAATGGCATCCAATGCAAACAAAATGGCTTTTTTCCTTGTACTGTCAGGCAAAATTCCTTGCAATCAGTACCATATCTTCCTCTGAGCTCCTCTGCTAGCTACCCAGAAAGTGTTCCACGATCATGCATAATTCAGTACTCTTAATTGGAATGTAAATTTATTGTCAGCCTTTTTGGGTAATTAAAGCAACATTTTAGGAATAGGTCTAAGTTCTGTATCTGGAGTTCCTTTTGCTAAAACAAACATGGGACGCTTTTGTGCTGTTTGAAGGGGTGTAATTGATTGATTGCCAAGTGGGATAGAACTGATCTCCAGGTGAGGTCAGTCAGTTGGTGTGCGTCTTAACATTCAACGGAGTGTGAATGCACTTTGCTATGAAGTGAGCTGGCTTTACTCTCCACAGTGTTAGATGTCTGCATTTTAGACTTGGCACAGACAGGAAGGATTATTTATAGGTATATTTCTCCACTCCCCAAAAAATCCGGACTGTTTTATTGGCCTCAAGCTGTTCTTCAGGAGCCTTCAGAAGGACGTTTGATGGATTGCTGTGCTTACTGTAAACGTTCGACTTACCAGAGCGTCTTGCAGGTTAGGCTTCATTCTTTATAGGCCTTGAAGCTTCACATGCAGTTGGCTACCCATTAAATGAATGATTAAGTACATGAAAAGGAAATTGTATTCCAAAAGGATAGGGTAATGACAGAGTGCTCAGCAAGGGACTCTAGTTGTAATTGCTAGCATTTCCCCTCTGCTCCCTCAAAGCAGTAAAATCCTTAAATTAAAAAAGAATGTAGAGAAGGTGGTCTTGGGGTTCTGGATGAAGTGCAAGGACCTCTTCATGGAAGAAAATTGTCAGGGGACTATGCACGGGTAGAGAGAGTGAGAAAACACCCATCTCCACCACATAGAGAGTCATAGGGATTTGAAGTATTCCACCAGCAGGCTTTCAATTCATTTTTTCCCTCCAACAAAAACATGACCTCTCCTCTGCCTACGTCCTGTCTCAGTCTCTGTCTGTCTCTCCTGTGGACAACTGTCCGGGAGAGCTTGAACAGAAGTCTCTTGGACAAGGAAGGTAAATGCCTTGTTTTGCCATTCCATGAAGTCACATTATTCTTATGTTCATGCTACACAGGGCTCTCTTGGAAGGTCTGGGATTCATTACCTGCCTTCTGGCTTTGGAAATATGCAAAGTTTAAAGATTAGCTCCCCTGGCCAGACCATGACATGAAGCTGCAGTTGGCTGAGAGGCAGATGGATTGTATGCACAGCTTCCAATGCCCCTAGCCCTGCTCCCACCTGCAATGCCCCAGCAGCTCTGCCCAGTGCCAGCAACCAGGCAAGGTGAGGAGAGTTGAGGCAGCTGGGGTTGCCTTGCAGCCCAGGAGCAGTTTTTGCAGCACTGGAAGAGCCAGTTCACAACCATCCCCAGACTGCAGTGGACTGGAGGAAGCAGAGTATGACATCTATTTTCTAAGCCACGTTTTGATGGAGTCTCAGGAATCCCATTTAAATTAGGTTTTCTGTTGTTGTCCTCTGAAGTACATGCTGCAGGATAGAGGATTTAAAAGGGGTCCTCTGCAGCAGATGATGTCCAAATCTTCCTGGGAGCTACTCACTTCTTGCCAGAGTCAGGCTTTGGACAGTCAAGAGGGGGTCTGAGGTGACCTTTTGGCACACAGGGATACACAGGAGTGTAAGGAGAAGTGGAAGGAATGGCACATCAGCAGTGGGGCCGTCACTCAATGTCAGAGGCTAGTTTGAAAGTCAGTCACTGAAGCTCTCTGACGTCAGCTCTGTCGCTGTAGGAAGTGTCAAGTTAAACTGATAATTATCTACAGCACGTGTATGAATAACGAACCTTTTGATGTTCAGGCTCATATGTTTTGAGTTAGCCAGCACATCTTAATCAGATTTTCTTTCCTTTTTAAATGAAGTTTCAAAGCTCTCTTATCTCTCATTCTGTTCTTCTTCTTTGAACTTTTACTTCAGTAAATTTTTGCAGGCGTCGCTTTTCCTCAGCTAGGTCCCATCCACAGAGCCAGCTCAGAAAGGTAAAATGGCAGATGTTGTTGGATTTGCAGTAATAGGTTTGATACAGCTCGAAAACAAGGAGCTCTTTGTCATCGCTTTTCTTTCTGCCATATTGAAATATATTTTATCAATGGCACTGAATAGTAGCAGGGGAGAAAGAAAGAGGAGAAGCAAAGACCCTCAAAAGACTCTGGTTAGTTCAATAAAAGCCTGGCTATTTTGCCTTCCTCTGGTGTGAGCAATTTCTTTACTGGCTCAGGGAGTCTCCAGAAAGCAAACCCTAAAAGTCATCAGCTCTGCTTGCAAAATGCAGTGTCTTTGTCCTAACCACAAACACTTCACCAGCACCCCACCCGCCACAAAACACAATAGCTCATTCCCTCTATGGCTCTCCAAGTTTTTCACAGATATTAGTCAACGTTTTTATATTATTATTACAGCTTTACTTTATTACTCTCCATTTTTTTAATAAAAATAAAACAGTCATGCTGCTTTGGCTCAGTTTGGTCTCTTTTTTTTAATTTATAACCCAATCTGTTTTAATAGCTGCATTTACGACTGATTTGAGGAAAAAAAGAAAAAAGGATGTATTTGACTCATTTCAGGATCATTTCTGAAATGTTTCTTCCTCACTTTTAGTGGCCTGCATCTCTCTTGGGAGTTCAGGTGTTGGCCACCATGAGCTGACCTTTCTGTAGCTTGGTCCACAACAGCAAGCTTTCCCACTGCAGCACATTGCAACTCCCTCATGCTTGTTCCTGTACCACTCTCATGGCAGTAGTCATCCTTTCCCCTTCTTCCCCACGTAAGACTGAATGTGATTTCCACAGCCTCTGAGTTCAAGTCTCTGCTACAGTCATGACCATCTCCTACCACCTTTTCCATAAACTTTCAGAGCTCCAAAGTTAACGATTGGCTTCCCACCCCTGCCAAGAGTCACCTGCCTACCTTAGGGGCTGGTGCCTACAACAGTGAACATCATTGATGTGATAGCACCTTCTCCCTTTTCCCAGTCTCAGGCCAGCATGCACCTCTCCAGAATGAGGAGCAGCTACCTTTCTGAGGTCCCCATGGCCGTCACAGGCCATTCACGTGGCCTAGCAGAGGCCTAGGCAGAGCCCTTGCATCTATGAGACGATGTCTAGGCACATGCAATGGCTTGTCAGGATTATCTCGCAGCCACGCTGGAGTAATCTCTTAGGTGGATTACTCCCAAAGCCAGAGCAAGAGCGTGGCATTTTGAGAGTCTCAGACAAAGTGCTCACGGGGCTGTTTCTCCATCTGTTTGCCCACTGATGGCCAAAGGGCTATCTTCTTAAAAACTGCGTGCTGCTCGGCCTCCTGATGGCCCTCAGCGCACACCTGCCCTTTGCCAGGGAGAAAGGAGACGATGGTTTTTGGAGCTGAGAAGAGCTTTGAGAGGACGAGTATTTTTCATTAGGCTCCCGAGCCCTCCAAACAGCATTGTCGAAGGAACAGGCAGTGAGCTGACAACTTTTGAGTCAGTCCCAGAACAGCTTGCCAGGGAAGCCTATCAAGCCCCAGTAATCAGGTTTGATTTAAATCTTTCTCCTGCTCATCACCCCTTCTGGATTAAGTCATCTCCTCCAAATAAGAGAGAGAGGCTGCCTTGGGAGAGCCACAGCCAAGCTCTTGCATAGGTGTTGGGGAGAAGAAGGGAAAGATAGGCAAGTCACCATCACTTTTGGATCCTATAATCTTCACCCAATTTTGCTGCTCCTTTGGAGTGGCAAAATGACGATAATCTAGAAACCAGCAGCTTCTGAGTCCACTTGTTCTCTGGTCAGCTGTATGGTTTACATATAGAGTTGTTTCCTTGGGTTCTCAGAACTCGTGCTGGCTGCAATGACACTGTGGTTTGTGGCACTGAAGCAAGAGGGTCTGCAAACCCCAATACTCTGGGATTGCACCTACCGAGGGAGGCCATTTCACACAGTATTTTTTTCTTCATTTGCCTGCTGCTTCTCACACTGAAAAAATGCAGCTCCTTACCTGAGGCTACAAGCTAGCACAGGCTTCCCTTGTGAGTAAGCAGCACCCTGGTTTGCAATACAATGCTTTCTGTGTGCTGCAAGGGCATGAGTACATGGGGGGAGCTGGCAGGGTAACCTAGTCCTGGTCTGTTCTTTCAGTGTTCCCATTGCTATGACAGAAGAGAAAACGTCAGCATGGTGTTGCCTTGCTCATGGCCTCCGAGCACCAGGAGGGTGGGCGGGAAAGGCAGCAAAGAGAAACGGATGGCAAAACCTAGCTGAAAAAGTCAATAAACACCACCTTCAGTGCCACTCAAAGAAGAGTGGTCTTGGGGCATCAAGGTGAAAGAAAGGAGATCTAAACTGCACAAGTCTTGTGGCAGTGGGTGAGGTTGGGGAAAAATAGAGGCTTTCCTTGCAACACTTGGAAGAAGGGAAGGGTTTTCTTTTACCCCAGCTCAGTGCTCACCCTGCGAGTGAGAGATGGAAGTCACTGTGTGCACGCATGTGATCTTGCAGAGTAAGGAGGATCACTGAATGGGTGACGCAGGAAAAGGAGGATTACTCTGCATGTGATGGCAGAAGGAGGATGGAGGAGAATTCTTGCAAGGGGTGTAAGTATGGAGATTACTAAGGGATTTTCTTCAGGATCTAGGTATAATGAAGAAACTTCGCCCTCTACCTTATAGTTGAGGCCTCTCAAAGGGCAAGTGAAGGGTCACCAGAGCCATCTCATGTATGTTCAAGTCCTGATGGATTTCTGTCACCCTCTGAAGTAATCGCTGCTTACCCGGTTGACTTCACCCCTGCCGGTAGTTTCACTAACTTTTGGAGAGCCAAGGTTACCGCTGGATTTTGCTGACTTCTGGAGACCTGATGCCATTTCCAAACCTCTAGTCAAAAAGAATGAGGCCATCTTTGCATAAGCTGAATCTCCATGTCTCCTGGAAAAACTTCAAGAGTTTGGCCACTTCCTCCTTTACAGCTGAAATGCAACTTCCCTTCAACACGGGATTTCATAAAGTGTGAGCAGTACATGGAAGCTGACACACCTCAGTGCAAGAGGCAATAAAACCTCTTGGGTTAATGGGAAGATAAGAGTCCTTCAAATGTGCTGAACAGACCAGACCACTGCCCATCTGCACTCACGCACTTCCAGGCTGCCCTTGCTGCTTTGTAACAAGCTGAAAAACTCACAAATTCACATACAAAAATAAGAGAGTATGTGTTTCGAAGCCATACCCAGCAGGATCCCATCTCTTGCGGCAGGAGAGGGGAGAGGGAAGTTCACTGTAACTGTGACAGCGACTTCTTTAGTAGTAGTAACATAGTACTATATCTGGGAGAGGAAGGCTAAAGTCTGGCTGCAAGTCAGAGTCTTTATGAGTAGCAGCCTCTGTGAACAGTCCAGCAAAAAAATGGTTGAGTTTTGGCTGAGTTAGGAAGTTTTGACAATGAATAATTGCTGTTGTTTACATCATACCCATGGAAAAAACATAAACGCTTGGCTCTTTGACCTTAGTCATGACCACAGAGATCTGCAGTGGATGCTCTTCAAGTCTTCTCTGTTACATTGCTCCCTTGCAGCTGTCTCAGCAAGGCTGGTCTGAGGCAAGAAAGAGAAGCACTGCAAGTGATACCAATGGCAGGAATAGGGATAGATTCAGCTAGAGGTAGAAAAGCTGGCGAGGGGCCAGACTGCAGGAAACACAAGGGAAAACCAAGACTGCAGGCAGGAACAAAAGAGGATGAAGAGAAGAATCGAAAGGATAATTGCAGGCAGAGAGGCTAATCTGTTTGCCAGAGCAGAGGTAAGCGTAGCCTTTGTATTGTACATACAGACTGTTTGCTATCTGTACATCCTTTCAGAGAGGACACAGCACAATGCATGCAATGACATTTACACATAGCACAGTGCATGTGACAACAGTAGCAAATGCTGAAGGAGAATTACCAATAGGGAGTCAAGTACCAGGAGGGAAATAATGCACAAAGAAAGATAGGAGAAAAAGAAAATAGCTGCAATTAAAATAAAAAAGCCTTTACAGAGAGGAAAATAAAAAAGTTGCATTCTTCATGAGAGTAAGGTTTATTTTCTCCAGTGCTTTCCCTTGTCCCCGACACACATCTTCTTTCACCTCTGTCCTTTCCTCACCCAGCTCTCCTCACCTCCAGACATCAGCCCTTGCCTGAAGCCTCAAACTGTGCCCTGCTTACCATTCCCACTCTGTTTCCTCATCCAGTGTCCCCTCTGTCCTTGTTCATCCTTTCTTCTTGTGTCTTCAGCCTCCTCCAGCCCAGCACCTCCACCCACCCGAGGCCATGCCCCTGCCAGGAGCTACCCTTGCCTGCTCATTTCCCAAGAGCTGATCTATTTCCCTGGTGTTCTGTCTTTCCTACTCATCCCTTCTCCAGCTTCCTGTGGACCTTCCCAGTCCCTTGTGTCTCCAGGTTTCCAAGCTGAGGCTGCTGTGAAAAAGGGGGGCATTTTCCCTGTTGCACAGAGCTGCAGAAGCCCAGATCTTCTGGCACACAATGTTCTAACTAGGAGTTCAGCATCCTTAGGTACACCCTCAAGTGTACCTGTTACTGCAGTGGTTGACATCTGCCAGTATGACTGGCTCAGACAAAGGTGGCTATCACTCATGCTGCCAGCTCCACTACTTGCTGTAGCAGCATGTGGCTTTCTCATGGAGGCCATGCTGGCCTCAGCCAGGCTCAAACCCATGCTAAGTCTCTTCCTGCACTGTAAGTGCATGATGTCTGTGTGTCTGTCTTGATCCCAGCAGCCATCCCCTGACCCTGTCTCTTGGCCTCTGCAGGGACCTGTGGAGCAGGGGTGCAGAGCTCTCCTGTGCCCAGGCACCCCTCATCCAGCCATCCCTACAGCCAAAGGCAGAGATAGACACCTCTGAACTCACAGGCCACTTTTTGCACAGAGCCCAGGGACTCTGTGTCAGGCAGGGGTCCTGGCAAAGCACCTGCCCCCACTCTTCTCTCTGGGCACACAGCAGCTCTGAGGACCTTCTTCCCCATGGTGTAGCAGCACAAGGCATGCCTAGGACAGGCAGAGAACTGCACGGTGGTGGGGGTGAAGTGCCAGTGGCACAGATGACAGTAGGATTATCTCTTTGGCCAGTAAGGGTGCAACTGGGCAGCTGAGAAGCAAGCAAACCCCTGGCCACAGCTGCAGTGGGCAAGCACTCTTATTTTTAAAACTAAGCAGAAATGAAAAGTACAGTCCCCGTGTCTCTTGCAGATGAGATGCAAAACACAGCTGAGGTCCAAGGTGTGTTTTGAGACCCTGAGGATGTCAATTTACCATTTCACAGTATTGCCCACCTGAGACTCAGCAGATGAAGATTTACTGTGGCAGGTCCACAGCATGGCATGGTGGGACCTGGGCAGTAGGAAGCCCAGGAGGAGAGGCCACCTGAACACCACCTGGCTCTCCGACAGGCCTGGCAATGAACTCTCTGCTGCCGTGGCTCTCCTGCAGCTCGTAACCCCACTAGCTGGTTTAACAGCAGCCTGGGTATTATGTATTAGTGCTTCAGTTACAGCACAAACAATCAGGCTGATCCAGCTAAGGCAAAGCAACTTTCATTTGCAGCCCTGATTAAAATACTTGCCTTAGCCAATTTGCAGGAGGGCCTTCCTTTGCTTGTGCCAGTGGACTAGAAGCAAAAAAATAAAACCAACCTCCCTTTAGGTGCTGGTACCATGAACAGGAAAGAGACACAAGGAGAGGGAAGCCTAAGCCCCAACCAGCCTCTCTTTATTTACCCTTAGAAAGAAACTCCTGCCCTTCAGGCTCTAAGTGGGCTCTTACAATGAAGGACCAAAACCCACAAGCCCTGCTCAAACAAATCCCTGGCGATGGCTACAACAACACTTCTGTGTGAGGATGCGTGCCAGTGTTTGGGCCTAGATGTTAGATAAATAGGTAATCCTGTCAACAGTGAGAAGTGTAGGTAATTTGTTGTGGGAATTTGGGATTGTAGCCACAGTAGCTAGAACAGAGACTCTGAGCTATCCCTGCATAATTAGAAACATAGATGGGTTTTGTCAAGGCAGGTAGTTTCTCTGATGTCTGCTAATGGGATAAATTGCATTTGTTTAGACTGATTTTTGGCCTTCCTGAGTGCTGGGAATAAGAACTAGATTAGGCCCTACCATTAGCAGCTATCTCTCCCAGTAATTCATTCAGGAACTAGAGTTGCTGGAGCCTGCCAGCATGCTCTGGCTTCTGGGCAGGTATTTCCCATTACAGTTTCCTTGTTGATCACACTTTGCCAGAACTTGGTCTGATCCCATGTCTTCATTCTACAGCCTGGGGATGACCACACAGCTGTGGGAAAATGAAAGTAGGTAGATCATTTGAAGGTCTTTGCTCCAGCTGCCCAAGGATAAGAACTGGTGCTTTCAAAAGAGCACCCGTGTCTTACTAAACAGAGAAAACCACAAAGAAAACAGCAGATACTGGAGCATGGCTCTGTACTGCATCCCTCTGAGGTGTGTCCCGTTCTGTCACAGGCATTGCTGATGAAAAATTAAAGCAGCAACTGAAGCTGAAGTGATGAAGTGGAAACACTTGCCTACTGAGAAATGTTAGAGCACCCCTATTTACCTGCAAGGCATGGGCAGCCAGGGTCATTTATTTTCCCGGGTGCCTGCCAGGTTGTCCTTCTTCTGCAAGGCTGCTGCCTTTGAGGTCCTTGATGTCTTTTGGCTCTGCAGCAGTCCTGGCTCCAGCTGGCCTAAGGGAAAAGGAAAGAGATGGGGAGATTTCAGAAACTTGCCTCCCCTGGTCTGAAAGAAGCTGATGAAAGTCAGCTGCAGAGCCAGAAGCTGAACATTTCCCTTCAGCTTTCTTGCTTCCTTTAGCTACTGTGTTGAGTGATGTTATTAGACTTGTTGCTCCCAAAAGCATCACTTTTAGGATCAGCTCCAGAATTACTGCGAAATAAAGGCAGCTTATGATCCAGGCATCATTCCTAAGGTTTCCAACCCTATCAGAGCAGTTGAATAATGAGAGCAAGAGGCAGAAATCATCTGGAACAAATCCTTCAGCCTCTGGCATACAGTGTTTTGATACTCCCCTGTGACCTGAAAGCCCATCCAGAGCTACTTCACCTACACAGACATCCTTATGGGTAGGAAAGCTGTGCCTTCCTAGCACAGCTAAACAGCTCTGCTGCCTGGGAAAAGATTTTAAAAGAGGTGCAGATCCAATCCATCATCAAGATTTTCAGTCCAAGGGCTTCATGGGATGTTCTCTTCACCTTCTGCCAGGGATTGTGCATAAAAGCACTGCAAAATCTCCCTATCTTCAGATACTGTCCAGGAAAACTCCAAAGGCTCAGCTTAAAGTGTGTCCAGGGGAAAACCACGCTAACAACCACTCAACAAGGCTGAATGTCCTTGGCAGCTATTAATTATTATCAGTCCTTTACTTCAGCAAAGTGTGTGAGAGGCTTTCAGATGAAGCATTCCACAATCCCCACGCAAGCTGTTATTGATTTGGCACAAAAACCCGAGGTTGATAAGTTTGTTTTTTGAGTGGGCTGGAAAGGCATGAATAAAACCCTACAGTCAGGAAAGTATATGCTTGTTTTGAAGGACACGTTACTTTTTGCTTGTACAGTTTAACCATTCCTTCCCGTCAAGGTCCCTTTCCTACTTTTGGGAGGCGATTGATTGATGGAGAGAAAGCTTACTTTTGATGTATTTCATGGAGGAAATTAGAGTTAGTGGTTACTGCACACTGGCAAAGCGTTTATGGATTTAGATTCTGTCATTTTGTAACTTTTTTTCTGAGAGTCTGTGACAAAGTTTGTCCCCACATATTACTCCATTGGTTCCCAGGACCCTGAGTGATGAGATGGAAACATGCTGCAGCTGTATAGAAATGGGTGCTGTTGTTGCACCTCTAATAAGACAAAAAGCAGGGATCTTAGCTAATCATAGCTAATATCCTGAAGATCTTTGGTCTTTGGAACTATGGTATGTCTCACAGTTTTGTAGCATGGTAGAAAACTGAGCCACCCCCTTTTACACAATAGCCTAAACCAACCTTGTGATTTGCCTTTCATTTGCAGTTTGCCTCCTGCTCTCCCCTGCTTCTTTCCCTCCTTCTTTTGTATTCCTGGTTCGCACTGTAATCAGAGGTGGTTTAACATAATGCAACTGTGATTCAGGTTTCAATAACTACCACCATCTGTGATGAATCAGAGAAGATGCAGCAGGGAGGAATAGCTCGAAAGGAGGTGATTTTCCCTTTAGAGATTTTAAGCATGAGGGATTCACACAGCTTACTTCAGGCAGTCAGCTGGGGTGCCTGTATGTTGGGGAGGGGGTACAAGCTCTCTGAGTAGCTGATGGACAGAAGCAGATGCCTCCATATATGATTCAAAGCTGTTGTGCAAGATACTCGAGGTTGCAACATATGAAACCTACTCATCCTCCTCCTCCTCCCTGACACTGACCTGGTCCATCGCATGCACATGATATAGAGACAGTATCTATGCTAACAAATTGATTACTACTGGGGATATCCCTAGGCACTAGCTGCTGCTGGTACATCCATGCTGCTGGTACAGCCACACCATCAGGATGGTTCCTGGCATGCTTTTGGTCTGGATCCACTGGGATTCTCGCCAGAAATTCTCCTGGCTAGTCTGGGAGTTGGTAGGAGCCAGTGGTCATTTCCATCAGGCATTTTGCAGAGGCCACGCTGATTTTCAGGGTGAACCACCCTAGCTCTGAGCAGCTTCTTGCCAGCAGGCTGAGGAAAGGTCTCAGTGAAGTTTAATGTCCTAGTGCAGACATTTTTCTGTCATTTCCCTCCCGTTTCTTCCTCTCCTGTGTCAGAGGAGCCCTGCAGATGCCCAGCAGATGGCACTCCGCCATGGTTTTACACCAAAAAGCCCCTCATCAATAACCTGGCACATCTCTACTGGAGCAGGGTGCTGGGCCAGGGCTGTCCTGCTCACCAGGACCCTACAGGGAACTAGCAGTAGTGAAAACCAGGCTAAGTCTGGGCATGCATTTTGAGGAATTTTAATAAAATGACTTCATTCATACACATATGCATATAAATATGCATACCAACTACCTCTCTCTCTCTATATATATATCTGACAGGTGCAAACCTGCTAGCCATTCTTACAACACCTTCAGGGCATGGAGGGATAGAAAGGGCAGAGGGTGCTCAGCATTTTGGAATGTCTGAGGCTGGCTGTGTGCTTGCAATATGGTAATGCTCATGGGCTGCAAGCAAGATCAAGGCTTTGTCATAGCAGGCCTTGTGCACAACCACAGTGAAGGATAGCCTCAGATTTTAGTCTGCTCTGATGTGGAAGGACAGTACTGCAACCTGTGGCTGCCACCTAGGTCAGCCTGCCACACCAGCTCCACCTCAGCACTCATTGCTTTAGCTGCCGAGCCATCCCTTTCTTCTCCTCTTCCCAGCTTTACGAATCAGCACTCCCTCAGCCAAAAAGCGTGGCTTAGCACATCTCCTCATCAAACTTGTAGTCAAGAAGTTTAAGTTCTTTATCTGCTAGTCTTCCAGAGATGGCCTTTGCAGAACATGACAGGATTATTTTTGCAATCTCTAGAAAATGCTAAAAAACAAAGGCGTGCCTGCCAAATTCACTGCAGTGAAGAGTAAGCCTTGGCTGCGTGAGGGTAGTCAGCTTTTTTTACCGAGCTAATTCTCTCAGATGGCTCTCCCTTTTTGTCACTTCTGCTGGCTTTTTCTCCCAGCTCCGTGCAGTGACAGAAGCTTGCAAGGACAAAGTCGTTGTCTCCCCTGCTGCTAGATGAAGGCCCAAGCTCGACTGTTCTCACCTCCTGCGGATGGTCGGGCTCCTGGGTGAGCTGGGGGATTACTTTTTTATTTCTTTTTGCTGTAAGCAAAGTGACAGCTTTGGGCTTGGAAAGAGGAAAGTTGCTGCTTGGCAGCAAAACCTCTGCTCCTGGAGTCAGCATCTACGCACAGAATCCTGCACGAGGCTCTTGGCCTGAAGCAGGGGTGGGCTCAGGGAAGATAGTGTGGCATTACGGGACCCTGAGCCAACAACCGCAGCTTCCTACCAAGCATTTTAACTTTCCCTAAGTGGCTTTGGATTTCATCCCTCTCTTTTTCTCCCTCTGACATTTTGAAAATGTTCAGACTGGTGAAAATTTTGCCCTGCAGTTCTAAAATTGTTACATCCATGATCCTGGTTTCTCTCTGAAGGACACCAGATCATTGAACCATAGAATGGGAGGGTTGGAAGGGACCTCCAGAGATCATCCAGAAAAACTCCCCTGCAGAAGCTGGTCAACCTAGAAGATGGCCAGAAACAAGTCATTTCTTAATTTTGTTGCATGCAGGAGTGTGCTTTTCACTTTTAAGTGCAGGTTTGGGGGTTTTTTATGCACAAAAAGAGCTACTTGGTATAGTTTGTCTTTCTAGGTTGACACTGGTATGCCTAAGCTGGTAAGCACCAGAGCTTTAGCCTTCAATCTGTTTCAGAGGAGAAATCATAGAATCATTACAGTTGGAAAAGACCTTTAAGATCATCAAGTCCAAACACTAGCCTAACACTGTCAAGCCCATCATTAAACTAAACCATGTCCCTCAGCACCTCGTCTATGTATCTTTTGAATATCTCTAGGGATGGTGACTCCACCACCTCCCTGGGAAGCCCATTTCAGTGCTTAACAACCCTCTTAGTGAAAAAGTTCTTCCTGATGTCCAATCTAAATCTTCTCTGGTGCAACTTGAGCCCTTCTGGTGCATCTTGAGCCCCAAACACATCTCTTGACATCAGCAGAAGCAGGCCTTGAATTATTTAATAAGGAGCTTGTGAGTTCTTCGTTGCTGCAGCCTAGGTCCAGGCTTATGCATGAAACTCTTGCAGGAGGAGTCACAGCACTACTCCCATCAGCATCACTGTAGCTCTGAGCGTGCCACCTCTTCTGCAATCACCTCCATGGGAAATATTTATGCTAACAGGGCTATGAAAATGGTCTGAGTTTCTCCAGCCAGAGCAATTCCCTGAGTTGGGCAGTGTGTGCCCTGCTCTCTTCCGGGCTGACCTTTTATTCCCCTCTCCCTGGGCCGAGGAGTACTGGGCAAACAGGGTTTGGCACCTCCAGTCACAGGCAGCATAACTGTTGTCTGCACAACAGGAACTGTCAGCTACAGGTGTCTAATCTTGGAGGGAAAAGAGCAGCAGGGAAGAAGAAAGTGGAAGAGAGACGATCCCACCAAACATCCCACAAGCGCTGGGATGTGCCCTTTGCTCTCTGAAAGTTAGTGTCATGTGCCTGTTGGTTTGTAAAGCCTGTGAGTAGCTACGAGAGCACCTTGGAAGCTGAAATCCTTTCCTTCCACTCTCTCTGGCTCCAGTGCTCACTCTTTGTCCTCTGGTCTGCCCTGTTGCAGCTGGTGCACGTGTGGTCTGTCCCAGTCAGTCCCAGCTGGCAGAGTTCAACCCCCTTTCCCCTAACAGGCAGCATTTGGCCTCTGGATGCTTCCTTGGCTCTTTCCATCACAAACCTTGCTTCAGACACACCTCAGCTTCACCAGAAGTGAATTATTTGAACTGAAATTGCCCACATTGGGTATCTCTTTGGGGTTTCAGTTAAAATTTTCTAGTGTTTCCACCAGAAACAACAAGCTGTGCTGGGAAGAGAAAGGCTGAGAAATGGAGGGGTTGGACAAAGGTATCGGGCATGGAAGGAGTGAGAGTTGCAAGAAACAGAGAAGAAGGTATGCGTGCTATGGTTTTGGCTGTGCCTCATGGTTCCCAGGAGTGTGGCAAAGTGGAGAGAGGTGGTACAGGAGAAGGCAAAGAAGCTCCAGCCCCAGCTCTCCATCCCTGAGCAGACTTTTCCCTGCCAATGGGGAAATTTTGAGGGGCGAAGTCATCAGTGATGCACAGAGCTGGAGCAGGAGAGAAACTGCTAAGCCATCCAGCAGCTGGCATTATAGTCTCCTTCTTCCTTTGCAGCTGTGTGTGGTGGGGCCACCCCCAGAAATGATGGGAGGATGAGACGTGGCTTCTTCTACTACTAACCCTGGGTGGCACATAACTATAGTTAATTACATGAGGCTTCAAGAGTAGAGATTTTGACATATTTTTTTCTTTCCCGGGCCTGCTCCAGACTGGATTCACATGCACACAGCACTGATCTCAGGACTTTGAATGGTGAAGGTACTAGCAAGCATGCAAAACCCCTTCCTATGGGGTAAAGGATGTATATGGTGCATGTACAGCCAAAAACGTGTCTTCTCCAGGCTGGATCTGTATTGCTGCTGGAAAGAATCTCACAGGACATCTGTCTGCAATGGGAGGGAGAAAGCAACTATTATTATTCCTGTGGTACCCCTGAAGGTTGTCACAGCAAATAAATGAGTGCAGAGAAATGGCTGTCATTGCTGGGGGCAGAGCCTGCAAATCAGGTCTTTCTAGAGCAAGAGCAAATACTTCTCTGGTGGGTACAGCTCTCCTTGTGATGTAACTGTTCTGTGGGTATACAAAGACATTCATTTACAAGACTGTAATTTAAGCATCTTTCATTGGAAGTTATATTTCTGTTTAAACTTAGGAAAATGAGCCACTGGTCCTGGTTCAGACAGCAGCAGAAGTCTGAAGCGTGAGTCTACAGGATTTTGTTCACTATAGAGTGTGAAGGAAAAGGGGTTTATTCTGTAAATGTCATCCAAAGTGTCCAAAGCCTGAGAGAAAGAAGAAAAGGGAAATTGTATGTACACTCGTTTTTTGTTCTTTCCCTTCTCACCAGCTGACTTAGAAACCTAATGAAAAAGCTGTACTTCCATCCCAGGCTGCGATGTCAGTGCTGGGTATTGCTGTGATAAGCAGTTCCCAATTTAACCGAAAGAGAAGACACAATAGCACAGAGACAAAGCAACAAAATGTGCCATTTTTACTTAAACATTTCATCCCTGCAATTCCTCTCGCCTGGCTTTTTAGTTTTGGTTTTTTGTGGGGTTTTTTCCAGCTCTCTTCTTTTAAATTGTACCTTAGAGCTGGAGGGCTGTCTCAGCCCAGCCATCCGTAGCTGCTGTATGCACACAGGAAACACAGCCAGATGAACCCTGCCGTGCTTTGAAACGCGTTTGTGCTCAAACTCTGCTATTTCTAGGGCTCCCCCTCCCCGTCATCCTCCAAAATCACCCCTTGCTGTGTGTCCAAGGAAACCCTTTGTCTTTCCAGACCCCTTGGGCTGGGCCTGGCAGCGAAGGGTCCAGAGGACAAGCTGTGTGGACAAGCAGCAGCCCGGCTGCAGGAAGCGATAAGCTGTTGGCCGGCACGGCATTTATCTCCCTGGCAGCAGCAGCAGCAGCAGCAGCAGCGGGCGAGAACAGCATGTCCTTGACCCAGGCAGGCGCTGAACACGCCGGGCTGCCTGCAGCCCAGCTGGGAACCACCAGCTCAAATACCAGGTCCCATGGGAGGGAGCAGCACAAGCACTCCCCTGGAGAGGGAATAGAACTGCAATCCCCAGCCAGCAGCCCCCCAGCTACGTTAGTATTTGCCATCTCACATCCCTATCTCCTGGATGTCTCTAGCCGGGGCAAAAGCTGCCAAATCCAGGAGAGGATGAGCAGCCTAGCGCTAAGTGGCTGTCCTGGGTTGCTGGAGCTGGGAGGAAAACTGAGGGAGTTGCTGCATGTGTGGCTTTTCTTTTTCTTCTCTCTTTCTTTTTTCTCCCCCTGTCTGTTTTCTTGAAAAAAACTAAAAGCATTTGAATTGTGTGAGTTACCATCTGGAGGTCAGGCCATTGTGAACAATAAGCTTAGGTTGTAATTATATTTATTCTGGGTAGGTTTCTTCATGCAACTCATTTTAATGCCTTGGGCCTCCCGGGTACATTCAGCTAAAGGAGCAGAGTTAATTGAAGGCGTCTGGCTCAAATACTAAAGGTTACTTGAAACCTGCAATTTCAGATAGATTAAAGAAATCTATGAAAGCACTCAAATGAACCACAGGTCCTAAAGCATACCCATAGTACAACTTCCGTTAGCTTGCAGTACACCACAGACCTAGAAAAACACTTTCAATGAATGTTGGTTGTAGAATAAGGTAAACATTTGTGATTTACAAGATACTCATGGCAAAGAATTGGGTTGTCAGCCATTACACACTCACCTTCCTTACTAAAACAACTGGACTCTTCTTTACAGCATCTTGTGGAAAGATTTTTCAGGATAAGGAAAAATACCTTTAATATCTTTAGGAGAATCTTAGCCAAGAAACACACTCTCCCACTCTCTAACCCCTCACCATCCCTCTTCTGCCCACACTGATCTCTCTTCTGGAGATCATTTCTTTCTGCACTTTCCTAGGGGCTGTGATGAAGTAGAAACGATGGCTGCGTTAATTTCCAGGCACTTTTGAAGAAGCACCAGCATACTTGTTTGGGACTACTACCACCTAACCTTCTGCATTACACAGAGACAGGCATCTTGCATCACTTCCTCCCTGACATGAGCCACTAAATAGCTGTGTGCTGTGAGAAGGGAAGGACTAGGGGCAGCTGAGCATGGACTGGGCTTGTGATATGGTGTCTAGACTCAGCCTGAAGATGAGAATGGGAAAGGCTTTCCCTGAACAGCAGAGATACAGCAAACGTCTCCCTCCATAAGGCTACAAAGATGAGGGGCATCTGTGAGGGATCTGTGAGGGGGGGGCAGAGAAGAAAGGCAACTTGCTTAAATCCTGTTGTCACATTAGAGGAAACAGCAAAGAGAGAGCTGGCAAGTTAGTATGTTGTTAAGCTTGACCCAACATTTGGTCCTGACTCCATGTGGGAACGATGGTCTCTCAGGCAGGAGACACATGCCCAGGCTTTGTGGGCTAACAGGCCACAGGCTTAGAAGAGACAGTCTTACTTTTGTCTCACAGTTTTGCATATGCTGCTTTTTGTGGTTGGGGGTTAAAAAACAAAAGAGACCTTTTTAAACACAGAGTCTGTTAAACTTGTTCATCTCATGTTCTTGGGATGCTGAGTTGGCCAGGCTGCACCGAGGTCAAGAAGCAAAACTGGGTTACACATCAGAATTTATCTGTAAAATAAGGATGAACATCCTGGCAATTAAAAACAATGGCACTCACAAATGTGTTGTGTCCTACAGTTTGCTCCCCACAGTTTACCCATCTCAGTTTCACCTGGGATAGACTCTGCTTCTAGAGCCCAAACAGAAAGAACAAGCTCAAAAGAAGAGGGTGACAGGGCAAGGGAGACCAGAGGTCACTTTTAGTGTCTTGTCAGCAAATACCTCATGCTTAGAGAAATGTTATGAGAGACAGAAAATATTTAGTGCCATCCATGAATCTTCAGTTTCTTCTTTTGCATGCACCGATACCACCATGGTCACTGAGAAGGAAATTTTAGCTTTGGGAAGGACTACTGTCATGTTTCACTGTCATGTTTGAAGGCATGGAGGGGCAGAGAAAGGAAGTGCAAAGAGGGCAGACGGATGACTGAAATGCTTTAGAAATGAAAACTAAGTACAAAAGATACAGGAGAGAGAGAGGGAGAGAGGGAGGCAGGAAAGGAAGGAAGGAAGGAAGGAAGGAAGGAAAATAAAATGTTTACCATTGTCTCTCTATAAGAGCCTCTAAACTGATAGTTCTGATCAGTTTCTCTGAATTGAGGAAGAAAATCTTTTATTCTGATCCTTTTTTGTCTATTGCACTTTAGGAAATTTCAGTCAGCTGTGCCGTTTTGCTTTTTATCCTGTAACTCTGCTGCTTTGACATTCAGGTTATGGACCAGGAACACACACTGGCACCAGTGGCAGCCATTGTTTTCATTACAATGCTTGGGTTGTGAACCAGTAGGATAAAATTGACATTCAATTCTTAAGAAATGTGTTACAAAATCCCAAATGTCCCAAAGCAAATGTCTCATCTTTCTTCTGGTTTCTTGTCTCCCACAGACTGTCTGGTCCTGTAAGCATTTTGCTGGGAGCCAACAAACTACCCCAATTTTAGTTTAGGTTAGTTTTCTGGATGAATACTGGCTTCATTTGGGTATTTAGTGACAACAGGGTCAATATTAATGTGAAAAGTACTGGAGGAGAAGGAGGAATGAGGAGGCAATAAAGGAGAAAAGAAAATGGAGGAGAGTTGTAAGCAGAGCAAAAGGCAGAAGTAGGTCACTAAAAAGAGATATTAAAGACAGGAGCAAATGTGTGGGAGAGACAAGTGCAACTCAGCAACCTCTGTCCACAGTAGGAAGCGAGGTAATTTGTCCTCAACCCTAACACTGGGGTGAGTAGAGTGTGCAGCCATTTATACCATAGATGGCTGAATAAGTAAGTCCAATGGCATTGGTCTTGCTAAGACAGACTTGAAATCCTCTGCTCTGAGGCCATCCAGCCCTCTGAGACCATCCAGCCAAAAATCCATTTATTTTTCTCTCAAGCATGGTTTTATTAATAGAAGCAGCTCAGGAAGCCCTCATCCCAGCACAGTTTCAACACTTTATACAGCAGGGGGTCTTAATGGGATCTCCTCCATCCAGGGTGCCATTAGCTTCCCTCCCTGCCTCTCCATTTCCCCCTTTCTAATAAAATACTAGTCTAAACACACACTGGGGTGTTAAGAGGAATGATTTCTGCTCTGAATATGTGTGCGTGTACATGTGTGTATGTGTGTGTGTGTGTGTGTTTGTGTGTGTGGAGTAGCTCTGACTTGTTCAAGACCTCAGCTTTAAACATTTGCACCCATGCAAAAAAAGAAAAAACAAACAAACAAAACCTTGCTAAGTAAGTTTGAGTGACCCAGGTGCTGCTGTTATTACTGTTGCATCACCATTTCTGTTTTTCTGACCCCTTTCTCACTCCTTTCAGCCTGCTGTTTCACATAGAGGGTACTTGGTAGCTGTTGATGGTTTCCCTCACACCTTCTTCCTCAAGCTGAGCTGCTGGTTGCTGCTGTGCAGCTGGGCATGGCTTTAAGGCCTCTGAGAAGCATTTCATATAGCCTCATCTGGAGAAACTCATTCCTTATGCCATAGTTGGCAGACAAGAAATATCTATGTCCATTATACATTTAAAAATTGTTCCTCAGCATCCTTGCACAGGGCTGGTTATTTGGGCCAAACTGTAGACACCATCATCTTTTGGATCCTGGAAGGCCTTAGCAAAGAAATAGTCGCTGTAAATGACATTAGTTTGATTTGGTATCACTTTGTGTGCAGTCATCACAGATGGACAGGACTACAGATGGGACAGGTCCATGGTGACTCTTTGCTGTGCTGCAGAGGTCCCTAACCTAATGGCATCCAGCTCTGGGAAGGGCTCACACCTCTTGAATAGCCTGCCTGGGCTCTGACACTGTCCTGCTGCCCTTTCTGCACTGCAGCATCCAAGCCAGGCTGAAAGATGAGGCTTAGCTGCACTACAGGGTGAGCTACTTCATCTCCAGAAACAATGTTATTACTCTCAATACAGCGCACATGGGCACTTCCATACCCAAGGATTGCTCACCTCTTCCCCTCAGCTTTCTGTCGAGTAGCCTGGGAGGGTATTAATTCCCATCAGAAAGACATTGATGTTCCTTTTACTTTTCCAAATGGGTCTATAGATGTGCAAAGCATGAATACTTTGTAAAAAATACTCTTGTTCGTGATGTGGGGTTTGGGTTTTACTCCTCCTTGGCCTGCTTGTTAACTGGCTTCTTATTCCAGCTGTCCTGTCTCACCATTTACAAACTAACCTGGCACAGCAACCTTTCGGTCTTTGCCTCAGGTTTCTCCTTCTTGTTACCAGAAGTAACAGACAGCTTTCTGCACAAGCATAGCCAAGCAGCAAGCAGGTTCTGCTCAGGAGACCTTGCTTGCTTGACAGAATTTGCTCTCAGTCATATTTTCAGGTAACTTGAGTGTTGCAAAGACGCCCCATTCCCGCGCTTCCCAGCAGAAAGTTGTGATAGAAGTTGCAAGTTCAAAGAACAACAAAAGCACTTTCCTTTCCCCACTGCCCCTGGTTTCCTTCCATCTCCCTTGAACCATCTGGAGCTGGAGTTTGGGGAAAGACTGAAGACAGTTTTCAAGCTGGAGCTCTTGGAAACAGCTTGTTTTCACATAAGTGCCAGTCTGTGGAAACAGCGGACCATGTTGCATCCAACTTCATCTGTCTTGTTCCATTACGCCTCTGGACTGATCTGTTCGGTATCTCTCTTATCTCTCTTGTAGCTGCGGGGAGGAGAAGATGATATATTAGATGTATTAAAGCAAATACTTCACATCCCCTCAGGTCTTTGCAATTCCATCCGTCTGAAATCACGCTGTGTTGCCCAGCCAGAGCATTGCGACAAACGAGGAGAGTCTCCCAGTAACTGTGGTTAGTGTCGGTGGGGTCTTTGAAAGGAGAATCTTCTTCTGGGAAGTGAGGACTGCTTCAGGCAGAACAAATATAAATGCTGCCATGTTACCGACCTCTTTCCTTTGTCTCTCTTTTATTCCTCTTAATTTGTATTTCTGTGGGCAAACCAAGCAATGCATAGCTTGCTTGTTACTGTCACACACTTGGGTCGCCCCAGGGAGTCACGATGCAGATTTTCCATTAGCGTCAAACCTACATGGATTTATGAACTCCCATAACCTGGAGCTGATGAGAGCAGATTAGGGAGCAACTGTTTTTAGATAACTTGCATACCTAAGAAATCAGCTAATATAAAGCTGCCTGCTGAAAGGTCACTTATTTCCCAAAGAGCGTGAGAGAGTATTATGGTGACCCCTTCTTGCTATATAGTCACTTTATTATACATATACACATGCAGGTACACATTGAGAGTTTGGTATTTGTTTCTCTCTCTCCTCACACTGAGCTAATTTGCCATGCTTTATGGAGTGCATCCTGTATGAGGACCTCAGAGTGAGAAAGGGGCCTTTGGGTTGTATCTGCTCTACACCAAGACGTAAGGCTAAAGACACACCTGACTAGTTTTAATGTAGATGGCTGTGCCAGGGGTCACAAGCCTCAGCACATCCCACATAAGCTTGGCCATCTCCTCCAGGTGGATTCATGCTGCAGATACCCTCTGTGAATCTCCATCCCTATAGGTCACCAAGATAAAGAATTTGTACCCTGCAGTTGCAACATAACCCTTGTGCAAAGATCTGACCACACAAAACAAAAGCCATGAGGGAGAAACTTTGCACGTCTCCATCATCCATCTGCAGCAGGACTTATTCAAGGTATTGATGTATCCTTCCCTACAACACTCCTTTTAGACAGAAAGGACTGTCCCATGTTTATACACCCTGTGGTAAACTGTGTCCTAGGTTGCAGGTTCTGAGGCTTTAAGATGAGCACTTTGTGCCTGGTCTTACAAGAACTCCTTTAACAAAATGTAAAGTAAATCCTCTGCCTTTGATACAAGATCATCGTTCTGTCCATAGCAATGAAGCTCTGGTTTTGGTGTTTGTTTTAAAGAAATGTTTTCTTTAAACCCATGTGTTCCTTCCAGGATTGTGTTTGTGATTAAGTTCAGGTTGCAAGCACAGGGAGACAATTCATCTGGCATTGGAGCCCAGCCTTTTTATAATGGGGAACATATGACAGTGAAATGAGATGGAAATGCTGAAGTTTGGAAGTATCTAAATTATCATAATTTTCAGCTTTTAATTATTGAAGGCTTCTGTATCAGCCCCTCCTCCTTTGTAACGCCTTACTTTTGGATTAAGGTCCCCCCTGGAGGAGGGGAGGCTCGCAAGCAGAATTTCTCTAGTGAATGCGTGGGAATTGCATCTGGTAGCTTGGGTTTTGAGGAGCTCTGAGTGCTGGGACAAGGTTATCACTGGGTGCTGGACCTCTGGCACCCTGTGAGCACCTTGTCAGCCTTGTTCAGTGCGGAGAGAGCCATGCAGGGGGAGCAGAGCTCTGTCTCTGAGCTCCCCAAAAATCACTACATTAAGCTCAGAGAAGTAGCAAGAGATTTCCTTGGACTAGAGGCTTTACCTGATGGAGGGTTTTTAAGCAGTGATGCTTTTCTTCCATGTAGTGGAAGGGGTTATATGGACCAGAAGGGGAGAGGAAGAAGAAAGGTTGACTTCCTGGTGGCAATACAGAAACTGAGAGCGCACCCTACTCTTGTCTTCTGTTTTACTGAAGGGATGAGTGGCTCCAGTGTGGGAAATCAGGATTATTCACCCTGTCTGCCTCAAGAAAAACATGTGGGACTATGGGATAGAGGAAGATGCATTTTTCCTCAGCTTCAACACATCCCTGCTTTCCCCAAGGCACACACAGACTCAGGCTTTCTGGTGCCCCAAGATGTTGCCCAGGTCTCAGCCTTGCTGAAGGCGGCCACATTTGCATTAGAGCTGCCAGGAACCAGACACATGGGTTTCTCTGTGAGAAAAACTGCTGTAAGGTTTTTCTGCCAGTGGTAAGCAGTGTTCACAGCCTCCATGGCACTCCCCAGTGCCACTTGAGGGATCCTGTCAGGGCAAAGGCACATGCAGCTGCTCATTGCCACAGTCAGCACCACTCAGCCTGGAAGCAAACCTTCCCCAGATATCCACAACAGCCTCACCCAGCTCAGATGCCCTTGCATACTTTGCATTTCTCAGTCAGGGCAATAGCCCTCAGTCAAATATTTTCTCGAGGAGCAGGCATTCAAGTAAAGCCACTGGTGGCAGCATCAATAATTTAGAACATTTGGAGAGCCAATGGGCAAACCAAGCTGAAATGTTGACGCAGCTCACTGCACCTTCAAGCAAAATCAAAGTAAATTGTGTGAATGGAACTTTAAAAATGTGCATTTCACTCCATTTTCTTGCAAGGAATGGCTAGCATAGATATGTGTGTGTGTGTGTGTGTGTGTGTGTGTATGTGTGTGTGCGTGTGTATGTGAACCGTAGCTGTTCACAGGTCAGAGATAAATCCCACTCCCTCCCATGCCTAACTCCGAGTGAAGACACAACTGCCTCCTTCTCAGGGAACTGAAAAAACAAGGACACTCAGATGAATTTCTCAGTCCCAAGAACAACTTTTTCATGGTACCTAGAGAATCGGCTATAAATGCTTTTCTCCCCCACTGACAGAGAGCAGAAACTGCCACACAGCCCCACAGTAAGGGGCCCCTGTTCTTTGCTGGTGCATTTCTGTGAATGGTCAAAAGTAACTTGGAAATGGAAACTGTTAAGAGGTGTCTGACAGCTGGTCTGGCAAGGCCCAGCCACCATGCCTGCTCTCATCAGCCCCAGACTAAAGCAGACACTCCCTTTGACTGAAGCTGAGTGAAATGATGAAGGCAGAGGGAAGCCTGCCTCCCCCTGTGCAGAAGGAACGGGGCACAGGCATGATGATTGCCCAGCAGATGGCTTGTCCATGGAAACCAATGCTGACTTAATGAGTTGTGCTCTGCATGCCTCCCAAAGGGAAGCAGCAGCAGGATGGAGATTTCAAAACTTACCACTTCAGGTCAGGATTTGAGCTGCTTAAAAACCAAACAGTGCCTGGGAGGGCTGACACAGGCAGAAAGAGCAATCCAGAGTTCTGAGCGTCTTTATAGTCTCTGCTTGAGGCATTTTACTCCATTTTGGAGGAAGCAGAGATGGGGAGAAGAGGGAGTGTTGTGAAGTAGCTTATTTAGCACTGTGAAGTTCCCCTAGACAGCAACCAAACGATGTCTGCTGATACATGAAGTGTCCGCTGTGTTTTGCAAGAGCACTCTGGTTCTTTCAGACCCATCAGTGGGGCTGTGCATTGGTAGCAGTTCTGCACACTCATGTCTCCTGGGATCAACTCAGTTACTACAGTTACTTTTGGCATCCACAAAGGAGGAACTGTCTACTGCCAGAAATCCACATCTTCCAGCTTCCCCCTTGCTAGCAGTCTGCATCTCCTTCTGCTCCCATCTTGCCTCATAGCTCTTTCTTCATCCCTGGGGGCATAGCACCTGCCTCTGCAGATTCCTGTGAAGACCACGTTTGTCTTATTTGTTGTCTCCAGCGTGGCAAGGATGGCTTGCTTCTGCCTGCAGCTACCAGCACTGCAGTGTCTATCACAAGAGGTGCTGACATGTCCTGACTGATGGTTCTGCATCCCTGGATCAGCTGCCAAGAGCTAGGTTAGGGTATTGTCTACACGGACAGTCACACAGGTCCTTCTGGAGGTCAGTGTCCTGCCAAAGTGAAAATTACAGCACTCACCTCATTAGCAGAGCAGCATGGTCCAGCTGGGTGAAACAGGGCTGAGAAGCAGGAGATATCAGTGCCTCTTGCTCCCAGCCAGCTGGGGGATGCCAAGCACTCTCATCCCTTCAGTGGCCCTGGCTCCACTTAGCACCTGTAATTCATGCAAAGGGACAGCTGAGCTGGAGAGAAGGGGTTGAATCTGAGAAGAACCTGGTTGTGTTAACCTGGTTTCCTGTCCTCAGTCTAGACCTCTTTTCTGAACCCTGAAGTTTGGTAAAGGCAGTTGTAATTGTGGCTTGAACAGCTCAACTGGATAAACTATTAGACTTTCCTGGTCTAGTTAAATACTTTGCAATCCTACCCTGGATGAATGGTTTGGGGGGTTTTTTTTTGTGGTTTTTTTTTTTTTCTGAAGTTTTTGCTGTTTAACTTGACTCTCATGTACGTGAAATGTAGTGGAATGGGTTACAGATGTGTGCAGAGTTCTGTAAATAGCTGTTTCTTGTTTACAACTGTGACTGTATACTATTTATCATGCTAAATGCATTCATTATTCCCTCCAGAATCAGCTGTTGTCAAATATTTTAAAACAAGTGATTTTTGAAAGTAAGGGGGGAAAAAAAAATCAAGCAAAGTAGTGGCTGGTGTTTTCTTTTTAAGACTGAAGAGTTGGCCATAAGCCAAGGCCTATGGTCAGTCTTCTGCACTTCAAAAATAATACCCCTCATTAAAGAACATACTTTTAAGAGTGTTTTACCCTCCCACAGCTTTTCCACCTTACATACAGCTTCTCTGTAATGAATACAAAGAAATCCCAGGCAATTGTTTTTCCTCAGGAAAAAAACCCCACTAATAAGCTACCAAACAACATGGGTTACTGCTGGGAAGAGAAAGTATTAAAAGGAAAAATAGAGTTGAATTGCTTAAACAAGTGATTCTCCTTTAAGAAAAAAATGCATATTTTAGGAGAGTTGCTGGTAATGAATTACTTCAATCGTTTGTTGTAAACTTTGGCTGTTTCTGTAAGATATTAATGTCAGGCGTTTGGACTCACTTGTCCTGGCATGTCACGCCTGCCTGATCATGGTAGAAGAAACATAATTTTTAAGTGACACTTTAAAGAATGACTTGTTATATTGTACCCTTCAGTGTAGTATGAATGTTCTCCAAATATTCAGCATGTGCTACCTCCCTTTGAGTCTATGTTCCTCAGAAATACCGGGCGTTTGGGAAGCCTGGCATCATGTTCCCTTGGGGACTGTTCTGTACCTCTTCTGATTTCATTTAAAAGACGAGATTCCTCCCAGAGCCCATGCCCAGGCTGTTGCACCCCCAGAGATCAGGTAGCTCAGGGCCCTTGTGCAGCCCCTCTCAGAGCCTGTCTGCTGGCTGCAGCCCAGTGCCCATCACTCTCACGCTGACCAGTCTCGCTTGGCCCCAGTGCTGTACAAATTCAGATCTCTTGTCTGACAGAGGCTTTAACTGAGTGAGACAGGACTCTGCTCGTTTTTGGGGATGGGAGCCTTAGATTTCCCAACAACTGCTGCCAGTGGTGTTTCAGCACTGAAGATGTGCATTAATTACCCTTCACCACTCCAAGTTTCGGCACGAAGTGCTCCTTTATCTTGCCCATCTAGGCAAGATACAATTGCTAACAAACTCGTAAAGATATAAATCACACATATCAAGCTCATACAACACTCTGTGAATACACTGTGAGGCTGCAGCGTCTGTCGCGTCAGGTTTGAACCGGGCTGTGCTGACAAAGCCTTGTGAAGAGGCTGGCAGCTTTATCCCCATCCAGCCAAGCCTGGAGACCCTTTATTTGCACAAGTCTTATCTGGTCTCCCTCAATTGCATGCAGAGAGTTTCGATCATTGCTATCTGCCACGTGGAGCATAAAAAACACCTTGGCCTCCTGCACCCTTTCGTCAAGAAAGTGCTGTACCGAGCAGACAAAGTGGAGCGTGTCACAGAGGCTTGTCAAACCTTTTGGGTGATTGCTGCCTCTGCTAGGCTGGAGAGTATCCAGAGACACAAAGTGTGCCTAAGGACTGTCCCTGCACTGCAAAGAGTCCAGCAGCTAGGTAGCTATGTATCAGAAGGGTATTTTCTAGAGATCAATGATTACCCAACTTTTACCTTGGAAACACTTCACAGAATCACAGAATGGTTGGGGTTGGATGAGACCTCTAGAGATGGATGAGACCTCTAGAGATCTAGTCCAGCACCCTGCTAAAGCAGATTCCCCTCAATCAGGTTTCAAATCTATCTGCTTGGTCTATCGGGGTCAGTAAAGCACATAGCATCATTTGTCTTAGTTCCAGACTCAGGATCGCTGTACAAAAACCCCTGAGAGTAACCCCTGCCTCAGGAAATTAAGGCCACGTGCTCTGAGAGTGATGCGTGCTCCAGACCTTCGGCTCACTGCCATGTCTGTGCAACAGGACACACATGGCTGAACCGGAGATGGGACTGAACCCAAATTCTACATCTAAATATCCCCAAACTTGGTCTGGATGTGAGCACCAGGGTCATCTGTGAGGAATGGGCCCAGGCACCCCGCTGATTGTGCTCTGAGCTTCTGCCAAACTTAGAGTCCTGCTCCTCAGGGCCCCTCACAAATCCTTTCACTCTGGAAAAAAATAACCCTCTCACTCCACTTGCAGATAGACAGATATTCTCCATGTCCCAAGTCTCCTGACAATTTAACCCTTTCTGTGCCTCAGCTGGCTGTGCAGGAAAAGGATGTAAGTGAATCAAATTACAGAGGTTTGGCTTAGCAAGCTGCTCTTGCTGAAGTTGTGACAGCAACATGGTTCACACACTCAGAGTTCAAATCCAGGTTAAAAATACCCACATATGCCCTTACTGACCTGCCCCTGTGCTATGTGAAGGATATGTAGTACAAGGCACCTCCTGCTTCTTGGAAGGGCAAGCAAAGTCCACCTACTTGTCCCTCCCTGCCAGCACCGCTTCCTGGTGCTCAGTGCACGCACAAGACCCCTCACCATCAGGGGTTTTACCACTTTCACAGCCTGCTGTGCTCCACAGCTGCTTCTTTTGTTTCTCGTAAACCTAGCCTCAGTTTTGCATACAGATGAATATGTGTTACATCTTGTGCTGAACAGAAGCAGTACCCAGCAAAAGCTAAGATACCATGAAGCCAAATACCCATCATGTCCATCCCTGCCACATTCACAGCAAGTTTTTAGGGGTGCCATGCATATTTGTCATGTTGGCTCCACTCACCATCACCAATTATTCTTTCCGTACATGTGCCTTATGCCAAGCTGCTCTACTGCAGCTCCTTGCCAGCGCAGGAGCATCCGCTGTTATCTTTTGGCACCTGTGAAACAGCAGTAGTAATGGAAGGGTGGCTTATCACTGCCAAAACAGATCAGGGGCCCAGAGGAGCCACAGGGCAGCCTGCATAGAAGTCACCTCCTGGCTAGCACCCGGCCTGGCCCAGCTTGGCCCAGCTGAACGAACGCAGGTGTGCTGGGGTGCGGCCTTCCCCAGGTATTTTATAAACAGAGCACACCATGACATTTGCAGTAAATACACATTACAAAGCAGATAATTATGTGTACCAAACAGAGCTCTGTAGGGTGCAGCTGGCTGCGGAAGGCTTCTCTCAGCACATCTAACAGAAACCCTTTTCTTTTTTCCTGTCAGGGAGAGGAATCGCATCTTCTGAAACTCCGCTGAACAGCTACCGGTATCAGATGTTGGACACATCTCAAGCACGCCAGCTGCAGCAAAAGGGTTTTGCAGCATGTTAACAGACCTTAGGAGGCAGTGGCCCCTTGAGATCTGGTCTGCTGCTGCTGCTGAAATGCACAGCTCCTCAAATTGTACACAATGAACAAAGACCTAAAAAGACAACCCACAAAAGTCGCGGCATTAAAGGTGGATGGCTTCTCACCGAAGCATTGAATCACATCCCCAGTTCAGGTAGCAAGAGCCCACTCAGCACACCTTCACAACAAGCACCCATATGTCCCAGGTGTCCTGGAAGACAGCACGTGAAGGCTGGAGACATGCCAGGGCTCCTGGTCAGGAAAAATCTGTGCTGAGCAGCCCCAGGGGACTGCTCTGCACTGGGCCCAGCTTCCCTCCGTGACGGCTGGGTGTTTGTGTTTGAGGTGCTGTGTAGCTTCCTCAGCATGGTGTGAGCAGTCAGCAGCAACAGAGATTCACTCTCTTTGAAAAACTTTTTCTGTACACAAATTACAGGATAGCGTTCCTGAAAAAAACCCTTAAATTATTTACAAAGGGCCTAATTAACATATATCCCACTTGGTGTGGGCTTTTTACAGGTGAGAACTGTGTTGTGTATCTGGGTGGCTCATATGCTGATAAAATGGCATAGAAAATATGAATGCGTGGGGCGGAAATGGAGATGACAGGTATCAAAAATAAATGAGCAAAGAAAAATATAATCTATTTAACAAATGTCTGCCTTCTTGACATTGTGGTTTTCAAGGAACTTAATTAGCTGAAACTTGAGCATAATATTGTCTTAACTCACAGCCAGCCAGCGACTACAGTGTGGTTTCTGTCCTGTGATAAAATCATAATGAAAGTAAGTCTTCAAGCTGCCAATGAAGAGTCCCACTTTTCTTTCTATACTGCTTCTTCCTCCTTCCTCTGTTTTTCTCTGGAGTTATAAGAAGGGAAGTCAGAGAATCTGAAACTGGGTGGCTCTTGACATCTCTTGTTTCTGTGTTATCCAGACATGTTCTCACGGGCATCTCTTGTGCATCTGCAGCACTTAATGTCTGTATCAGTCTTCAGTTAGAAGAACTTGAGACAATTTCATGGAGATCATGAGCCAAGATATAGCATTAAGCAGCTCCTAAGCAGAGCGGTTAGGTATGTTGCCCCATTTGACATGTCACTGTGACAAAGTGCAGTGGTTTAACCCTGGTTGGGTACCAAATGACCACCAAAGCCATTCTACCACTCCCTTTCCTAAACTGAACAGGGGAGAGAAAACTTAATGAAAGGCTCACGAGTCGAGATAAGGACAGGGAGATCACTCTGCAATTAGTGTCATGGGCAATACAGACTCAATTTGTGGAGAAACGATTTGATTTATTAAGAACCAAAACTGAGTAGGGAAATGATAAATAAAATTGGATCTTAAATCCCACTCCTCCCTTCTTTCCAAGTTTCTATCTCCTTCCCCAGAGCAGTACAGGAGGACAGGGAATGGGAGTTATGGTCAGTTCATCATAGATAGTCTTTGCTGCTGCCTCTTCTCAGGAGGAGGCTTCCTCACACTTCCCCTGGTACAGCATGGGATCCCTCCCACAGGAGGCAGTCCTCTACAAACTTCTCCAATGTGGGTTCTTCCCACAGGCTCCAGTTCGTCACAAACTGCCCCAGAGTGGGTTTCATCCACAGGGAAGACAGTCCTTCAGGAATAGACTGTTCCAGTGTGGGTCCCCCACGGGGTCACAAGTCCTGTCAGCAAACTTGGTCCAATGTGGGCTTCTCTCAGGGTCACAGCCCCCTTCAGGCATCCACCCACTCAGGCATGGGGTCCTGCCCAGGCTGCATGTGGATCTCTGCTCCTCCATGGCCTTCATGGCTTCAGGGGCAGGGCCTCACCATGGGCTCCACCATGGGCTGCGAGGGTAACTCTGCTCTTGTGCCTGGAGTACTTCCTCTTCCTCTTCTTCACTGACCTTGGTGTCTGAGGAGACGTTGTTCTCACATTCTCACTCCCTGCTGCTGCTGTAGTTTTAGCACCTGCACAGCAACTTCTTCCCCTCCTCAAATTGTTAATCCAAGAAGGCATTACCTCCATCACTAATTGGCTCAGCCTTGGTCAGTGGTGAGTCCATCTTAGAGCCGACTGGGACTTGCTCTGTCAAATACAAGGGAAGCTTCTCACAGCTTCTCACAGAAGCCACCCTTGCATCTCCCTTGATACCAAAACCTGGCCACATAAACCCCCTAGACAAAGACAAACCTGCATGCAGCACGTTCTCTTTTCCAGCACAGACATAAGTCATGAGGAGAACCTTCAGTCTCGTCTATGCACATGGGCTGTATATCAGTTTAAGACATAAAGCTGTCAAGTCACTGAAACCATTTTCCACTTGAGAACCACTACATCAATGTCTTTGATACAGACACCAGATACCTGACTCAAGAGCGTATATGAGAGTAGTCATGCTGAATTGTCCACATCAGCTTCCAATGATTTATTTGTGCTTAATTGCACTGTTGTGGAAGAAGTGATTGATTTTCAGATTACTGAAGTGTGCTTGGTATTGGCTGAAGTTGTACTGCAGCAAGGCATGCTTGCTGTGAACAGGCTGAGATCTGACTCCAGCCGGCCTCTCTTAGGGCCCTCCACTGAAGTGCCAGAGGTAGTGCAGTAGGTGACTTGGTCTGCCTTGACACTAGTGGAACAGACAGGCACTCACAGGAGGGAACAGAGCTGGGCTGAAATCCCCTCTGAGGGTATGTGTGTCCTCCCTTGTTGATACTAGAGTAAGGATGGGTGACACAGCCCAGACAATGTATCAACTTGATGCAGCCGCAGAGGAGCAGCACCTCGCCAGCACCATCCTCTTCCCAGAGCTGCCCTCTCCTGAATTCTCCTCTTGTATCAGCTATGGCACTGGCTTGACCCCTTGGAAAACCAATTCAGCTCACAAAACCAGGAGCAAATGGATCTTCTGTTTTCTGCTGGGCTCATCTGAAGCCCGTTGCATGAGTTGGGATGAGATGGGTGAGGGCAGCAGAAAAAGGCACAGATGGGAGCTGGCCCTTCCTTCCTGCTTCAGTGAGTCACTGTCGTGGCTGAAGCCCTATCAGAAACCTTCATCCCTCTGACTGGTAAATTGGACATCTCTGCCCACTGGCTAAACTTCATTGGGATGAGTCAGGTCCTAACTATGTAAAAAGGATTGATAAGAATTTAAGATTTTGCCTTTTGCCTCTATTTACAGATGAGGATAGAGCTTAAATATGAGAACTACAGGTAACAATAATTGGACATTCTCTGCACTTTTGAAAACACTTAATGATGTCTTTTCCATTCATTTCCCATATTTCCTGGTTTAATTTTTTTGTTATTATTATTTGGGTTTCTTGTCCTCCTTTATATCTACTTTCTTCTCCTGGCAAGCTACCTAACATTTTTGTGTCTGATTGATTGTGAAATTGGAGTAATAATACTGTGTACGTAAAAACATTGGACATCTTAACCTTTGGAGGGACATGAACTCATTGTCCCAACTCCCACTGAAATGTACTGAACTGGAAGAGCTTTCAGCAGGGAAAGAGGAGGATGAGGCCACAGCCATGGACTCTGAGCTCTCCAGCTGTGTGAAAGATGAAAATAATAGTTCTAATCATTGCTGTAGTCACTTGTTTCTTATCTGAAAAAAAATAGCATAAAACCTCCCAAGTATGTCTGTGAGCACACTGAGATTCATACCAACAGTAATAATCACAAATTTGGTTTGTTCTTGCAACTAATAAAATAATTATCACCAGATACGTAAAAGGAGACAGAAATATGATAATTCATTCTGGCTTACAAATGAAAACCAGAAGAAAACCTAACCCAAAAGGCTAGATCATGAAGGCTGTTTAACTCCCTCCCAACCCAGTTTGATAGGGGGCAGCTGAAGAGCATCCAGACCTCCTGCTGATGACCCTCCTGCTTTTAATGCATGTGGCCATCAGGTCAGTAGGATTATTATTTGCAAAACCTAGCAAAACTGAACATTAAAAAACAATCCAGAAAGCATTTGCACACAGATCAGGCACCTGGAGCTTTCTTCTTGGCAGCACAGCCAGGCCTCATGATCCCTATTAGCAGGCTGCAGCTAGGGGACAGAACATTTAAATACTCATCAGTGGGGAAGGGTATAACATTATGTTGATTACATAGCTGGAACAGAAGAGCCTCCAGATATTCATTCATTTATGTATTTCTAATGACTTAGATGGAAACTCAGAGAAATCAGGAGAGAAGGCATGGAGGCTGCTTTTCCCTCTGACCTGTGCTTGTCTCTCAGGGAGAAGTAGGGGAAACCAAAGCTATCTTCTCTGCCTGCGGCTGCAACCAGCTGTTCAGGCCAGCTGGCAATCCCCGCAACATCACAGACCCCACTGCTGAAAAAAATAGCACCTCAGTCCACCTTCCCAGACACATGTTCCTTTCCTCTCCCTTGCCCAGCAATATCACTCACCCACCCCGCGGAGAGCCTAGGTAGAAAACCAGTGCAGCAACCTGTTTTGGGAAACCAGCCTTCATCTCCCCAGAAATCATTTGGTTTCAATGAGATTAGGTGCCTGAAGGCAAGGCCACATTTTTTTCTGCAGCATTTCAGCTCAAACCGGTCTTGAAACTATGTCTTTTAGCTTCTTTTTGCTTGCATGCTTTAGATACGGTGAAACTCCCCCTTTTCGCAGAGCTCTTGTAAAGGACAGCAAGAGAAGAGGTGATAGCACAAAGATACTAGGCTATATCTGTGCGATCAGTCACAGCTCTCAGAGGCAGCAGCATGGTCAAGTGATGCGTTATTTGGGCACAGTGCTTTCAATACTTCCAAAGGGCTTTTAAGCACAAATCTGACCCCTAGAATCATGAGTCACTTGCAAGTGTTGAACTTTTAAAAGTACATGTGTCCAAATTGATGTTATTTGCCGTCAGATGTTACAGCATCAGTATTTTCCAGCTTTTCTTTGCCATCAGAAAGACTTTCTCTGCCAATACTTTTTAAAAACCAATAACACTTGATATAGACAGTTAAAAAAAAAAACAAACCAGTAAGTGGAATTTAGAGCAAATCACCAGATGTGAGGAGCCCCGTGCTTGCTTTGCTGACTTGTCAGCGTTGCTCCAGGTCCATGAGGGACAGCAGTGCAGGTGTTGGTAGGATGGAGCTGCCTTTTTTTTTGCAAGCACATGGGACATCACATGCCACTTGTATAACTGGCGAGGAAGGGTGCTTAAAACTTTCAAGCTTGAGTGTTTGTGCCAGAAGTGTTAGATTTTATGGGAGATTAGACACCACTTGACACAGCAGGTCCTCTTGCCAGATCCCTGGTGCAAAGACAATTAAATGAGACAAATAACCACATCCATCTCAGCATGTCCATGCATGTGCAAACAATTACTCTGTGGGACTGTTATTAAAGAAAATTAAATTTTAAGTCTGTACCCAGCCAGGAAATCTTAAGGGAGACTGATTTTCTAGGAACCATCTAGTGGGCACAGCCTGGGTAGCCCTGGAAAGGTTTATAAATCTGTTCTTAAAGTCTCTAATCCTGTTTATCTGCTACTGTACTTATTTTAAAAACTCAGGACTTCTGAGAAATTGAGGAATTCAGAGCCCCAGGGACTCCTGCAAGTCCTTTGGACTTGAAAAACTTAGTCATTTGTTTCCAGTCAAGACCAATTTTGGTCGCTTAGGACTCTGTCGGTAGTTTACTTTTCAGATTAAATAAGACCAGTTTCTTGCTCTCCCTCAGCAGTAAACTCAGTTTTCACCATTCTACATGAAATCTGCTCATCTGTTTTCAAGGAGACAAAGACTGGCAAAATGTTACAAACAAAACAAAACACCGTTTGCCCCTCTAAAAGAGACTAGTGTTGGGCTTTGCCTGTCTGCTGACTGCAATTTCAAGAAAGGTGATAAGACTGTATGACCCTTGTGGTGACATGATATGGGATATATGCAGAAGTGGAGGTAGCTCCAGAGTATTCTAGAGACCAAAGCTTGCAGTAGCTCCTGTGGTGGAGGTGGTGCACACTTGGAAGTCTCAGTGGGGATCAGCACATGAAGAGAAAGGACAGGGAAGGAGAATCAAGAATGCTGGAGGTGTCTTGGCAGCGCTGACAGTCCAACAAACTCATCAAAAGCACATTTAATGCCAGTCAGTGTTATCACCACTCAAAAATGCTTGAAGAAAATGTAGCTGTGGAAGAAGGAAAAATAAACACAAGTGTGTTTGTGTCTTTATTTAGTTATAGTGACTCCGGAGGGAATGGGCACGAGGAACAAGGAAGAGGGTGATGATGAAACAGGGCTAGCACCAAACAGGAATTTCAGTGCTTTAGTTCCACCTCTGCTGCTCAGACCACAGGGAGACTTTCAGTAAGCCATCTGGGCTGGAGGGGGTCTCCACTTCTCCATGCCTAATAATAAAACTGATCTCTCTGCAGATATCCTGAGATCTGCTGCTGCAAAGAGACACACAAGTGCAAGATACCTTTTTTCCTTTATATGATGAATGTTCCTTTAAAGTCTCCTTGGGCTGCTCAGATGGTTCTCGCTCCTAATGGGGACAGCTGGCTCATTGATGTACGAGGCCATCCATCAGGCTGACCCACTGAAAGGCTTCTGCTGTGGCTCCAGTTGTAGCTGCCAAAAGAAGCACTCCAGAACTGCCTTTGAAAGATCATATTTTTAAGTGGATAAGGAGAGACTGGAATGTCCTCATCCAGCTTTTATTATTTGCTGCTTTTGAATGATTATTTTCAAAAAAAAGTTTGGGCAGCTATGGGGAAAGGGGAAAAAAAAAAGGAGAGGGAATGACAGGGCTTAATGCTCTCTTATACATTTTATAGATTTAATATAAAAATAGTTACAATAAAAACACAAATCCCATGGTCTGCCATCCTCCTTGCATGGACTGTAATGGGTTGACATTTGAATGAGTCTGGAAAATTGTATTTAATAACTCCTCAGAGGCCCTAGAGTGGGAAAACACATTACTGCTGCCTGATTTGGAAGTTATTGTTTTAAGGACATTTTCAGACTTGCACACCTCTTTCAGGCTGCAATTTTGCATCTTCTGAACAAGTGAAGTTTAAGTTCCCCACTCATGATGCCTGTATGACTGTGTACACTGTTGCATAGTTTGACACTCCTGATAGATAGACTGATAAGACACAGAAACTGCTTTGCTTCAGATTTTTTTTCGAGGCGGAAAAAATAGGTGAAATACATGAATGTTTGATTTCTCCCCACATCACTAACTACCATGTAAGGGAGAGAGGCCGAACCAGTGGAAACACACACTGGACTGAACAGCACAAGACCTTCAGGAGAGAATAAACACTTTGTTGGTGAAGAAGCAGTGTTTTCTGCAGTTTCCCTGGGCTTATTGTTCACCTCGTTTCAGTAGGAAATTTGCTAGAAGAACTGCTGCCATTGTTAACAGTGTATTCACATATGCCTGCTTGGATGATGATTTTTAAAACAAGCCTGTAACCTTTTTGGTCTACCAAGGGGATCAGGCGACATCTCCTGTCATACTCCAGCTGACAGGTGACAGCTGGATATGGTGTTTCTTTGTGCCCTTACACAGCAGCAGCTGAGCCTAGTTTACGTCAATAAGCACAGGGTGTTTTTTACTAGTTCCCAAAGAAAACAAAAGTTATTCTAACTAGGCTGTCTCCATCTACCTTTTAAACTAAGTTCAAACAAACATGGTAGAAGAACAGGGTTTGTCTCAAAGGAATGAAACTCCTGCACACTTTAGGAAGGTCTGTGTGGATGAGAGGTCCTCAAACTGGGATCACTGGCAATGTTTACATGTAATTGGTGTAACATTTGGCACCTAAATCTCACTGATCAAATCACGTTACTCAGAAAAAACACACCTGCCTTTTGCTAGGTAAGGGCAAAGATTTAGATGGGGATAAGGCTAAGGAGGTGTCATGGGATTGTGTGGAGCTGCTATTTGCTTGGTAACAGGGGGAGTGGGCTGCAGTGCTGGTCCCAGTAAACAGTTCTCGAAACATCCCCTGACTCTAGAGGTGTACCCACCTCCAGTGTAGACAGGCCAATCTGGAACCTCTGCCATCACTATTTAAGAAGGGATATAGGAGCTGGAAGAGGAGGTGGAGGGGTGGCACAAGATGGAGGTGACTATGTGCATCCCACAGCCAGAGAAGGAGGAAAGAAGGAGGAGCGTTGGACAGGACACCTCTCTGCAACCCATGGCAAGAGTGCAGGCTGTACCTCTGCAACCCATGGAGGACAATGGCAGGACTGAGAGCCACCAGCAACTCCGTGTGAGTGCACCCAGATGGGCAAGAGACTGTGTGGGGAGACGGCCACGGTGCGGGCCATGCTGGAGAGCCTGCGGGCCGCAGAGCAGCCCCACACGAGAGGCAGAGAGGAGCTGCAGCCTTTGGGATAAATGCACGTTGGAGCAGCCCGTGCAGGGCTGCTGTGTGTGTGAGGTACCCCACGGACTTGCAGGGAGGACTGGTGTGGAGCCCAGCTGCCCTGAGGAGAGACAAATGGCAGAAGCCATCAGGAATAGACTGACTGAAACTCCCATTCCCTGCCCCCCTGGGCCATTCAGTGGGGGAGGACATAAAGACACTGGGATCAGGGCTCTGAGCCTGGGAAGAGGGGAGGGGTGGGGAGAAGGTGGTCTTAAAGGGCTGGTTGTGCTCTTCATCATTGTACCACTCTGTGTTGTTTTCTGTTCGGTATAATTTTTGTTTTTATGGTTTTAGTTGTTGGTGGATTAATTTCTGTTTTCTTCCCCAAGTTGAGTAGTCCTGTCTATTTTGCCTTAGACAGTAAGTGGCAACTGAACCCTCATGTCCTTAGGAGGTTACAAAGGCACTTGGTGCTTATGGCTTATCGTGATCCTTTGTTCCTAGATGGGCCTAAACCACAACTGGAGTCCATGTGATTATTTTGGCAGGAGGTGTGACAATATACAACAAAATTCATAGCAGCCAGCCTTCAGTAACTCCATTGACTAACAAATGAATTTTGAAGATACATCCAACAGCTTCAACAGAAGTTCACCAGGACAGAGTTATCATGAAAAACAGAATACTTATTTTAAGATACCAAATTTACTTTCAAAGCCCAAGTTTTGGTTATTTATATATTTTAGGAAAAAAAAAAGTCATCAAGGCCATAAGTACAGGAAGAAGGAAAAAACTTGTACAAAACAAGATCTTCTGTGAAGAAAAAAAATTACCGGTTTCAACTCAGCTATAAATTTCTCTTCTTACTTGTCTGCAGGGGAAGTATTGAAATGCCAGCTATGAGACTGCTCCCTCTGAGAGTGGAATTGCATATAGATTTTGGTGGGAATATTAGTACTGCGTTACAAGGCACCAGTTACTGACTGCACCTGAGGCTGCATGACGAAGCACCGACATGTCCGATCCCTGAGCCTGTCAATTAACGAGTCACACAGCTCGAATCTAGAGTAAGGACACCCTATAATGGCCCTAAGCAATAAGTCACAGCACTGACTAACATCTATGAGTGCATATAGAAGGTGAGTATTGCTGTTTTCAGGTGACAAAGTGTCACACGTATGTGCAAACATTCATTATTTACATGGGTGCTGAGTACTAGGGGATTAAAATTTCATTAGCTATTGCAGAGCCCCTGGGTGGTAATTCCAGGATGGCAAGCACAAAGATCTGCAAATGAAAACACACAAAGGGATTTATTTCTTCCAAGTGGAGAACAGTTTGTGAGATTTAAAAAAAAGAAAAACCAAAGCAAGGAGCTCACACTAACACACATCTTAGCATTTGCAACTAATGTCCAAAGGGGAAGCCTTCCTAAAATGGATTTTACAGTAAATGTCTTCACTATCTCTCTCTTCTCTGTGCGTTTGTAGAAGTCCTAAAAGAAGTCCAGTTTTGCACTCAAATATCCACCGAGGGGTGGGGGAGGGGCTTTTTAAGCTTCTTGAAAACATCACCATCTCAGTACCTACTTGGGGAGTGATCCATGAGCTGTCCCGTTTGTCTGCCATGCCAGCTTCCCCAGCTCGGGTCTGGGGTGGCTCTGTCTCCCCAGGGAGGCTACTCCCTCCTTCCCTTGAGGCTGAGCGTTGCCAGTTGTCGGCACCTGCTGTGGCCAAGGGTGGGTTTGGTTTCCCTGGATGGGTCACTGTTAAGGAGTCACTGCTGGGGGGGTGCATTTTCCCTGCCCAGGAGCCCCAGCAGAAAGTAAGAGCCCACAGTCTGTAAGCTCAACTTCAGAAACTGTATCAATACTTTCGAGGAAATGCTGGGTTGGCACCCTCAGCCCTTTCCATATGGTGCCAAGAATAAAGAAGAAGGAGAAGGAGAGGCTCTGGAGCCCACGGTGGCTTCAAGCTCCTTTGTGAATTGCCAAATCAAGGGGAGAGGCATCCTCTTTCAAGGGGCTTCTTCATCTGGAGACAGTTTTTCTCCAAGATAGAAAGGTGTTTGCAGATGCCAATACTAGATAGATTTATGAAAGTCAAATGGTGTCTTCTTCCCCTCCTCCCTGAAATTTTCTAAACATCTCTCTTCACAAGGGTTGTGCATTTGTATATAATTAGTTCTTTTTTCTGTATATTGATCCTTTTCTCCTTCCTCTGAATGTGCTGTAATTACATTTTCTTTAGATGAGTGTAGGGAGCAGACTGTCAGTGGTACACAATGGCTCCGCTTTATCAAGCCGGAATAGAAAAAGCCCCTGTTTTGGGGGAGGTGTCAGGCAGCGGGCTGACAATTGTGGGTTCTGATTCATACCTGTGCAACTGCTACTCTGTAATCAGGCAGCGATTAGTCACTGACAACCAATTACCGCACTCAGCTTCCCAAAGCCATTTGTCAATCGGGAACTTTATAAATCCCAGTTAGCTCTGTAGGGAAAAGTCCATAGGCCTGGAAGCTGGGTAGGGAGGGAGAGCACTCTCCTGCACACTGTTCAGGGCTGGTGAAGTGGCTGCCCCAAGACAGGCAGGTAAGAGAGCAGCCTCCCTCAACAGAGACCTGCCAGACACCATCAATTTTATGCACTGTCCCGTATGGGACAAGTGTATTTTCTCATCTTCTAGTGACAGAGTAGAGACGAGCCCTCCCTGCATAGCGGGGTCTTCTCCCAGAAGTGTTGCATGCTGAAATTATGGAAGATGGTGGCACGAACTTGTACCTCACTTCCCTTACAACTACCTGCCTTCTGCAGCAGGACCCACTCTCCCTTTCCCCATGGAACTGCTCTCCAACTTTCTCAGACCCACTGCTTTCCTGCACCTACTCACAACCCGAGTTTTATCAAATGCTTCGTCACTTTTCTCAAGTGCCCAAGGGTGATCAAAAGTCAGCAGATTTTCCTTAACAAGCTCACTGTGCAGCTCACCAGAATCATCATTAGCCTTTGAAACCTGTGAGCTAAAATGGTTTCAGAGGAAACAGTCAGCAGAGCCTCTACTTTTATCTCCTGCTGGCATTAGGAGCTGCCCTGCACTACTCTCAGGTTCAGGTGGGCTTTCTGCAAGGGTCACAATCTCATTGAAACCCCAAATACCACCAGAGTAAAGAAAGCTGCTACCTGCTGGTAGGTTATTCTTTGCTAAGCAGAAATGAGCAGTGTTTGCTGGAAGCACTTTTACACTTTGACTGATGTAACTGTGAAGGAGAAACAACTGCTGTTTTAACCATACCAGCAAGTGTGGAGTGCCAGATTATTTCTGGATAGCTTAACAACTAGTGTAGTCCTTCCTGCCGAGGCTACACTGGTTTGAAGAGCAGTGGAAAAGCAGCCGCTGAAGTTAGTGTTCACAAAACAGCATGGACAGAAACTGGCAAAGAACCCTGGATGAGGCAGGGGTAATCCAGGCTCTCCCTGCATGCTTAAGAGGGCCAGAAGATGAAAGTCCCAGGTGAACCTCAGCCCTTGTGCGACTGGAGATGGAGTTGGGGCTGCAAAGAGGGGCATATGCAAAGGGAAACCAAGTTCCCACTGTGGGGGACAGTCCCTCTCTGAATGGCCAGAGTGCAGGCCCCTGGAGCTGCCTGGCTGCCTGACCATGCTTTGGAGTAAATATGTAGTTTTTGACCTAAACACTTACTTATTTTCCTTCCTAGGTCCTTCCCTTGTCACTACACCTACATAGCCTGGCTTCCTAGGGCAGATTCCCTGCACCTTCCTGGTTTACATCTTGTGCACAATGCCAGCTGAGTCTGACAGTCTTGAACAAGCACACTAGGAAAACATGAGATATGTTAGGTGACCTACTCCAAGTTCATCAGACCAAAGAGCTGGGAAAAGAAGAGTGTGTCCTATTGAAACTAGCCAATATTTGTACCTGGCTACAAGCATCCAGTCACTTTTCCACTCCTTGGACGAAAAGAGCAGCAAGTCCTGGTGCTTCAGTTGTGTTTTGGTTAACGTGCCTGTCTCACAAATGAGCAGCTGCCGATGCATAGAAGCATTTGAAGCCAACATGCCTGCAGGCACTGCTAAATCGCTGCTTCTCCATCACACTGCAGGGTGGTATCAAAGACATCGAGGGACTCCCGGATTCGATTTATCCCAATGAAGCTGTTTTTCAGGATTTTCATTCTGCATTCATTTTTGCTCATGTGCATTCATTTTTCTTCATTTATTAGTCTAAGGTCCATTATGATCTGGAAACTAAAACAAAGGAGACCATTACGTTATGTTGGACAGTAGCCACAGCAGAGATGGAAACACAGCTACCTCCGACCACAAAACAGCAGTAACACAATTGCTGATGCCTGTACTCTTCAGAGGCTGGTGACATAATCCTCTCAAGTGCCTTGCACGCTCCTCCTCAACCTCTCATAGGTGATCTCATCACCCCAGGGAGGTGCCCCCAGGGTTTAGGTTCAGCCTCTCGCTAGAGGAAGATCACAGAGGCCACAGCTGGCCACCAAGCAGAGAGAGGTGCACAGGGCTGGCAAGGATGCTGGAGGTAGGCCCGGTGCCAGGAGGCCTCTCCTGCACTGTGGCAGGTTGAGGACGCAGTTGTGCATTCCTAAAGTCTGTTGTTTTTTGACAACATTCTCCTATCGTTTCTCTCTTTGTTTTGTTTTGTTGGGTTTTTAATTTCCCCCCTTCTGTTACTGACTGTTTTTTGTCTGTTACTGAGTGTTTTTTAGTTGCTGCAACGATTTATACAACTACAATAACAAAAAATGTGACTGAGAAAGCAGTATACAGAGCAGTACATAGAGCCTGTAGCCTCTAGGGGAGGAGGGGAAGGATTATAACAAAATTAAAGACATCCTTTCCAGACTTCCTTCCAAGTTACAGACAAGGGACTCTCCTGTACCAACCTCTCCACCAGCAGTGGTACAGGAGATGGGCCTGAAGACAAACACACACAAACCCCACTCTCCTTCTATTCCCATACTTCCATCTACCTTTCCCCAGCAACAGTTTGATTGCTCAAGTATCAGCGACATGGCTGGTTCCCCTTGCTGATCTCATTGACATATCAATGATATTCACAATTTCTACCTGCTTTTTTTTTTCCCTTTGCAGCAAAAAACAAGCACAACTGCCTTTGTCCCTAAGGCCCCCCAGCCCCAAAGTACTTGCTGTTTTGCTGCACTATTTGTTGCTGCATGCTAATCCAATAAACCTGAACTCCCATAAATTACCATACCACATGGGGGAAGCTAAGTTTAGCTCCTGCATATTTTAGACATCTGTCAAGATAAAACTTGGACTGGAAGGAGTCTCTGGTATGATCATCCATACTGAAAATGGACAGTGACACAGGCATTTCCTCTCCTTGCTCTGTCTCTGACTAAATCACTTCACTGTTATTAAGTTCAGATAAAGTTTTTCAGTGCATGCTCCAGGGACCTGCTTGAAAACAGTGCATGCTTGGAAACAAGCATTGTGGTTTCATGGCTCTGAAGCGTGACCCAGTAGGTTCTCTCTTTCTTCAGCAGTTTAGATTTTGACCACATCACGTAGGGCATTAAAAACTAGTTGCGTTAAATTATCCACAAAGTTACATCTTTGCCCTCCTCCCTAGGCCTTTGTTGAATAGAGCTGATAATTGCTCTTTTGTGGGGAATATAATAAATATACAGGAAAATACACTTTGGATTAATTTCTGTGCATTTCTTTTTGCTCAGAAACGGGCCACCTTTTAAATTGTTAAAAAGAGTGACGTCATCCGACAAACCAAATGTCCTATTTTGGATGCAGTGAAGCATTTTGCAACAAGCTCAAATGAAATTTTTCACTTTTCATATGTGACTAGAAAAGCTAATCCTCTTTGACCTCATTTTTTTCCCTTTCCTAATTTATTCTAGTAACCAGACTTAAAAAATAAGTACTTGCTTCGTACTCCTCCCTACCTTTCTTTATTTGGACTGTTTCTTCTTTAGGTTGTTTCTTTAGGTCTCCCTGACAGGCTGCAATCTCTGTAAATACTAGCTGTTCCTTCTCCCGCTTCCTCTCACAGGTTTTCAAACTCTGCCACTGAACAATATTTGTGACCCTGTTTGTTTAAAGAATGAACAGTTGAGTAATAGAGGAGGAAAATCTCTGCTAACCACCACAGGAGAGTTTTGTCAGATCTTATCTCTGTGTTCATGCTGACTTAGGTTGCCCTTTTCTGCCCTGTGAGGAGGTGGTCCAGGCAATGTTTGGGGACCGAGGGCCAAACTCCCTTCCCTGCTTTGGCAGGTCTTCCCTTGTCTTAGCAAATAAGTTTTGAGAAGTTCTGTGTTTCCTACCTTCCTGGTTTGTTTTTTTTTAATGAAAATTAGAATGTCTACCTGAGCAAGGAAGAGAGATTGTTCTGATTTATTAATATTTCAAAAGGGCCTCATAAATCTATAATCTCTCCATGGTGGTACAATTCACTGTTACTGCTCTTTTTCCTTGGCTAGCCTTTGAATCCTCTCACAGGCAATTACTGGTCTCAATTTGCAATAGAGTTATACTGAAATGTGCAGTAAGGGAAACAGAAAAAGGACATTAAATGACAAAGATGCAGAGCTGGAAAAGTTTTGTTTCCTTTTCCTACTCCATCAACAAGTTTTGTTTTTTTTTTTTTTCCTGATCAAGCTGAATACCATATAACTACCATTCATTTGATATAAGGCTGGAGTTTCTGGGTTTAGTCTTCAGTCTTGGCGATATCTTAAAATCTCTCTGGAGACAAGGAATTAATCTTCTGTCTTTGGGAATGTTTCAGCCTGGAGGACTAGGTATGAAATCTCTTGAAGCTTTCACCCTCAGATTGACTCCTCTGCAGTGCAAGTGCATGAGCAATGCAAGCTGGATCATAGAATCATACAATAATCTTGTTTTAAAAAAACTTTTAAGATCATCGAGTCCAACTACTAACCTCACACTGTCAAGCCCACCAATAAACCATATCCCTCAGCATCTCATCTATGCATCTTTTCAATATTTCCAGGGATGGTTACTCTACCACCTTTCATGATCTAATTGAAATGAAGGTGACTTTTATCTGACTTGACCCTTATTTAAATCCTCTCCTCTCAGGCTCTGAAGTTTACAACCTCTTCTTTTACTCCTAGTACGGAGTTACATTTCCTCCAGAGCCAGAGCTGACATGATTGATCCTGGAGGGTACTGATGTGCACTCAGCCATTGCCTTGCTGTAAGAAACCTTGCAATAAGAGCAGACTGGAAAGAAACTTAACCTCATTTTGGATTGTCCACAGCCATCTAGGAGCAATGACAATCAGGAATTTGTTTGTATTTATTCACTTTATTCACAGTGAATTGCACTGCCTGCCCATGGGAGCATAGGTTGCAACAGAGGAAGACAGGAAGACACTGCTTTTTGTGCAAGAAATACCACAAGATTTAAAGTGCACTGAGGTACAGTGTGTGTAGATGAGTCAGGAGATCCTGACTTCATATGTGAGCCCTTTAAAGAAGGGTCTTCCTTTTTTGGTGTGTCTTGCAGAGATCTCTCATTTGAAGAATGCAAGACTATAATGAAATGCTTGAATGGCTCTGATGTGTGAACTGAGGCTGTCATTTGCTGCAAAGCAGGGATTTCCAAGGGTTTCTTTCTGCCCCAGGCAGATAAAATATTGCTGTCTGTCTCTCTTGTTCTCTATGGAGATGATGCACGTGTCTGCCCACCCTGGAGGTCTGCTCCTCCTGCCATCTGGGCCTGCTGCCAGCTCTGCCCCAGAGCTGCCCGGTCAGAGCAGAAATTTCCTTCTCATTATAAAGAGGCAAAGGACAATTTGGTTGCAAATAAAACGTGTTATCTCTGCCTGGAAGGTCTGTCAACCCACCAGGCCATCTCTTTCTCTAGTGTCAGGGCAAGTGCTGTGCCAAGCTCTCGAGTTTGTGTTGTTTGCTCCATCACTGCAGGCAGCAAGCCTAATCATCACCTGAATGGGCCAAGATCTGCCCCCAAATCCCTCTGCCCCTCAGCATCTCCTCCACCACACATAGGCTTGGAGCCTGGCCTGGAGCCCTCAGACATAGCATTTGCAATTAGTTTTGGTAATTAATCCAGCACCTCTCTACCCTGCAGTATACTATCCTCCTCTCTGCTCATCAGAATGGCACTATCTCTTTTAGTATTGCTTCACTAAATGCAACACTATCTTCAGGTGGCCTCTTTAATTAACTGACAACTTTAATCCACATGTTACTCTCTGCTTATCTGGAAACTGACTTTTACTTCTGATAAGCCATGATCTAATTGCCCACCATCCTCTGCAGAAACACAGAGTCAATGCACTGCTTCACCCAGGGAAGTTACCCAATATGGAAAAACACTCCTGCTTGTCACAGCCCCACATTAATCCCCAACTTGAAAACATGGTGCTGGGTGCAATGGAGATGGTGAGGAGGTCCTTACAGCCCCTCTCTTCCCTCCTTCCCACCAGGCATCCTGACCTGGACCATGTTTAGCTGACAGGACCTGAGGGAGCATTACACGCTGATGCCATTTTACCTTCCTGCCTGTGTAGGGCACCAGATTCTAGGCCCAGAAGCAGAAGATACTTTTACAGTAAGAGGTGAAAGTCTTCATCACTGAACTTGACATATAATAAACTGGTGTGAGTTTGGGTAGTATATTCTGGATTTATTGTCTGTCTTGGGTTTTTTTTAAGTTTTAGGAAACTTTCAGACTTCAGACTGCAAATCAGCATTTGCATTCAGCAATGCTTTTCAGGCATGCTTTTTATGTATTTCCTCTCCAGAAAAGACAGGCTTCCAAAATAATGCCTAGTGCATTTCCACTGCATTTTTTTCTACAGTTTTTAAATAGTGTTTACACTAAAGTTGGGTATATGTTTTATCTGCCCTTAGGTCCTGCCAGTTTCAGCCTGTCCAGCCAGCTCTCTGGTCTTGCACTGTTATGGAGATTTGGCAAACCATTTTGCTTTGAAGCTGTTTCCAGTCACAGATATCTTCCCTTTCACCCCCCTCTTGTGGAGAAACAAATGAGAGGGAAGCTTTGCAGGGAGATGTGGAGAATATCCCAGCTCAAAATAAGACAAGTTTGTGTCCTCCCCTGGCACTGGTGGGGACAGGGAAGTGAAAGGATGAGGAATGGGAGGACTACAAAAACACCTGGTTGCTGTATTTTAGGAAAGAGAGGTGAGGAAAGGCCTTGCCAAGGAGGGCTCCACAGACAGCAGCAAGAAGGGAACACAAAAACAGCTTCTCTGGGCAGGAAGCACCATGGTGTAGATGCAGAGGGGTGCACATGAACACTTGTCCAAATACTCTTTGCTGTCACAGAGGGGAGCAATGCAGGGTAGGAGCCAGCACCACGGATGAGGATGATGCTGTCAGGCACGGTTTAGCCATAATCTGACAACTGTTGCAAGGTTGCAGGAGAGGGGGATGAGCGGATGATGGGGACCTGTGCCCTGAGTGAGACCCATGGACTTGTTCAAAGTCTTATACTGGTCCCAGCTGAGGCAGATCCCAGCCCTGGGACTCTCCTATACTGTACCTGCTGTGTGCCCCAAAACCACATCAGCCCAGGAAAAAAGCTTGCCTGCCTGCCTCCTGTCCCTGCATGATTACCTGTGGAAAGGATTGCTGCTTGCAACCCACCCACAGAAATGGGGCACTGCTTCACCCTTCTGGTAGAGCAGCATCTTCCCAGTCTGCTACCCATACTGGTATCACCTTTCTTCTTCCTCTGTAGCTTTCCCATCTCCTTAGTGGTCCAGGGTCCAGATTCTTTGCAAAATATCTATAAGCTGTTTTCAATTCCTTTGCCCAGAGTGGGTGGCAGAGTCACACAAACCAGGGGGCTCACTGGCTCCCAGCTCTTCCATTCACAGGCAGGAGCTCACCTGCTGCAGCCTGTTTGTCTGAGCTGCAAGAGCCCGCAAGGAAAGCTTGGGAGCTGGGAGGATGCTTGCTGTTACCGACTGCTATTTTGGAGACTGTGCTCACAGTATCTCTGCGTGTTGTGAATCCAGTTCTAGGGAGGACTGGGAAGAGCTATGCAGCGCTTCTCTGGTGCCTGAGCAGTTCTCTGCATCCTCCGTGGCTGCCTTTCCTCAGAAGTGTCTGGACTTGGCTACTTCATGTCATGAATTTCAAGGGCAAAACTCGTAGCAAGTCTCTGAGCCACTTGTAACACTTAAAAGATGACAATATATGTAATTGCTGCAGCATGCCAGACATGGAGATTGGGTCTTGTAGCACTCATTCCACATAAAACAGATTTCTTTTAGCTGCTTCTCAGGTGGGATTTGAAGTAACAGCTCCTGATTTTTGTCCAGCTGTTCACAGAGAGGCACAGGGCTGCAGAGGGGCCTGGGATGGGGTGGAAGAGGGCTGCGAGAGACCCTTCACGCAAGGACCTGCTTTAAGGGACTAGTATTTTTCAGGGAGCATGGTGAAAAATATCCTGCACAGCCTGATGCTTTCTGCAGCTGAAACCTTGGATATTTTCCCTCCATCCTTATTTCCTCACCATCCATCAATCCTAGTGCCCTTTCGGTCCCTCAGTCTTGCAATGTCAGCAGCCTAGGGATCTTGAAATGCTCCAAAGTAATTTCCATCTTGCTACCCCGACACAGAGACCTCGTTATCTCAGAGTACCTGAGTTTAGCTGCCCTTTCCTAGGTGATTTTGTTCCTGCAAGGGACAGATATTTTTGTGAATGATGGAGGCAATGCTGTGGTAACTAGGGGAAGAAGCACATGCTTCCTGCCTCATTTGGGATATCCACACAGACGGCACATGCATCAGCCAGTCCCGATCAGAAAGCTGCTGCAACTACAATACAGTGCCTAAACCCCAAATGGAGAGAAGAAAGATTAGATTGTTGGCAGGTTGAGCCTATCTATGCCTGCCCAACACCCAAAAAAGCAGAGATAACTTTTGGCTCTCATGCAAAGTCACCAGATACATGTATGTGCAGCTGTGACAGTGCTTGAGCCGCTTTCTCCCACTTTCTCAGGAAAAGAAAGAGAATTTGTTTGGAGAAGCTGTTTTATTTGGGGTTTTTTATGTCTTAGTAACCTTTAAGTCATGGTTTAATTACATTTGGTCAACAAAACATGACTGGAAAATAAGAAGTCAGATGTTTAATTTTAAATTACCTAACAATGCTTTGAGTTTTTTAGCTCTGATTTTTTGGTTGGTTTTATTTTTTTCCCTCTGGATTGTTTTAGCAGAGAAGCTCTGCATTTCTTTGGTTTAAATTTGAAAAAGGTTTCATTTGACCTAAAATGCTCTTTTTTTCAGTGAGTAATCCATTCATTCTGAAGACAAAATATATGACAACTTCCAGGCAGAGCAATGTCCTTGCCTCACTGTGCCCAAACTGCTCTCCAGCTACCCCTCTCCACTGAAAGTCTAGAAAAAAGGATGCATCATTAGTTCACTCTACATGCTTTTATCTTCCTTCCCACCCAAGCTTGAGAAATAAAGTCTCTGCTCTACACCTGAATGAGATCAACAGCAAACCCTCCCCAAATGGCAGCTATCACACTCCCTTGTTTCTGGCTCTTTGGGCTGTTTTGTTACCCTAGGACCTTCCTGAGGGTGAGTTTTGCACCAAATGACTGAGATAACCTAGGGCACAGCAAGGCAGAAGAGAAAGGCACAGATGCCAGGCTCAGAGAGTACAAAGGAGATATTTTCACCCTTTTTGCTGGTCTCCCTTGGCCTTTTGCTGCCTGGCACTCACGGTTTTCTTCCAGGTCTGTATGGCATTGACTGAACAATAAAAGTCAGAGGGATTATGTTTACTGACTTCTGTGTGCACCAAAAGAAAGGAGAATCTGTTTCATTATCAGCTTTAAAGCCACCATTTAGTTGCATGCATAAAATACCCATAAATGGAAACACTAGCAGACTGGGATTTGATGAGAAAACCACTAGCAGTTCCTGCTTGATACTGAGCTCTTCCAGACTCCCTGCTGGAGCTCCAGCCCATCGGGCAGTACCACCCCCAGCCAGGGACCTCCACCTCAAAACTGATGAGGAAGCAGAGAAATTTGTACCCTGCCAGCATCCCTGGTGGGGTCCAGCCTTTCCTGCTTTCCCCCAGCACACACCAGGTTGCTAATGGGTTGTGTGCCCCACTGCATGGCTGAGAGGGAATTTCTGGTAGGTCCTTCTCTCACCTTGGTTATTAGATAGTCTGGTCAGCTGTATCACAGCTCTTACAGACTTCAAGTATGTTGTCAGGTTATGGCTAAACTGTGTCTGACAGTAGCCTCTCTGATGCAGACAAATCCATGGGATCCCAGGAGCGAAGGGAACAAGAGAAAGACTCCTTCTATCAATCATCTCTGTTTCCTTTCCTGAGTTTCTCCATCTCTTTAACTCCTCTTCCCGACAGGTTTGGGGTGTGTTTTTCTCTTTTAAAACCTTATTTTAAAACAGCAAGCAGAGTAAATAATAGGGAGTATTCTGAAGTGGGAAGAAAAGATATTAATTACTGCAAAAAACTTGAGGGTGTCTGAGATGTTAGGTGTGCAAGTAAAAGGAGATCAGCAGATAGATCAAGTTGTTTCCTCTCACATACAATTTCTTTATCGGAGCCAAAAAGGAAAACATGAAAAACTGAGAGGAAGCCTGAACAGTTTGGTAATGAGAAAGAGGCAGCCAAGACAGACAAACATGGAAGAAAACACATCTCTTTTTCTGAAAAGTACATTTTGAAAAAAATGGGGCTTGAGGCATTTCTGCATGAGACAGCCGTTTGGCTCCTAGAGCTAGAATGTGGGCCAGAAGTAATCAGGAACGGCGGGCAGAGGCAGCATACATAACGAGGGAGCCTGCATGTGAGCTCTTATCACTCGGAGGCTAATAGATGATGAAGGCAGCTTAATCCATGCAAATATAGAATAATGACAACCTTGACTTCATGCGTCATGAAAATAGGGGGAATAGGGAAAAAAAAGAGAGAGAGAGAGAGGGAAGTAAAAAGCAACAGCATTTGAGTCGACGTGCGTCATTAATGGATGAGGCCAGGGAGCGAGAAATAATCAATCCCAAGGCAGAGCGGAACGGTGGCTGCTGCTTGTGTGCGCAGTGAAACCTGCGGGAGGGGACGAGGAGAGGGGAGGACGTCAGAGGAAGCGCCTGGCCAGGCACGGAGAGATACTGACCCGTTTGGTGCCAACCCAGTTTCTCATCCCTGATGCTGGCAGTGCTCACTTCAGCTGATGTCCTCCTGCCAAGCCCAGCCTGATGCCAGCCCTCAGCAAGCTCTTCTCCCCACAACAGCGGGCAACAGCCCCAGTGCTGGCGGCAGGGCACAGGCTTGCCAGGAGGTAAAAAGCTCCCCTTTCCTCTTGGAGGCAGAGAAAAAGCTGTGTTTTGTGGGCATCTGGCAGAAAGCAGTGACCAAAGCCCTGGCCTGGTGATGGTGAGATTAATTAATAACCATTGGAACAACAGAAGAGGGATTGCTGTGGATTTAGTCATTGCTAAGAAATTTTAATTAACCATCAGAATTTTTCCTTGCCGGTGATGACCTTCTGTCTGCAAAGCGGTGCCTCCCAAAGGCCAAAGGACCCTGATGTTGCAGGTGGGGACATGACAGGCTATGAATCCGCAAGAGGTGGGCAGCCATACAGATGAAAAGCAGCTCCTCTGATTCCACCTCGCCAAGATGAGAGGGCATCTGGGCCTTTTTTTTGAGTGTTAAGCCTACAATTACTGACAGAGCTTTCATTGCAATCTATAGGCATTGCATCCTTGGCCTGCTCCTTACCAAGCCACTCCTCCATTAATTACCAGAGAGGAGGCCAGATAAATGAGATCCACAGCATTTTCCTGTCTGGAACCTCAGCTATTTTTATCCAAAAATACATTGAGTTATTCAGGTCAGATCTATTTTTGGTAACCTCCTTGTTGCATTTTATACCATTTTCTGTACCACTGTACATCTTTCCCTACGCCTCTCTTCAAAATTAGTCAAATGCTTGTCATACTCCTGAGGTTAAGCTAACAGATCAATTTATTTCACTCCCCCTGCACTGTCTTTGAAATATGCAGCCTCAGCTCTTCTCCACAGAATGGTGGGGGCTGGAAAAGACCTCTAGATGTCATCCAGTCCAGTCCCCCGCTAAAGCAAGCTCACCTAGATCAGGTCACACAGGAACATATCCAGGCAGGTTTAGAAAACCTCCAGAGAGGGAAACTCCACCACCTCTTACAGAGTCATCCAAAAACATAGCTGCCAGGCAGGTAACCTTAAGTGCCAGCTTTCCTGATAGTTTGGGATGGAATTTATCGTCTGGTTGAACCTATGGGTTTCCTCTGCCTCCTCCTCAGATGTCAATGCCCCTCCACGCTGATGATCCTGTTAAACCTTGTGCTTTTGTCACATATCCCATCTCATCACCCTGGTTCTGGTCTGTCTTATTGCAACACCTTTCATCTTGCCATTCATTTGTCATATCAAAGTCTTCTCCTTGTGATCTCAATCAGAGGCCTTTGAAAATTCAGCTTGGCATTGTCACATACTTTTCTTTAGTTACTCATTGTTCATCTGGTGAAAGAATTCAGAATTTTTTTCATAGGCCCAATTTGTAGATATAACACAGTGTACAGCACCTGGGAGGTGCTTTTAAAAGTTTGGGTCCTCATAACTTGTTATTCAGTATATTGGTTTGGGACAGTTCTTGATAAAGCCTCAGTCTTTTTTAACCTGAAAGTTATATCTGGCATTAAAATACCTCTCCAGACATCTTCTGCAATAACCCAAACAGATTATTTTCTTTGCAGTGTCCACAGCCTTTTAAATTGCCCTGTCAGCTCATTTTACAGACCTGTAGTTCAGCAGCCCTCTGGCAAGCTTCCTGCTTGCTATGTGGCTGAAATATTCTTTTTTGCTTTAATATCTTCAGCACTTGTCTGCTCTGGACCCTTCTCGGCTGTGACAATTTTTATATCACATTTCACTCAACGTTGCCTGCACGTTTTTCCATCAGCCTTATTCACCTTAGATCACTCCTAATTTTTGGGGTCAGACTTCCTTTTAACCCTCCCAGAGCTTCAGGAAATGTTGATTACCGTGAGTGGCATGTACCAAAGGCTGAGATGAGGCCTGGAAGTTCCCAGAGTACATCGGGTAGGCCTTGCCTGCCTGTTGGCACACAGCAACATCTTGCCTGGCATGAGATCTGCTACTCTAAAGCAGGCTAAGAAGCCAGAAGCAGCAATTGCTTTAATGCCTTCCAGGTCTTTCTACCAAATGTCAATAATCAGATAGTTGGGATGCCTCACCTGTCCTGTGATGCTACCGCAACTTAAAAGGCATTGCATAACACCAACATCTGCTATACAAACAAGCTGCCTTCACTACTCAGGGCTTGGACTGCAAAACTGTTTTCTGCACTACTCCCTGCTGATGTCTCTGGACCCTCAGCACTGAGATACTTGCTCCATCCCTTGAGAGCAAGGCTGTCAGCCACAGATGCACAGACTTCACTCTGGTCACACTGCCTGTGTCCTGCTGTCCCTATTGGGGAGCAGGCACTGGGGACACAGCAACACTGCAAGGCACTCGAAGGTGTTTTAGAATATCATAGAACATCACAGATATTCTTTTCTTTAGAGAAGAAGGTGCCTCAGGAAGGCGGATGGCCTGCCTGCCCTCTCATTGACAGCTGCAGGCACTTTGGAAATGGGAAGTGATGTTTGCTGTACCCATTTTTCTTGGAAAAAATAAACCAAGGTTAGGGCACCACTAGAAATCTTAGATTGTTTCCACTGACTAGTATTGAGCAGGAAAATAATGCTATCCAAACTGCAGCATTCAGTTTGAACTCTAAATGCTGCCATCTCTCAAAATAAGTACCTGGGCTCATTTCTCTGAAAAAAAGATTTGCTTCACTTTGATATGGTGCTGAAGCAGGGATAATATTATTAGGCCAGTTTTCATTTCTCTTACCCTGGTCCCCTACTTTTACAGAGGGGATCACTGGAGGTATGGAGAGACTGCTTTTTAGGGTGGAGGCAGGCTGAGTCCTTCCCAACTGGGTCCGTCTGCTGGCAGTGGGGTGCAAGTGGTCTGGAGGAGCAACAAGTATCTTGTGTCTTTTTCCAGTACTTCAGGGCTGGGGTTGCAGGACTGAGTTTCTCCACTCCTTTCCATGATACTCTCACCTTTGCCACATCAGATTTCTCCTTGCAAAAGCCATGAGACCAGGATGCATGTGCCTACCAAACAGGAATAATCATGCTCAGCCACTCTCCTTTATGAACAGCTTAATTGCTACCCTGCACTGTAAAATGCAACCCATCACTGACAAGCAGAGGGACAGTGACAGTCTGCTCAGGCCATGACTATCCCACTTGCTCCCTGAGAGTGGCGGCACCATCACCAGCCCTGCTCCTGGGCAAAGGTACTTCTGCTTCTTTCTCCTCTGCTCTGTCCAGTGAGGGCAGAGCTCAGACACCCTGAGCTGTCCCACACCTCTCCAGCTGTGGAAGAGAAGGGACTCCTTTTTACCTCTTCATAGCAAGCCAGAAAATGCTCTCTTTTCTCTGTTGTTGTGCCTCAGAGTGATGAGGTTATCCCATCTTCTGGTAAAGAAAAGATCAGGTTCACTTCACTGCTCCTCACATACCTGTCCACAGGTCGAGAGCAGCCCTTGCAGCATTTGTGATGGAGAGAGGAGTCACCTTCCAGAGGGAGCTTTGAATGGCATGAAGTAAGCCATGAAGGCAGGCTGCTGCTGTCCTTTCAACCACCTTGGGTCTTGCTGATGTTTTTCTTCACCCTCCAGTGCAGAAAGTGGCTTTACAGGATGGCTACGATAGGCAGAGCTTGGGAGCATTCTTGTTCCCAAAAAGAAAAATGTGCTTTCCTTTTGTAAAACAAAATGCTGCTCTGAGGCATAGATTGGTGCTGCTGGAGGGCTAGGCAATAGGGTGGGTCTGCTTGCATGCAGAGCTGTCACTCCAACCTCAGCACTGAAGCCAGGCCGATTTTGGTTTAGAATTACTATTTTCTCATTATTAAATAAATTTAACAGAGGGAGCTGATTAAAATGCTGTACCGAGGTGGTCCCACACAGGAATGTCACCTCTCCAACCTCCTGTACTATCTTTGTCATTCAAGCTCTCTGGCTCCCCTCTTTCTCCTCACTCCCCCACCGTGGCCAGGGATTGGTACCTGGATGTCTGCAGCCAGCTGTGCATGATGGAGAGGAGAGGAGAGGAGAGGAGAGGAGAGGAGAGGAGAGGAGAGGAGAGGAGAGGAGAGGAGAGGAGAGGAGAGGAGAGGAGAGGAGAGGAGAGGAGAGGAGAGGAGAGGAGAGGAGAGGAGAGGAGAGGAGAGGAGAGGAGAGGAGAGGAGAGGAGAGGAGAGGAGAGGAGAGGAGAGGAGAGGTAATCATGCTCAGGAAGAACAAATCACTCTTCTGTTCCCAGCCAGGGCTTTGGCTCTCAAGAATGCAGTCTCTGAATAACCCATCCAAGTTTTCACTCATGCTCAACCAGAGCATTTAGACGTGGTTATTCACTTTGCTAGGCACATTTGGCTAGGCTGCAGGGCTCAAAACATCTGCCTGCTCTTTACCTTAACACACATGCCTCAGTGCTTTAATTTGTGAACCTATCATCATCCTGAACTGGGCCTCCCGCTTGTTTGCTCTTTACAGTCAAATCAGTTACCCATCGAGTGCGGCGGTTTTTGATCCAAAGTCTCATGTGCACTTCTCCAGTGTTTGGACATTAGGCTGAGAATGCTGTCTGTTGCCTGTCTCTTCTCCTTCAAAGGAAAAGCTAAAGCCTGAGAGAAGGAGACAGAGGGAGACAGAAAGAGAAATCCTATTATAGTGTCACAGGTCTAATCTGCCAAAGCAGAGCAGGAATAATTTTTTAATTTTATAAGCACCCACTTTTAACCTTATTCAGTGATATTACCCTCTCCCACAATCAAATATTAGTTTAAACTATCTTGAGCTTAACACCTTATTACACAAAGCTTCTTAGAAAAAGAAATAAAATAAATAATCATCTCACACAAAAGACTGTCAGACCAAAAGGGCCTGCAGATGCATGGCTAATTCAAAGCCAATGAGATTTCAGATGTAAGGTACATACATTTATGAAGCTATTATTCTCCTTCCTCAGAAAATGTTCTCACTTAAAATTTTAATCCAGCAGAGGTATCTGCTCTGGGGGGAGAGTCTTTCCCTGCAAGGTGAGATAGATTTCAGCCAGCATAAGGTTAGAGTCCTCCTACTGCAAATAGTGGTGAGATATGATTTTACCCTAATTTTATACCACTTTCACTGAGTACTTACCCTCTTTTTTTTCCCCAGGCTTCTGAAATATATTTTCTTTTCAGAAAGGTAATTAACCCAAAACAAAGACATGAATCCTTCTGTAAGCCGTACAAGAGATCAGACCGCTTCTGTGTATCACTCCAGAGATAATAAGAGCTCTGAGAGCTTTTCAAGGAATAACTTATTGGACATAATGAGATTCTTACTGGGGCATTTGCCACCAGCACTACTTAAGACTGGCTGATCCCAAATATCTCTTGAAATGTAACTGTTATTTTTCTTTTTCCTCAGAGACGTCACTGGAAATGGCTCACTCTCAGTCCCCCAGTGGTATTTTGGTCTGTGGTTAGGCTCTGAGCTTTGATTCTATGTCTACAAAACTCAGATTGTCCATGCTTAGTATAAATGGTGCCTGTCCCCCTTAGCTCCCCTGCAATGATGGCACTGGAAACAGGCATCGGGGGCTCTGCTGTGCGTCATCAAATGAGGTGCAGAGAAACCAATTAAACCGACCAGCTCTGGCCCTGGGATGGGGCTATACCCTCACTGATGAGCACACAGAGCTGGTGTAGGAGTGCTGTGAAAAGGCAAAGAATGTGTCCTTGCAGCTGGAGACAGACAAGGGAGGTGAAGGAGACCCAGAGGACTTACAAAGAGCAGAAGAAACTGCTGTTAGGTAGGTCTGCAAGGGAAGAGTGCAGGTGAGTGAGCACCAGGTGAGTCAGCACTCTCCATTGGAAAGGCACTGATTGCATTTGCTTTTCAGATGGCATTTCAGGGCTTACACAAAACTGCAGGAATCTTCCAGGCTCCCTGAGCAGCTCTGCTCCAGCTCCAGGAAGTGCTTGTGTATATGCACAGCATGGCAAAAATCACTAGGCAGCACTGTTACAGATGAGTTATCGACCCCAGCAGCTCATGGGTATGCATAAGCTGGGGCTGAGCGAAATCACTGAGGGATATCTAGGTGGGATGGTGCCACAGCAAAGCTTTTGGAGTTGCCTGGGACAGCTTAGGGTGAATTCAAAATCACATACTGCTGCTTGCATAGACACGGCTATGACTTTGCAGAGTTTTGCATGCTGCGCCCAGACTGGGAAGGACAGGTGGCAGGGTGGTGCAAGTTCTGGCACGAGATTCCTCTGATGAAATTCTCATCTGGAGGGGACACACTTCCTCCCTGTGAGCAGGACTTGGTCTTTGGGCTGATGTCAGTTAGCATTGCCTCCAGCCCTCTGCCTCTTCATCCCTTTCTCATTAACATCAGGGCTATCCATTGGGAATGATGCTGCACATTCCTCCCTCTGCAGAGCTGTGAATTCCCACTCAGTAACCTCAGGACTGGTACATTTGCTTCCTTAAAGCCAGGACTGCTTTCTTTGCAGTTCAATGTGTGGCCTTTCCTGTACTTTCTGATGCTGGACTGTCACCCTTGATGCCCCTGCACAACTGATCCCAGCTGCTCAGGGTGCAAAGTTGGGTAACAGTCAGAGCACGGGTTTGCAATGGAGACCAATCTGCCCACGGTGCCACCTCACTTTGATCACATCCTGAAGGCAATAGTCTTCCTTGTACCTTGGGGATAACCAAGTGACACAGCTCTCACAGGTCTTGATGAGCCAGACACTTTTCTCTGCACTTCACTGGCCATGACATCAACTCTGCCTTGATGCAGAAAGAACACACTTCTGATCCAACTAATGGATTTTTTTCAGTCTGGTGACTTAGTCACACAAGTTGCCCAGAAAAGGGAGAGTGTCCTTGAAGTTTTAAAGACTCCAGTAACCACAGCTGAGATGACTTCATGTTGGCCATAGCCCTGCTTTCAGGGTGGGGGTGGACTAGATGATGTCCACAGTTCTCATTCTATGACTCTTTATTGTTAATATGGTTAATTTTAACCTCTGCTATATTCTTCACAGACTGAATTGTTGTAGCCCAAAGGAAAGATTTATCAGAGGAAATGATTGCTTTTGAGAATATTCAGTGTGGCCTGTTGCTGAAAAGAAGACAGGTGGGCAGCAGCTCTGTCTTTTTAAGATGACAGATGGGGATGCTAACACTAGTGCCTTCAGTTTGCTTCAGTTTTCAGAGAAGTCGTTTAAAACTGCTAGCAGCTCTCACACAGCCCCGAAATATGGCAGTCATAAATCCAGATACTGCCATCTGTGATGCTCCTTGAATCGTGTGCCCCTCCGCAGCGGCATCTTTGCGAAGGGAAAGGCTTGTGTGGAGATAACGAGTGTGCTGTGCACACAGCTGATTGCCCTGAGATAGTCGAGAGGCAGCGCATACACACACTCCGCAAGAATCAGATTTCATTATGGAAACTTTTTTAGTTGTTGCTGCTTTTAAATAATCCCCAACTCGGCCTGTCGTCCCTTCCTATCCATCTGTTTCGTATCTGTAGCAAAGAGATAAAAAAGCACATGTGAGAGGGAGGGGAGAGAGGCTCCTGTCCTGTTGCTCACACACTAGCCCAGCATGCTAAAAACCTCTGGCTTTGTCTTCACTTCACCTTTACCATTGGATGGGGTGTTTTTTTCTTTCCCAACTTCTCATGTAAACTCATTAACATCACTTTTCCATCTGACCCACTTAGAGACCTGCGTCACTGGTGATGTTTCAGCACTGAGCAATCTCCCTCCACTTTGCTGCTGATATCCTGGGGCAGGGGGGGTGGGGAGCAGTGCGTGCGGGTCTTGGCTGAGCGGCACCGCCTTTGTGTGTATCTATATTTATGCATTTAACGTCTGGAGGGGCTCAGCCTTTTGCAAGAGCTGTCTAGAGACAACCATGCTGTCTTCATGTCAACACCTAATGGGGCCCTTTCCACCTCTGGATCTCGACGTGGCAAGTCCGCGCTGCCATTGCGACGCCTGCTCTGTGCAGTCAAACAATGCTGCTTTTTTTAGACTGACAACCTATAATACTGCTGGTGCTGTGAGGATGTGATAAAGGTAACATTTCACATCGCCAGTCAGAAACTGCCTTTCTTAGGATAACTTGGTAGGGAAAAAAGTTTAAAAATTAAAAAAGAAATACCCAAAAAAGGAGGGGAAAAAGCATGAAGCAGAGTGCGCAATCATGAGCACCGATGACGTTTGTTGTCACATAATCTCTCCCGAGCTATGTTATGAGCAGGATTGGATGACGCTGTTGGAGGGAAAGTAAGAATCAGACACCAAAGGGATGCTGGAGTCTTGTTAATACAGTCCATCATCCTCCAAGCAGGAATGCTACTCTGCAAGTTGAAAAGAAAAATATCGCTAATGCTACTCTGTGAGTTGTATGTGAGAAGAAAAATATTTCTAAGGCACTAGCTTGATGTAAAAGATGGCCAGTGGCCATGCAGTTTTCTGAGGCAAAAATGGTGCTTCTGTTGAAGGGACTATGGCAGGAGAGAGCCCTCAAATCCATGGCGTTTCCCTGGCTCCCAGACCTGCTCAACTTGCACTGGGGAGAAGGCAGTGTGCAGGAGGAGAGGCTTGGCTCTTGCTGCCAGCTTGGCAAACCTGCTCTGGGCTCTGACAGGCAATCTGGGATCGTTCCATCTTTTGCATTATCACCTATAATAGAGGAGCAGCTGGCCAAATTAGACTCTGGCTGTGGTTTTGCAAGGCAAAGTGTTCAGCAGCAATACGTGCCAGGAGCACACTTACTGCTCCATCCCCAAGCTGAGGTACTCCCTCCTACTCTGCAAGGGGACACCCCATTGGAACCTGTCACACTGTGCTGCAAGCCAGATCAGAGAACTGGTAGTACTTTCATTTGCAAGATTTGGGTTGGATTTTTTCTTTTTGGGGTTGTTGTTGTTGTTGCTGTTGTTGTTTTTCAGAAGGATTGACTTCCCGGAGCTCTATAGTGTTGACTATGGGACTATTGACATAGACTGACTTCCTGGAGCATCCATTTGGGGATGGTGTATTAGAACGTGGTGATGAGAATGTGTCTTGGAGAGGGTTTACATGAAGATTAACAGGGTTTTTTTTTTTGTTGAATACATCATGTAATGAAGCCACCACAGTGGTCACAGCAGTGCCAATGGCAGGCCCTCTCAGCTACACCCTCCTTGCCTCTGTGCCAAACCAAGCTTGGCAAGACTTCCTCAATGCCCCTCCAGCTCCTCTGGGGCTGATTGCTATACCAAGACTGCATCCGGGGAGACCCTTGGATAATCATATCCCACATGAACCTGCTGATGTACCCCCATGGAGGGCTGGAGTCAAAATTCATGGTTAATTTTGTGCTGGGCGTCTTTTAACATGCCTCAATTCACAGCGAGCTCTTCCTCATCTGCCCATCCTGCAGGCTCCAGGCAGGTCCTTCAGCCCTACACCTCATCCTAGAGGCCTGCAGCAGCTCCACTGCGGGGCTCTTGGGAATCTCATATGCAAAGGCTTCACTTTCTTTTGTATTGGATGTTAAAAGTTGAGGTTCACCTGGCACATTGTGATTTTCCCCATGACTTCCCCCAGCACGATTCTTTACTCCATTCCCATCAGCCAAGCCTCTCCCTGTGTACCCGGGCTCACTCCCCTTGCTAGACCATGCAAGGTTCAACAATTCCTTTCCAAACCTGTATTGTTTTACTTGTAGGTCAAAAGACTTTGGTGCAGAAATTTTCCTCCAGACAGTAAGCACAGGAACAGCATTTAAAAAAAGTTGCTTTTGCAAGGTAGTCTTCTCTCTCTCTTCACTCAGTCAGCTTTATTCCCACAAGTAATCTGCTTGCAGAAGAAAGGATAACAGAAAAAGGTCCTAAGCTCAGGCTCCTCTACATTATAAAAATCACCTGGGAGATTTTTTTTGTTGCTGTAACAAGAGCTGTGCTGTGTATATGCCATGCACTGCCAGTGAAACTACCTGTCAAAGAAGAGCCTGTAAGTTCATTGCTCAGGATAGAGGGGAAAGGGTCATTTGCCATCATTTTGCTTGACGTTTTAGGTTCAGTTTCCTTGGTTTTGTTGTGCAGTTTGTGTTTTGTTTTGTTGGGTTTTTTTATTAGGGCATTTTAACAAATGGATTTTCATCCCTGGATGCTGGACAACCTCTTGTCTCCTAGCTATCATTCTCTTACTCTGATCCTCCTTCAGGAACCTTCAGTGTGTCAGGTCACAGCAGAAAGACTGATCAGCTTGTTTTAGGCTCAGGTGGAGGAGTGAAGTTGCAGAGGGAAGCTGTAGGCTATTGATCCACCAAGATCTGAATGAACATGATATTTGATCTGTAATTATATAGCCGAAGAGGCTCTGCAGGGCAGGCAGAGTCAGCATTTTGAATTGAATGTGCTTTTTTCCTGTTACTGTAAATTAGCTGCGAGGGCACCTTTACATCTCATCTTACAGTGTTCCCTATCAGACATCTGCCTATGGGCAGAAGAGCAGCACTGAGCACAGTGAAACAAAAAAAAAGGGGACAAATCTTGCTGTGTCTCCTTCCATGCCCTTTTCACATGCTGTTCTAAAAAGCAATTTGGCTTGCTTTCTGTCTAGGTTTCACCAGGCTGTAAGAGTTAGCTATTTGATGCAGCGGTACTTTATGAAGCTCCAGTTTAATTTAGAAGCTAATTTATGCAGGTTGTGCATCTCTACTCTCTCTTCTATTAGCAGGCAGCTGTTGGGTTCACCCTTAGCACAGTAAAGCAATGGCCACAGACAATTGATGAACTGGGAACTCACCACTGGTCTTCAATGCAAAAAGGCAGTAACAGGAGGTGCAAGCAGTGAGGGGACACGGAAGAAGAGATTCAGAAACATTGACCAGGAGTGTAGGGTAGTGCTCGGAAAGACAAAGGTCACCTGGAGTTGACACTTGCAAGAAGCATCAAGGCAACAAGAAGAGTCTCTACTCCTACATTAGTAGAAAAAAGCTGAATGAGGAAAATGGGGACCCATTGCCGAATAGGAGTGGTGGTTATTGATAACAGAGATTGGTAAGGCTGGGGCACTCATTGTCTTCTTTGCCTCAAGTCTTCACCAAGAAGGTCTTCCAGGCTTCTGTGCTTGGAGAAGGGATTCAATGGGGAGGAGAACAAGCAGCAGTGAATGAAGACCAAGTCAGGGTTTGCTTGAGAGAATGTCCCACATATGGGAACCACTGGACGGCATCCAGAGGTGCCAAGGGTGACGTCTATTTTCCTTGCCAGGCTGCTTGTTATCATGTTTGAAAGATTGTGGAGATCAGAGGAGACTCCTAGCAACTGGAGAAAGGCAAAAACTTTACCCATCTTCAGCAAAGGCCAGGACAATCCAGGAGACTGCAATCCAGTCAGCCTCATGTCAGTCCCCAGGAAAGTCAGAGTGACTCCTCTTGGAGTATGTTTTCAGACAAAGGAAGGTGAAGAAGGTGTCTGGGGACAGCCAGCATGGATTGACCAGGTGTAAACCATGTCAGACCAACCTGACTGCCCACTGGGTTAAAAATCCAGATGGAGCTGTGCGGAAGAGGAGTTAATTCTTCCATTGCCTGGAGACTGTACAGACGGCGATGACACCAGGGCTCATTCCAGTTAATTTGAGCTATTAATAAGAGTTTGTTCCCTGCTAGCAGTCCACATGTTCCTGAACTGCCAGGACATGGTTCTGAACTGCCAAAGTATGAGGTACAAGAGGCATTCTGGTATTCTGCATTTTACAGCAGTAACCAAATAGATATCACTGCAAATCCTTTGTCTTTCTCGTTTGGTGTCAAAGAGGAGATGGGAAACAAAATTGGCAGAAATCAGTGCGGTCACATATCCTGGCATAGATACACCTCATCCCTTAGGAGGTTTTTTCTTTCCTATGGAAAATTATGCTTTCCAGTCACTGTTGCTCTCCTTTTCTTCCCCCTCAGTGGAGGTGGTAGTTGAAGTGGTCTGGCAGTGCAGTATCAGTGGGCCATTTTATGAGGATTGTCCAATATCTCAGTCCTATAAATGTTCATATCCAAGGAATTTGAGTTTCACAGTAGCTGGGGAGCAGTGACACTGTCTGATTTGGCCAGGAAGTTTAGCAGGCAGTGAGCTTGCCAATGAGAACTAAGAACTCTGCCAGAAAATCTAGGGCAGCGTCTCACCTTGCCAGGAATGAGTGCTTACCTGGTTGTGGACACATGAAACGGCAGCTCTTGGACACTCTAGAAAGCCTAGGAGCTGGGATTTCAAAGGGGATAGAGCCCTATTGACTTTCAGGCCACATTTTCCATGAAAAAAAAAAAAAGAAAGCTCATCTAAAAATAAAAACTTAACACATGCAAAACCAAAAAAATAGGATAAAAAGGTGATTTCCCCAGATAATTAGTTATTGCAAGATGGGAAGTTCTGTACTTGCACACAAAATATGCTCCCTGCAGGCTTTTCAAAGCTCAGTTTTCTCTCAAGAAACATCACTTTTTGTGGGATCATTGCTGTCAATGACTGGTCCAAGAAGGGAAATGTTTGTTTGTATACAACTGCATCCCTTTTTACTGGCCATTAAGAACTCTCCATTTTCAGAATATGAATATTGATGTTGTAAATTGAAGTGGGGATTTTTGCGTTTTATACTATACATTATTTGCACAGTGTCTGTAGAGGGTTCTGTACCCATGTGGTGAATATGTATGTGAATAAGCTACTGAGCATTAATTGCTGAGGCTGAGCCCGTGGCCCTGGATTCAACTGGAGCATTACTGTTGAATTTATGGAGGCAGAGCCCAGTCCAAGAAAACCATTGAGATTAGGTTGCAGTGAAAAACTGTTGAAACTCAAATAGTTTGTCACTGAACTGTAGCATAAACTGTGCTTTTACAAGCAATTTCGATAGACCTCAAGGGTCTTAGTTTAAAAGGTTCCCTGCATGCCTCCAGGAACAAGATCAGGGCAAAAAGATGAAAGAATGTTACAGAAAAGCCAATATTTTCTGTTAAGGTGCCATATATTTCTAACATTTGGCCAGTGCTATTGCTGCCTTTGATATATTTGCAGGAAGGAAGATGTTAGGATTTTTTTTTTCTTGGCTCTGAATTTTTTCAGTAGGATTTCCTAATATCTCAAATGAATCCTGAAAAGTAAAGATCTTTTTTCCCTGTATTGTATCACCTGTTGTATCACCTGATTGTTTCCTGAACAGCTCACAGAAACTGCTTTCTTAATAGATTTACCAGAACAGGTAGATGTGCCAAAACTGGCTCTCACCAAACAGTGAGGCAATTCCCAGACCATCAGTGGTACAGAATGAGTGATGGAGTCAGTGTCTTGGTACCATCTTCTACTGTTCACAGCCTGAAGGAGAACAGACACGGTGCTAGAGCGTGAGTGTGCCTCATGCCTGTGGGCCTGACCAGGATGGCTTCTCTGAAGCACTCTGACATTAGTATCCTGCACATAGGAGATGATTGTAATCATTATAACATGTGCTACTATCCGTAACCACCTTTCTGAGATGATCCATGCTATTCTAGAGCACAAGTCTGATGAAGAGCGCCTGAGGGAGCTGGGAACGTTTAGCCTGGAGAAAAGGAGGCTGAGAGGAGATATGATGACTCTCTACAACTACCTGAAAGGAGCTTGTGGTGAGGTGGGGGTTTGTCCCTTCTCCCAGCAAGTGATAGGACAAGAGGAAAGGACCTCAAGTTGTGCCAGGGGAGGTTTAGATGAGATATTGGGAAGAAGTACTTCTGGGAAAGGGTTGTTAGTGGAACAGGCTGCCCAGGGAGGTAATGGAGTCACCAGTCAATGGGTAATTTGCATAACAAGGGCAATGCTGAGATAATGCTAAGTATTTCCTTTGGATGCATGGCAAGCTTAGAAAAGGATCCTGGTACTGCTTCTGGGTTTTTGGTAAGCACTCTTTCTGTCTTGCCAGTCATAATTCTTTCACTAGAGTATTTCTTTGTGTTACCTCTGACTTCTTGATTGAAAATGTTTTTACTGCACCTTGTTGCAGGAGCAAAGTTGCTTCTCCTATACGATGTACAAAAGCTGAGATGTACTCCTCTCCTTTGTGCAGGTGAGGCACTGAGATGAGGAAGGCATCTCTAGCCCTCTAACAAACCTCATGATCCACAAAAATATTCAGGGCTATCTCTGGGACCACATTCCCTTTCTGCAGCAGCATTTCACGTCTGCTGGTAGCAGCACTGGGTTAGGGCTGAAGAGTGAACTCATGGGTGAGAACAACACATGTGCCCTTTTCCCAGCTCTGAGGAAGTTACCTGAGGAGGTTACCCATAACCTCTTTGCTTTATGAATTTTCTCCATCCCAGTTGGTTTCTTATGTTGTCTAGATTTTTTTAAATCATTTATGATGCCAGTTGCCTTTGCTGTTTGTGTCACAAGGAACATGAAGCTTTGTGAAGATCTTTAGAGCCCATTCAGGGTGTTACTGACTCATTCTATGGGTTGACTAGTAGCCTGCTGCTGTCCTGAAGCATGGTCCAGCACAGGATGCTTGAGAGTCTGCATTTATGTATGCATGTGGCACACAGTGGAAAGCTTCTGGCTCCTGTCATATTGCATTGCCCTGTCACTTGGCCATTTCTGACTGGTCACAGATAAAGCAGTTTGTAGAAGACAAGTCTCGACAGGAGTGACGATGGCCTTGCATGCAGAAATGAACCAGTGGTATGGCAGTCTTCAGCTGCAAGTAGTGTGAACCCTAAGAGAAAAAAAGTGGTGAAGAGTCTAGCACACAAATCTGATGAGGAGCAGCTGAGGAAACAGGGGTTATTTAGCCTGGAGAAGAGGAGGCTGAGGGGAGACAGGATCACTCTCTAGAACTACCCGAAAGGGGGTTGTAGTGAGGTGGGAGTCAGTCTCTTCTCCCAAGCAGTAAATGATAAGACAAGAGGAAATTGCCTCAAGTTGCCTCAGGGGAGGTTTAGATTGGAGATTAGGAAGAACTGCTTCACTGAGAGTATTGTTAGGCACTGGCATAGACTGCCCAGGGAGATTCTCCATCCCTGGAGATATTTGAAAACCATGTAAATGAGGTGCTGAGGGACATGGTTTAGTGGTGGGCTTGGCTGTGTTAGGTCAGTGGTTGAACTTGATGCTCTTAAAGGTCTTTTCTAATCAAACAGTTCTATGATTCTGTGAAGAAGAAGAGATGAATATGGGAGGACATTACATTTGGGCTTTGCCACCAAAGCTGGAACTATGTGTCCAAGAGCACCACAGCAGTCACTGAAAGTCCCTCGACCTGCTGTCACGTGGAACCCCAGATTTCTGGGGCCTGGAGATGTGCAACATTGGCTCTGTATTCATGTGCTGCATGTAAGAGCAGAAAGATTGCATGTTTCCAGGTACATGCTGTTGGCAACAAAAGAGGGCTGAGCTAATGTTCCTGTCCTACTGCAGGACTTGTGGATCCCTGGAATCCCCTTGGGCAAGCAGCAGTGGGAGAGGTGACAGGAGGAGGAAGTTGATGGCCATCCCCAAAGCTGAAGCAGCAGTCAGCTGGCTTGGGGCAGCACTGGCTGCATGCCAAGCGTGGGCAGTGGTGTGGGCTGGGGCAAGGGGAATCCAGTACCAGACTGTGTCCTTGGGCTTTCTGGTGCTTGCTTTGCTTGTGAGTACACTCAAAACCAAGCTGCCAAGTGTTTATCGTCCCTCTCTACATCTGTCTAGCTTTCACCTGACCTCATTCTCCCTGTGGGAGCTCAGACGAGGCAGGAGGAGGGCAGGGAGCAAAGGGAAGGGACACCCACCACCTGCACCTCACTGGCACCGCAGCCACTGGGATCAGGCCTTTATTCATCAGAAAACATTGCTTTAGGCCTCCTGCCAACTTGATAGCTAAAAAGGGAGTGATTAGGCAGGTTTGTAGAGGCTTGCCATCCAGAACCTAGACTGAGATAGCCAAGTAGGGCCCCTTCAGGCTGTGCTGCTTGTTGTTCAGCCCTCTCCAGGAGGATTAGAGCACGTGGCAAAAAATTTTTTGGCTTGTGATAAGATTTTCTTTCTGAATTTCATGCTGAGTTTGAAGTCACTAATCTTCCCCTCAGAGCATGACAGACAATTCCCTGTACTGCCGACACAAAGTCTTAATCCCATGCCTGGATCCAGCCACACGGTAACCCTGGTCACTTGGGAGACTCCCGGGGAGACAGAGGGGGTGGAGGTGACCCTCCTCCAGCCCCTCCATTGGCAGGCAGTCCCTCTGCTCCCTGTCCCGTGGCCGCTGACATCAGCAAACGTCGGTGCAAAGCGGCTCAGGAGGCGGCATGAAAGGATCAGGCAGCAAAGCTGAAAATTGAATTAACGCTTATTAGAAGGGCGGCTGGCAATGCCGGAGAGCAGCCACGTGTGCCGGCCCGGGCCTGGCATGGGCCGCGCACACGAGACACTGCAGCACACGTGGGGCAGATGGAAAGTGTTCCTATGCCTCCCATGGGCTGCCCAAGCCTGGCCACAGCCTGAGAGTGGCATACAGTCCTCTTCCTCCTCCTCCTGCTCTGCAAAGGACACATGTCAGGGCCAAGGTGGTGGCGTCTGCATCAGAAACGCTCTGCGTAGGAGAGGGAAGGGAGGTGGTGGCATTAGTGAGCTGAAATATTCCGAGCAGAGGGGACCTTGGCGTCACAGAGGTGATGGCTGTGCTTTCAACCCAACACCCTCCCCTCCCCACACTTGAGAGCAGTTGCTCACGCCTCTATAAGCAGGTTTATTAACCACCAAGCATATGTGCTAATTGCATTACTAAGCATGGGCAAAGCCCTCATTAGAAAGGAGACCAAATGGGAGTACCAAGCTAGTGTCAAGCCTGTGTTTGGGGAAAATTTACATCAATGCTCATATTTAATGCTCCAGCTGTGGCATGTTGCAGACTCCGGGGCTGAGAGGGATTGATCAAAGCAACCATCATGGGGGACATCAGCATGATGTAGCAAGTCCTCAAAAGACCATTTTTCTCTGCAGTCAAACCATGCTGCCATGTCATGGGCACCAGGCGCCAGAGCTAAGGAAGGCCCTTGCAGAGGCTGGGTGGGCTTATTTTATAATATCAGGTTTTCTTTCTGTTGCTTTCAGCCCCAGATGTGTTACCACATCCTGTAACGAGGCACATGCCACGGGAACTGTTTGCAGCTGCACACACACAATGAAAAATGCCTGGCTGCTGTTAATACTGCTAATAACTCTGTGTCTGCTTCTAGGTATCAGTGTTAGCTATTAATTCAAGGAGTTTCTTCTTCATTCAAAATCCCTAAAGATCCCTTTCATTGTTTTATACCTGCCCATCCTCCTTGCAGGTAGTTTACTCAGTGGGGCAAGAGTGCTGTTTCACCACATCCCATTTGTAAAGAAATGCTTCCTATCTCAAATACAGCATCCTAATATTATATATTTCACAGTGCTGTGTAGGAAGATGCTACCTCAAATGCAATGTGGTGCTCGATGCTTTTGACACTGACTAGTTGAGGGGGTTCAAAACATGACATCATGTGGCAGAAGAGGAAAACTGTTTGGGGCAAGTGTGAGACCTGGTCAAGCCCAGGCTTCCTGAGGGTGCTGCTCCCTGGACCTTTCTCAGAAGCAGCCTGAAGCCCCTAACACACTCTCCTGGACTCACATTACCCCCATGTTTAGGTCTTGCAGGGGTGCTGGCAGGATCTGAGGTGGGAGTGAGCTCTCCTGGAGCCTCCTCTCCCACTGAGACCTATATGTGGTAGACTGACATTTGAGAGACCTTGTGCAATACCCACCAGCCCACCAGGGCAAAGGCTAAGCATACTGCATAGCCTGGGGCACATTAGGGCCAAGCCCCATCCCTCTTCCCTCCTGCACAGCAGCATCTGACCCTCTCTCCAGCAGCCAGCGTTTACTGTGGTTTGACCATGTACGTGTCATTCTCAGACTCTATAGCACATCTTACCCTTTTCCTGCATCATTTTGTTTCCCCTGTGCACTGAGCACTGGTTCAGATAACATATTCACAATCTTGCCATTTCGAGATTTCCCAGCATATACTAGCACAGTGATGCTATTTTGAGGTCCTTTCCTCAGGGCATGCGGTCCTGGGCTATGTCGCTGGCCAAGCCAAAGGGAAAGAGCGTGACTGCGGGTAGATGGAAAGGACTGCCTTTCTTGCTGGCAAATGAGAAACCCTGGTGACTTTGAGTCACTTAAAGTATTTAACTCAATCTACGGTAAATGTTTTGCAATACTTTGCTTCTGTCTTTCGCTTTCTCTTCTTTATCCTTTTTTAGTGGGTGATGTTGTGGAAATTTTGTAGTGTCCCAACAATACGCAACTAAATGTCAAAAAGAAAGTGCTTGGATTTTCCCTTGGGCTGAAAGATTTGTCAAATGGAGCAGAAATCCACTGCCAGTTTCTCTCAATCGAGGTCTGCAGGGCTTTAGGACCTATAAATGGTTTGAAAAAACATGGACCAGTTTAATCTATTGGACTCAGGTTCCCATCGCTCCAGCGAGAACACCGTGGCTAATAGAAACCTCTTGAGCTCGCTTATATGGGTATTAACATTTACTCTGCTGTGACACTCACAGCTTGCGATGGTTAAGTGATTTTTCTCATTTTCCAGCATTATTTAATGTATCCAGGAGGAAACATGAGCACGTGGCATTTTGCTCTGAGCACCGACTGCAAACTTTGCTGACCGATGTGATCTGGCTCCAAACAGATGAACATGGCTCTGGCACACCTTTGCCTAAGAGGCTGGGAGATTCTATAATTACTTACCACCCTAAGAAAAAAACCAACTAGTCAGTCAATTGTTTCTCTTTTTACTAAGATTTAGTGCCTAATCCAGAACTGAATGGTCAACAGAATCACACTGGACGAGCCGATTCACTTTCAACTGAACTTGGCATGGACCTGCATGGCAAAACACCTCCCATTGCACAAGTCTTTGATGTATTGGTTTCCTTCTCCATGCCCACCTTTTGGCTTGTTAGAGCAAGGAGGAAAGAGGAGAGGGAATCATGACTCCTCCCACACTTCGATGCTGCATACATAGTGGAGATCTCAGACATCAGCACTAGGACTGGGAGGGATTCATATCCCACCATTAGCAGCAACGTTCTGTAGGAGGACCCCTGCAGAGGCAAAAACTTTTCCCCAGTGCTTACCAGTACTTACTTTATTGCAGTCCCCTGTTTTTCCATCACCTGGGTACAAGTTGTCCAGAAAAGCTGTGGATGATGTCCCTGCCCCTGGGTGAAGGGGCTGGACTAGATGATGTTTGAAGGTACCTTCCAGACCAAACTGTTCTGTGGGAGCTGAGCAAACAAAAACATTTCAATAAGCTCCTGGAGAAGAAAATTGCTCACATTTTCCCCTTCCAGTGGCCTTTTGCAAAGATAAAAATGATCACAGCCATCAAAATAAATTAAAAAGTGATGGGGGAGGGGAGGTTAAAAAAGGTCAAAGGCTTCTATCTTGCAACTTAGGAGTTCCTGCACCATCTAAGAGCAAGTTCTAGGGCACCTCAGTGAGAACAGAGAGGTAGCTCAGTCTTGCAGAACCTGCGACTGCAAAGCATTTGGCTGGTAAACTGAAACCCCAGATAAAATCTTTGTCCCTTCTTTTGCCTGGATGAACTAGAGAAGCGTATCTTCCTTTTTGAGAGAAGGTACTGCTACAGATTCGGGTTTGCCGCAATTGGTTGCTTTGTTTCTTCTTTCCATTCCCCACAAATATAATCAGTATAACCAGCGCCGTGCTTTTCTTTTGTTGATAAATTACCGGACTACATCAGCAAAGATTTTCATTGCAGCCCTGTCTGAGATGAGCCGGTGAATAAAGGTTAAAAAGCCCAACCCTGGGAGTATCTGCGAATGTAACTTGCATAATGAGGGAGCGCTGCTGGTGCAGGGCTTCACTGACGTAACCGGCTCGGGAAAATTACCGAGGCGCCTGCTGAGGGACAGAAGTGACTAATTCTCATCGGCAGAGTCCCAGCTTATGAAGGAGCTGCTGCTAAGGTGATGGGCTAAAATAGATCTGGAGGGAAGCTGATTTTGAACAGCAAGGGCCTTTTTATTTATTTTTATAGAGAGCACTCTGTGCAGATTGCGTGCGGACTCTTTGTGTTTCTCTGCAGAAATCAGAGGGATAAACAAACCTGGAAGCAACTGCTTGTGCTTGACATCCTTTTGTTGGCGTTTATCAGACCCTGACAGGATCCCCATGTGGTTGCTAAGGGCAGCTGAGACTCGGCTAGACTGCGGGCTGTCCTGCTCCGGTCCTGCCTTAGATAAGCAGAGTTTGCCTCCTGAGGAGCATCACTCCGTATCTAAAAGGAGAGAAGGATTGCAGCCAGGAGCTTGCATAAGGAGCCAGAGCTGTCAGCTGCAGGTCGCTCGCCTCCAGCTGTCTGCGTGCTGCTGGGGATGCTGAGTGCTGCCTCAGGCTGTGCAGCAGCTCCTGGCTGGAAGCCATGAGATCTTAAGGATGAGGAGAGATGGAGTAAAGCCCCTGTGGAAGCCCCAAGAGTGCACCCAGCGCCAGGGTTTCAGGGTTTGACCCTTGATCTAATCCAGGAACAAACCTACTTACGTTACATGGGGTGGGATGCACCTGCTCAGGGCTGGAGGAGGGAAAAGTTAGTTTTCCAGCTGTGTGCTGTGGCCTTCATTCCTGGTGGTGGGCCAGGAGGACCCTCCAATGCTTCCCACAGGGTAGGGAAGAGTAACCAAGGAGAGGGAGAGTCCTCAGCCGTCAGCTCCTCCAGCACTGGGCTCCAAAGCAGGGGTGTTCCCACTCTGTGGCAGCCCCATTGCCAGAGGTAAGACATACCTCATCCTCTGGCTCTTGCAGGGGGCCATGCCAGCGAGGTCTTCATCCATGCAGACTCCCAGTCCCATGCCTAACCCTTTCTCACTGTGTGACTTCTGGGCTGCAGATGTGCAACAAGGCTTTCCTGTCCAACACTGAAACTGAGAAAACCCATCTGGGATCAGATAAATAGGAAATCAGACCACGTCTCATCCTCTGCCAAGCTGGAAGCCAGTTACAGATACAGAGCAGATGCCTCCTGCCCAGTTTCCTCTGGAAAGGCACAAAGGGCTGAGCATAAGGAAAGCAGCAAATCTGTGACACTGGAGCTGGTCACAGAAGAAGGATGCTGGCTTGTCCCCGCAGCAAGAGGTTTCAGTGACTGCTCTTTCTGTCAATGGTTCAGACAAAGTGGCTCCTTGGTTCATCCAAAAATTGGGTATCAGAACCAAGAGGCACGGAGATGTCTGAAGTGAGACACACTTGCACTAAAAAGGACCCTGCTGTCATGATGATTAGGAGACTGGAACATCCTTCTTACGAGGAAAGGCTGAGAGACCTGGTGCTGTTCAGCCTGAAGAAGAGAAGACTGAGTGGGAACTTTATCAGTGCTTATCGTGAAGAAAACATGTACATATTTTTAGGTAATATAAAGTATACATTGTATGTATACATACCTAAAGGCCAGATGTCGAGAGGATGAGATAAATCTTTTCTCTGTAATGCCCAGTGACAGAACAAGGGCTAATGAGCACAAGAAAGCTCCACTTGACCACGAGGAGAAATTTTACTGTGAGGGTGAGGGAGCCCTGGCACAGGCTGCCCAGGGAGGGTGTGGAGTCTCCTTCTCTGGAGGGTTTCAAAACCCACCTGGACACATTCCTGTGTGACCTGATTGAGGTGAACCTGCTTTAGCAAGGAGTTGGACTAGATGATCTCTAGAGGTCCCTTCCACAATATAGAGATGATTCCACAATAGTGGAAGCAACACATCTGCCAGGTGTGAACTGCACAAGCAAGTAGGATTCAGTCACTGGATATCTCCAGCAAGGTGGACAGAATGAGATCTGAGGCTGGACAGATAGCTCAGGGAAGCCTGGAAATGTTTCCAATGCTTCACGATCTTCCCCCAGCTACTTAAGTGGCTCAAAGCTTTTGCACAAACATTATCTGCAGTATGGGCCTCTGCAATGAACAACTGCTTTCTACTAAATCCTGTGCACAAACTATGTTACTACCACCATGTGTACAGAAGCTGAATCTGTATTTATATAGTATTGGCTGTTGTAAATGTACTCATGTAGGCTTTAAACCCATGCCTGGTTTTCTGATGATTGTTTTGACCAATGCTAATTGGCTGAAAATGAATGAAGCTACTCATCAAATCTTTCTCCCAGTTAAATGTGCTTTTTTTCTCCTCAGTCAGATCAAGACATGCCCCAGGAGAGAGCAAAAAGCCCTGGGAAGTGAGGATAGCTCAAGCCACAGCCATGAGTGTGTGGGGAGCCCTAGGGAGCCTGGAGCTGCCTACCACAACCCCAAGGGCGGCACAGCCCCTAGGAAGCACTGGCCCCTCAGTGTCCTGAGTGGTACCAGTTGTCAAAGCTGTCTGTCCATACACAGTAGCTTGCTCCTGATAATATACATGCAGCAAACATCTCTAATCTAGATGTACATAGTATCACAGAAAAACAGTGATTAAACAGTAGCTTTGCTGGTGGTATATAGTAGCAAACACCACCAGCCTTGTAAGAGGCTCTGAAAAACGTATTCATGTGAAGTCAGTGTGGGAAGCATGCACTATGGTGCCATGCGGTGGCTGAGTTAAGGTTTAATTGCTGAGATAACACTCTCAAACAAAACTAATGTAGACACAGCTGAAAACTACAAGTCAAAGAAACTGCCTTTCCGCTCTTTATAAGAATAATCTTTTCCACTTAGTTTTAACTCACCTGCTGCCAGCAGTGCACAGAATTGCAAAGAGGTGGAGAGCTGGTGCTTTGCAGGAGCATCAGCTAACCCTAAGGATCCTAAAATCTATCCAGAGTTAAATGTTAAGACAGTGGCTGATTGCATTTTGTTCTATTGACTAGACAAAGGCTCCAAATTAGTGTGTGGGGAAGTGCTGCTCTGCTACAGTCCTTCTGCATGACCTTGTGCAGGTCGTGTAACTCAATGTGTTTCATTTTCTGGAATAGCACCAGCCATTACCCAGATCTGCTGCAAGCTAGCTTAGTAATTACTAGTGAGGTGGTTTAAGAAGCTGTGCTAACATTCTAGAAAGAAACCACAACCAAAATTATTTTGAAGCTGAGCACCTCAGGCTGTATGGAAATGTTTCAGTGCAAGAAAAATGGACTTTAACGATGTGGGGGCCCTTTAGTGCACAAGATTTCCGCTGGCTCAGCGGTGAAGAAAGGATCTGTCTGGTGAGCGAGCACAGGTGTACTTTGCTTCTGCACTGAAAAAGCTCTGCGACTGCTTCCCACAAAACAAGTACTAAGAGATTGTCATATATTTACTGTATCTAATGCCACTCCTTGTGCTCCTCAGGAGTGTTCCCATGCAGCCTGCAAATTCTCATCTCTTCTCAGCACCTTGTGCAGACTGATGTATGACCTACTCTGCAGAGGGCATATTTATTAGGACATATAATGCATACCAGCAAAAAAAAAATCACCACTGTGTTTCTTTTTTGTTTTTACGTCAGACTCATCTTGGGGCCAATATGAGGAGAGCCAAAATGATGGCGTTTTTAAAGGCAGCAGACACCATCTTTCTCTCAAGCAAGTGGTCTGAGTGCCTGTCCCATCACAGCACATCTGTTTCTGCACCCAGCTGAGTCTCTGGGGAAAGTTTTATGGGGGTAGATGGAAGTTGAAGCACAACCTTTAGGAACATCATCCACCCACACCTGCCAGCATCCATCTTTTTTGCTGTGGAGTTTGTGCACTACTTGGCATGGTTGATTTTTTTTTTTTTTCCCAGGCTGCAAGTAGCAAATCACTTTAGTGACTGCAGGAGTCATCCAACTCAGGGCTTGAAAAAGCTGGTGTGTCTCAGCTTCCCACAGCCTAACAAGAGAGGGCAACTTTCTCTAAGTAACTCCCAAACAAGTTCAGGAGGCCCAGAACAGACAAAATGGATGTCACTGAGTTCATTTCTCAGTCATTCATTGATTTTCTTCTGTTTCCCTACTTTCTTTTCACAGAAACACACAAGCACACTCCTCCATAACAAAGTTTTGGAGCTCCAAACAAGGAGGAGAAGGAAGGCAGATTTTTTTTTTTTTACCTTGCCTAAAGTTTTAAAGCCACCTCCATTGTGCCTTCTGAAGGAGTTTTGAGTATGGGGAAAAAATACAGATAATATCGCAAAAACATTCTGAACTGTAAGAATATTACACCCATAAAAAAGCCAGCCCAAGCTTATAAAACTTTAACAGTGGGAGTATTAAAAATGCAGAGGGGACCAACAGAGAGCAGAAGGGAGAGCAGTAAAGAAAAGAAGAACCTAGCAGGAGGAAATACACAGAAATATGTAGCTTAGCTCAGGTACTCTACACATCAGCCCAACACAAATTAGATGTCATTTAGTGGTTGGATTTGATGATTATATGATTCTAAATATTTTGTCACCCCAATGTGAACTTTTTGTTAGCAGTAGCTATTTAGGACAGCATGAGGCAAAGGAAAATGGGTGCAAATGCTGAGGATTTACTAGCCAAGAGAGAAGCATTTACAAATATCCAAATGGTGGATGTCAGGAAGTTGGGACATCCCTTTTTTCTATGGTAGCTAGCAACAGGACAAGGGGTAATGGAATGAATCTGGAACACAAAAAGTTCCACTTAAACATAAGAAAAAACTATTTCACTGTGAGGGTGACGGAGCCCTGGCACAGGCTGCCCAGAGTGGTTGTGGAGTCTCCTTCCTTGGAGGTCTTCAAGACCCGCCTGGACATGTTCCTATGCGACCTGATCTAGGTGAACCTGCTTCTGCAGGGGGGTTGGACTAGATGATCTCTAAAGGTCCCTTCCAACCCCTAACGTTCTATGGTTCTATGATAAAGAGCGAGCACATCAGGTCAAGGAGATGGGGACATTTCTGACCTGGTACGCAGAAAGGACCACCATTTGCAGTTGCCAGGCTGATAAATATGGCTTTTCATGAATCCAGCAAGCCAGGGATTGTGGAAGATGATGGGAGAAGATCTGGGAACAAGGAAGGAGAAGTGACTGAGGAATGCGGGGGGAGGGGGGTAGCAACGAACCAGTTCTTCTGGTCTCTGCAAAAGATTCCTTGTTGCCAAGTAGGAATGTGCTCATTAAGATGAGGTGTCCCAAAAGAGATTTAGACTGGGCCAAGAACCAGCCAATGGGCCGAAAACAGGCTATGTTGAAAGGAGAATTAAAATTTGGCAGGGAGTGCCCAGTGGAGTTCATTGAGGAGCTGTCTTGGATGCTATCTTAATCCATATTTATCTTCAAACAACCCTAGCAGAGAAAGCAGGAATGACGTGAAGTTGGGAGTCACTGCTAGTGCTGATAAGGGCTGGAATCTTACGTAGAAGGAGCTAGGTGCCCTTAAGGATGAGACAGAGACAAATGGGATGTAATTTAACAATAAAAAATGCACTGCCGTGTACTTGGACACTAGAAACAAGAATTTCTGCTGTATGCTGGCAGCTTATCCACAAAGCAGCAGAGATGGATCACTCAGGCATGAGATGGCTTTGAGCCACGAGTGTCTCACATTTAAGAAAAGGCAAATGCAAACGGAGGCGGCGTCAGCTAGAATATTTCCAGCAGGGCCTTAGAGAGAGCAGTGCCAGGGGCCGAGGACCCGCTGTGTCCTCAGCGGTGCTCGGGACCGTGTCCAAGCTGCTGGGCACACCTTTTTGTGCCAGCTCAGCCCTCAGCCCCATGCCTCAATGGACCCCAGTGGCACCCTGAAGCTTGAGGGGCTACATGGGGATGTGACCGCTCTCTGTAACCACTTCTTTCTCCAGCATGTCCGCTGAGACGGGCAATGAGTTATTTAAGCTTCAGGATAATGCTGGCCATTGAGCAAACCCCTCTAAACTATTCCTGGCTATGTTTAGACAAGAAATGACAGAACCAATGACCACTGAAGTAATGAAATTCCGCAAAGGCTTTCCTGCAGGAATCCTAGGAGCAAAGTGCTGCCTACTTTTAAGATGGAACTTTGCAGGCCTATGAAGGGGATTGCATAACATGACTATGTGTGACAGAAGTAGATGCGACACCACAACCCTGGAGATTCTGTCCAGTCCCATAATTTTGAACTTGTTATCTGTAAACAGAGCTATAGAAATTGATAGAACAGGGGCATCTAGCTAGGCCCTGGTATTAAATCTGCAGAGGAATCATGGACAGTACTTTGGGGCAAAGAAACAAGGTATGGCTTATTTCAGACTTTGCCGTTAGAAAGGCCCACTCATGACCTGAGAATTGAGTCTCCAGGGCAAGGCAAAGAAAGGAAGCCAAAGTAGACAAAGCCACCACATGAAAATTCACCATTTGAAGGGCAGTGCAGATCTCTGCTGTGCTCCTAAAAAGGCAACATCAGAGCAGACACAGCTCTTATCTATGCCAGCTGTCCCATAGGCTTGAGGGGACCTTTTATTCCTTCCAAGCCTAGAGCTAGAAAACCCAAAATCAGATCATCTTCTTAATCCAACTCATTAGTAATATAGGTGGGCAACGATGAAGCCATAACAAGAATCCATCTGAATGCTACCTTCTTCCATGGCCTCAACACAAAGAGAATTTTTGTGGTGAACTGAAAACCATCCATGTTCCTATCACACCCTTTTTAACCATAAATGATCCAAAGGACAGAGACCAGCTTTACCCATCACAGCACATCCCATGAGTGGGTTGGAAGGGTCAACATGTGTCAAGGCAAATAGTGTGGCCAGTTCTCAGGATCGGTAGTGACTGGAGGATCTAGATGAGTCTATAGCAAGGGGAGTGTCTCCAGGGCTATAGTGCTTCTCTGCTGTCCCCTGGGTCAGGAGTTTGGGGCATGGTGGGCTTGAGTTAAGCCAGGAAGCAACAAGGGCTGTTTCTGAGGCTGTATGGGGTACAATCAGCACCTCTGGCATGACAGATCCATCTGACCGACATGTGTACAGAAAAGGGAAACAACCACCTGAAAGAATGGTTGGTATACTAGGACTAGCAAAAGAAGGTTTGTGTGAAGGTAGAGGGTCTCCAGCCCACAGCATAGGAACTGACATCACTAGATGATGGTGGTGATACCTCTAGTTATGGAGCAAGTGTCTTCACCAAGAGGACACAACACCCTTCAGGCTCATGTGTGACACTGCGTTTAGAGGGTGATTTTGGGCCAAGGACACTGCTGTTCACTTTCACTGCTCTGTTAGGGCTGGGACATGCTACCTCTTCTATTCATTCTGTTTAATTTTAAAAGACTCCTCCTGTCCTAGTTGTCTGCTACATCCATCACACTATTGTCTCTTGCGAGAGGTTTTCATTAACACATCTGCTGTCAAAGCATAGTGTGAGAGGGAAACTTCTTCCCTCGGTTCTCTTCCATACCTCACCTTCCTCAGCAGTGTCCTGATGGTCAAGACGACCTGTATAGTCGTACACCAGGAAGATAAACGTGACAGGGTACTGGGGACCTGCAGAGGAGAAATTCTAGGACTTGTGATTGCACTGAAAATAACAGTTGACCTCTGTGCTGCAGACTGGCTTTCGGCAAGCTCTAGCTCTCCTTGTACAAATGTGTGATTTAGTTTTTTTTATTCTGACAGTGACAACAAAGACATCAAAAAGGAGAGTAAAGGGAGAGAAATTGCAGGGAATAACATGCAAGAGATGATCACCTTTTGCTTGGGAACCGTATTTTTTTTCCCTTCTCTTAGGTACTCTCTAGAGTTAATAGCAGATAGACCTTGAGAGTTCATGAAAGCCTCAAGTCTCAGTGCTCCAGGACACTAAGGCCCCTACAGAACTTACTTTCCAGCCACACCAAGGGCTACACTCTTTTTGTTTGCAGAGATGTGGAAATCCAGTCTCAATTTAATGAGTGTTGGAGTGCCCCTCCAAGTCCCCTGTATGCACACATCAGCTTTGCTCTGAGTATTTCAGCTGTAGAATGTCAAGTCTGGCAAAAGACAACAAGTAATGCCAAATAATCCCCCCATCTGATTCCCATCCTCTATACCATGACATCCCAGGTCACCCAGCCCTGTACCCTGCCTCATGATGACCTGACAGCAAAGATGTGTGTGCAGATTCTCTACCACCCTTGCACTGGAGACCCAGGCTGCACTGACACCTTCTCCACAGTGCCAGCTCCAGGCACATCCTCATGAGCTCCTCTTTCTAGGGACCAAGTTGCACTGGGGAAATTTGTCTGAGCAGACCTCTAGCTCTTCCAAACCTTTATTCTCCAGGGGAGTGAGACTAGGCATCTGGTTAAATTTCTCACTGATCCCTCCGTCTCATGCCTTGAGGAGTGCTTGCTGATGTGACGGCCCACCACTGTAAGATGTACCCACCCTGGAAATCATTTTTCCTCCTTGACTCACTGCAAGGGGCCAACTGCAATACTGGAACAAGAATCAGGAAAACTTCTTAGGTGCTTTGTCTAGCATTAAAGCTGAAACACAGGTGACGAAGGATCAGTCACTGAATATCAAAGTACCCACAGCACTCTGTCCTGCAGCAGCTGAGGGGATGCAATGACCTCCAGTGAAAAGATGCAGACTAATTCCACTGTCTTCAGCCCTTTTAGAGGAATTTATTTTTTCCCTGAAGAATGGAAGGATCGATTTAAAATCTACCAGCCAGTTCACTCTGGCCTCTAGATTGCTTTTAAAGCACTGGCCCTGTGAGAATCCCCCACTTACATTCACTTCCTGCCCTCCCCAGTGTAAAGCAGACTCCTCTGGCTCCTCGCAGGTCAACCTGGCAGCCTTAAGTAACATTCCTTTCAGCAGTTTATCTTCTGCCAAAAAAAACCCCTTGATCCTTGCTCGGGAAATGAGAGCTGTTCTGTATAAACTCTATGTGTTAAGAGGCTGTGGCCCCGCTAAAACTGGCCGGAGGTAGCAATAACTTCCTTGGTAACCAGCTGCTTTCTTCCTATGGCAGAAGGACTTGCAGAGCATGGGGTGAGCTGGCTTGGGGAATGGGTTAGGGTCACCCCTGACTGAGTTGAAGAGGTGTAAAGTAGTGTGTTCTGCTTTCCCTGAGGCAGCTGGTCTGCAGATCTCAGAGACAGTCTCTTGCTCACACCAGAGAAAGCTGGAAATTGCAAGATGACATGCAACAAATGACAGATCGACAGATCCGCAGGGTTCTGGTGGAGAGTATTTTTACTATATTGATTTGACTATACTGATTTTGTCTATATTGGATTTTTTTAGTCCAGATAGGCTTTGGCTATCTCTCAGAAAGGCTGATGATCCCATGCTGAGAGTCTCTGCCTGGCATGTGGGACAGTCACATCAGGGCCTGTATCTAAGCAGGGACACAAATTGTTATCCCATGGCCCGAGCAAGGGAAAGATGACAAGGGGGAGAGGCTGACTTGGGGTCTGGATCTGCCCAGCCTGGCACATCTCATTTAGTTCATCCTGAGCTCTGGCCAGAAAGGTGAGGAGGAGATGGATGACAGTAACGGGCTGAAAAAAACCCTTCAAGTTAGTGCATTTTGCCCTGAGTCAGCTGCCAGGGGTTCAGGCAGGAGGCAAGATGTGTAGGAGATCCAGCCCCTCACCAGCCAAAACACAGCCTGAGCAGATGCTCCTGAAAAGTCATCAGGTGTCAGCATGTGATACAGCTTCCCAGGATGTCAGGATGACGTGCCTAAGTCCATCCAGGCTTGCCAAGGACAGGAAAGAGTGCCATGCCTCTGTGCCCCAGCCTGTTTTGCTTGGAAGAGGCCTTGGGTTTCACTGCAGATCTGCACAGGGCAGAGATCAGACACCCATCCCTTAGAACAGTAGAATCATCTTGATTAGAAAAAAATCTTTAAGATCATTAAATTCAACCACTGACCTAACACCACCAAGCCCCTGTGAGCCAGGGAGTCACTTAGCTCATACAGCTCATGCATCAGAGAGGCTTTAACCTCTTCTGTGCATTTTATTTGGGAAAGAGCGATCTGCCAGAGGGTCTCTTCTATCCTTTGCACATTCACTTCCTGCCCTCCCAGCTGTGATTCTCAGAAAAAGTGCGCTCTGTTCTTCCTGCTTGGGCCAGAAAGCGTTCCATTTGTGGGGAGTGCTTTTGACCTGCAGGCAATTGCAAGTGGGCTTGGGTACCCACTTGACAGAATATGTGTTGTCGTGAGGTAACTGGTGAAACTCTTGATCCCTCTCCCAGTTTACATTTAACTCGGCCCCATGGGATGTCCTGATGCAAGAGACGCTGCACGGAAAAAAAAAATCCATGTAGCTGCATTATGCCTCTCAGGGGTGAGCTGATCAATCAGTCTAAAGAAATTCGATTTGTTCAGCTTGTCAGAGGGAAAGCCAGGAGGTGATTTGATCATGGCTGACAACTCCCTCCCCGAGAAGGAGTTGTGTGCTCCTGCAAGAGGCTCTATGCACTGCTGCAGTTGCGTGTGTGCCCAAGCATCCAGGCAGGCTGGCTCAGATCAGGAATAAAGGTGTGCATTTGTGCCACCAAGATAATGAACCACTTCTACAGCTTACCCAGGGACACGGCGCAACGGCTTGCAGCCTTTAAATCAGGGCTGACTGCCTTTCCCAAAGATTTATTAGATCTCCAAAGAAAGTCCTGGGCTTGACGCACAAATCACTCTCTGTGTTATATCAAGGGTCATGCTAGCCAAATGTAATGGCTCCTTCTGGCCTTGAAATTTATGGCTCATGTCAAAGGGACGAATAACTCCTCCAGCAGTGCCTGCTAGAGGAGGGAGAATTCCTGGGACTTGACCATCTTAGTGTGGCAAAAAAGCGGGTGGTCCCTCCATCCTGCATGGCTACGTGGCAGAGGCACAGGGGACGCCAACACTGTGCTGAGTAGCAGCATTGGGACACAGCCCCCATCCTTCTCTGGGCTTGCCAATGGAGGTGAAGAGTCCTACACAACTCAAAGCCCTTGCTGAAGCTGGCTAGCTCCGTGGGGACACAGCCCCTATCCTTCTCTGGGCTTGACACAGAGTGGGAGAGTACTACACAACCCAAAGCCCTTGCTGAAGCCAGCAGTGTGAGTTGTCAGAAGGAAAGGGGATGAGAAATGTTCTGCTTATCTTTCAGGCAGATTTTGTTTTGCAAATGAGGTTTAAAAAAAAAAAAAAAGAAAAGAGTATGTCTCCTGCCAATCCTGTTTTAATACCTTTTCAGCACAAGGATCTCCAGCACCTCAACAAACGTCATATGCTTTGGGATGGCTCAGTGAGACTGGAGGGGGAAAGTCAGGCTCCTCCCCTCCCCACACCACCCATCCCTCTGTAACGCTTACCCCGGTGCAAATTTCCATCTCCTAAGCGAGACGCTTGTTCCTCTTGTGCAGAGACTTCCAATTTTCTCTCCACGCAATGATTGCGGCAAAGGCTCTGCGAGGGGGAGGGGGAGAGCTCTGTAAAATGATAACCCCGGGGGTAAGTCTTCAACAGGATCTACACAGTTTTAGCTGTGCAACTGTCATTTACAATAATGGGAGCCGTGCAGCTAAATAAGCGTACTGGAAATATCCTGTTCCCCGGCTGCCCAGCCTAAATAATAATGATAATGAAAAAAACCACCCCAAACCACAGAAGAAGGAACAAAAAGGTTCTGTTCTCTCACCACAGGGGCTCAAGAGAAGACCTGTGGCAGAAGCAGAGATGTCACTCACTCCTCACCCATCACAGTGCAGGGCAGCAGGGAATAAGCATTTGTGATGCTGGGAGAAGGCTGACAGCTCTCTGGGCATATGTTACTGTAAATTTGAAATTAGAGCCTCCGAGGGGATGCAAAATGACAAACCCAGCTGCTGGTAGGGGTGCTGGCTGCCAACAGTGTAAAGTCTCAATTATTTACCATTTGCTAAAGGACATTGCTTTCTGCAGTCACTCTGAAATATGCGTAAAGCACATCTTAATCCCTCCAGCATGTCGGCTGGTGGAGGCAGCCCCAGCCCTTCCCTTTGGAGCAGGGTTTGAGACTGGGGCATCCCAGTGTGACTCCTGGCCATGTCAGGATCCAGCACTGCAGAGCCATCCAGGAGCTTTGCCAGCCTGCTCTGTCAGCCACAAGTCAGCCCTGATGGCCAAGGCAGAGGTCAGGCTGCGAAGGATCCAGGCTGGGACCCCTACATGAGACAGCCGCAGCTCTGCTTCCTCCACTCCTCCCACTGCAAAACTGGCAGGGGAGAATTGCATTTTATAAACTGAGTGTGTGTGTGTGTGTGTGTGTGCAAATAAAACAGATGGTGAGGGTGTTTACATTAGCACTCATGCTGGAAGTGCTTAGATTATCTTCCTTCTTAGCTAAATTAGGGCCCAATTTGGGCTGGGAGCATCACTTTTAAAAATCACTGTTCGTCCTGCTGTTGGGGAACGTGGGCTCCCATGGAAATCTTTATTCATCAAAATTCTCCCTGAGTCTAAAGGACCAAAACCTTCTATATCTGGGGCTTTGACAAGTCAGGACATTTCACGAGCACTGGTGGCTGCTTAATCACAGGGTCCTCATGAGGTTCAGTCATCCTGAATAAGTCATCAAGGCCGTGAGTCATGTCACAGGTGGGCTCCACAGTGATTCAAGGATGAGATACCCTATCTTGATTTATTTCATGATGTCATTACCCAGAAGAGAACTCATAAAGAAGCATTTCCAAGCCTTGTGTCCCACCTCTTCCAGTCGAGTTAGCAGTCTCTCCTTGCTGGCTCCAGAGATAGATGGACAGAGGAGCAAGAGATGCTACTTCAACATCTTAACTTGAAAGAAAAGGCTTCAGTGGCAGTCTCACTTGACCTCCACTCTCTTGCTGTCTACCTAGGCTTTCCTCCAAAGGCTGAGCATGTGGCAAGGCTTTCCCCTGGCTGGCTGAGACAGTGTTATCCTCCAGGGAAAAATCGTAACTTGCAGCAGTTGGGCACAAAACAAGTACTGCTTCTTTGATGATAAGCCAAAGGGGAGGTATAAAGTCCATATAAAACTGTCTGTTGAAATGCTTTGGCTGCATCATTGATACCCCCGGTGCTGTGTCACCGTGAAGACAGCCACAAGATTGATGCTTGGCTGTTAATGGCAGTGGATCACTGCTAATGGCTGCAAGCAGTTGCTGGAGAGCTGTTTGCATGCTCTCAGTATGCCCTCTGCTCAGGGCTGGGAGGAGTTTTATGGCCAAGCATTCCATACTTGTTGAGTATTCAGGCAAGTGACTGGGTGCCTTGTGCCCATCCGTGGTATTGGGGTTTCACGGGTAGCAGCCCAGGAATGTGGGCAAGCCATGGCCACTGGCAGGGCACATGCACCTCTGGTCAGAGCACCCTGCTCACCATGTGCACGTGTCAATTTCTTTAAGAGCTGCATCCAAGGTAAATGAAGTGAAGACATGAGCTTTCTGCATGTCCCAGCAAAGCGAAAATGCCCAGCTGTTCATTTTCTGCTCATGGCCACAGGGTTTCTCCCTCCTTACTTGCCAGACTTAGAGTAAAGGAAACATCTCCACCTGTGATTTGTAATCTGAAATTTTAGTGATAGCTCCTGTGTCAGCATTTCTGAGGAAAGGTAAGGGATGCCACACCCCAGAATAAACTATCTGGGAACTTGGAAAGAAAAGATTCTTGATCTGGAGTCATCTTTTTTTCTTGTAAAATAATCAGACATTAAAACAACCCTACTTTATGCCATATGTGTCCATAGCTGGACGTGTGCTCGTGCATATGCAAAAGTATGAGACCCATAAAATAAACAGCAGGGAAAAGTTGAAACTTCTGGGTATAATCTAGGTCTGCACCACAATCTGTGGGAATTTTAATCAGTGGTTTCAGCACGGCTTTACCCCTCATTGCAGCAGCGGGTGCGACCTGGGAACTTTCCACTGCTGGAAAGGGAAGAATCTCAGCACAAGGACCTGGCACTCGCTTCTAGCCTCGGGAGGATCAAAGATGTCAGAGGCTGTTGTAGAATATAAATCATTGTATAGCACGAGTTCAATGGCTGCCGTCTCCCAGTGAAGCCTGCGCATTTGGAGCCCAGGATGACTAAGTCAGCTGGCTTTGCAGGAGGTGGGATTGGACAAATTGTTCCATTAAAAACAAATTAAAACAGTAAAACTTCCCTGCAGATAGCTTTCACTGCACTGCAAGTGGCCTCTGGAGAAGCATGGCGAGTTGCTCTCTCAAAAGCAGGACGGAGGAACTCTCACACTCCTCATGACCAGGGCAGAGAGGAGCTGCATGACACCGCATGAGAGCTGGGTGACCTGGACGAGCAGGGTGGGGGCCACCCTCATCCTCACAGGGTGTCGTGGTTTAGGCCCATCAGGGAACAAAGACCACGATTAGCCTCAAGTACCGAAGAGGCTGAGAATTGCTCGAGGGCAGGGAGGGCTTAATTGCCGCTTAAGGTTCAGGACAAAACAGACCAGGCTACTCGGTTCGGGGAAGAAAACAGAAAATAATTTAATGCAACATCAACTAAAACATACCCACAAAACCCCAAAACATAACCAAAATGAAACAACACAGAGGAATACGTCAATGAAGAGTCCAACCAGCCTTTTTAAGAACACCTTCCCGCCACACCTCCCCTCTTCCCGGGCTCAGAGCCCTGATCCGGGGTTTTTACCTTGCACCCCCCTGAACGGTTCCGGGGGGGCAGGCAGTGGAGGTCTCAGTCAGTCAATAACTTCTGCCGTCTGTCCCTCCTCAGGACGGGTGAACTCCACACCAGTCCTCCCTGCGAGTCCGTGGGGTAACTCACACACATGGCAGCCCTGCACGGGCTGCTCTGACGCGCACCCATTCCAAAGGCTGCAGCTCCTCTCTGCCTCTCGTGTGGGGCTGCTCTGCGGCACACAGGCTCTCCAGCACGGCCTGGGCCATGGCCGTCTCCCCACACAGTCCCTCGCCCGTCCGGGCTCACTCACATGGAGCTGCTGGTGGCTCTCAGTCCTGCCACGGATCTCCACAGGTTTCAGGGGCACAGCTGCATTCTCACCACGGCTTGCAGAAGGGTCTCCGGTCTACTGCTTCTCCTTCCTTCCTCCTCTGGCTGAAGGGTCCGCGTGGTCGCCTCCATCTTGTATCCCTCTTACACCTCCTGACTCGTATTCCAAATTCCCGTCCCCTAAATAGTGATGGCAGAGGCGCCAGATTGGCCCAGCCGGGCCGGAGGTGGGTGTGAACCCAGGAGCTAGGGGAGAGTCCGCAAACTCTTTACCGGGTCTTCACTGCAACCCGCTCCCCCTGTTACTAAGCCAAAAGCTGCTCCTTGCTAAACCAGAACACAGGGCCACATCATACAGTTTTGCAGTAGCCCAACAGGGATAGATTCCATAGTTCAATGTTTGCGGCCTTTGTCGGCAGCATGGCAGGAAGGACAAAATGCTACACTGAGGAAACCCAATCCCATCATGACATCTCCCCATCCTATCAGGTCTGACCTTACTCTTCAGAGCAGCATCCTGCCCATGAAGGACTGCTGTCAGGGACCCCAGCAGGACAAGCATCAGGTCCTGGGGAGGAGCAGGGACCAAACCACTTCTCCCTCTGCTTCCCTACGCACTGTTTGTTTCTGATAGGGTAGCTGTGTACCATGCTTTGAACTATGTTGGTTTTACTTGTGGAGGTCTTGAGCACAGAAAAAGTCAGAATTTTGACCGCAACCTGAAGCGAGACAACTCAAGAGCTAAGGCCATTCCCGGAGAACAAGTGAATATCAGCACCACCAGAATAAGAAATGTAACGGATGAGGTGCAGCTGAGGCTTCTCAGGATTTTATACCCGTTCCATACACATCTCCGACACCGTATCCCACAAGGGCTGTCCCCACTTGCCTGTGACACCACCAGAGTCTTGTTCATCCCTCTTTTTCTCTTGTGAGATGGAAAGATCGCTGAATCTATGAGGTAAGGAATGGATCTCCCTTCTGAGATTTATTTGTGTATGAAGATGGAAGGAAATATGTTTTGATAAACAAATTTGGCCAGTGGAACATGGCAATCACACAGAAGAGAGTGATCAGTGGGAATAACCAGCACCTAAATGTACCCCAGGTCTGGCTGTGAAAGCTGCTGCTACCCTCACTGCTGGTCCAGCTTTCCAAATAGAGCAGGGAAACTTCTGAAGGGCTGATCCAGATGAGACCAAGATCCTTCTTGGCTTTCACAAGCAGCTCTTTGCTCATGGAAACTCTTTGGGATCCAGGGAGGAGGCCATGAGGTGGTCCTTGGCAATGTCCCACAAAAGCTGAATGCAGCTCCAGGTACTGCTTTTGGGGCTCATGGCACTGCTGGTGCAAGAGTGGAGAGGGTTTTGCCACATACCACAAAGTTTAAGGGAGCTCTAGCTCCTTTGCTGCTCCTCTCTCCCCTTTAACCAGCCAAGGGCAGAAAGATGTCTGTGCTCAGGCTACTTCACCACAATTTTCTTGACCATCCTATGAATTTTCTTGGGGTTTGATTAATCTTATTTTGGTAGCAGTTTCTTTCCCATATAATCTCCTTATTTTGTAGATGACAATGTTTCTTTTATATAACATCTCACAGGAGAGATGGGCTCAGTAGAGTGAGAGGTGGCTTGCTCCCCAGTCTTCTCGCTCCCCTCCTACCACCTTGTCAAACCCCAGTCTTGGCACCCATCATTTCTGACTCACTCCCAGGCTCAGGCTTGGAGTGGGAAGGCAGGCAGCATCCAAACAGCTACTGCCTCGGGTGAAATATCAAAGGTGAAAGGTTTGGCTATTGACTGAGAAACACACAGGCAATCTCGCAACATTTGTCTTTCCTCTGCTTCGTATTGACTTTTGTTTTATCGTTGTGATAACAGGTAAGAAATCACTGCCTTAATTTTCACTGAGACAGCTCTTCTGTCAATAGACTTCAGTTCTCCTGGTCTCCTCCTTCCTCCCTTTTCACAGATTATCTTCTCACCAAAATGGAAAATTATCTTCAGATGATGTTGGCAGAGGCAAGGCTGACAGGAAGACAAATCTAAACAGTGGGCATGAACCATAAATATTGTTAAACACTTATTTCAGCTTGTGTTGCCTCACTTCTGGGAAATTATATCTAGCATTTAAAAAACGCAGCTGCCCGTGAGTGTATGTGTGTGTGTGTATGTGTGTGTTAACCAGCATGTCAACAGCACAGTGTCTTGTTTGCCTCTCTATATCAAAGTAACACAGGCACTCCAGCAAAGAGGAGCTGAAATCTACCAGGCAAGGAGTGCTCTTTGTCAAAGACCAGCATCATATGGCTGGAGAAGAGCTTGTATGGTAGAGACAGGGACAAACACAGGGAAATTACAGGTGCATTAATCTGATCTCAGTCACATGTGGGCTCAGGGTAGCTGTTTCAGGAAAAAGTAATTGTCACTATCGTAGTAAAGGAGGGAGGTTTGTGGGTCAGCTGAAAATCATCTGCAGGATCAAGCTAACCTCTATCTTTCACAGGATTAACAGATCTTAATATGTTTTTCGGCCTGTGCTAAAGTGACATTTCCATTAGAGTAAGATAAAACAGCCAGTGTTGCACCAACCACTTCTGAGAGTTCAACAGAAACGTACAGGGCATTCCAATTGTCTTCCAGTGAAGTGACTTGACTCTGGTACCAGCAAGCAACAGACTTTTCCAATGAACTCCTTATAGCAGGAGACTGAAAGACTTGAGCTTATGCCTTTTTCTACATTGCCTCCCTGTGTTGGCCCTATACTCTAAAGTTAAGGTAATCAGAAACACATGTAGGCAAGAAGTCAGCTTTGAAGACTGGGGAGGTCCTAGGACATTTTCCAAAGTGTAGGAGAGGCTGCAAGACCCGACCCACCTCCCAGCATCCATAGGCTGCAATCTGGTAAAGTTATGTATAGGCTTGTGTGACTTGGCTGTTTGTCACAGCAGGGACCCAAATCCAGAGACCCAGGAGTTCCTTTCACCTCTGTTCTTTGTACATGCCTCTGACACACAAAATCACAGTAGCACTCAGAACTCGTAAAAATACGTATGTTAATCCATTAACAAATTTTGATTAGTGCCCACAATGAGGGGCCTTAAAAGCTCTGAGCTGCTAAGGTTTTTCAGAAGGATGTTATGTTCCGGGCTCAGTCAACAGAAGGCAGCTAAAGCTTTAGGAAGCAAAGGTCATTCATTTTTGCAGGGTGTCAGCGATTCTGGATGGACTGTCAGGGAACAGCTTCCTTGATTCATAGATATTTTTATGAACTGAAACGACCCTGCTCAGTGGTCATATTTTGTCTGAGAACTGGATTTGCTCTCTTTGTAAGAAATAGCCAGACACCAGCAAGTGCCGTAAGGGTGTAGAGAGGAAAGGGAGACCAGGAAGAGTACATTACCTTTAGTACACTGCTTTTTAAAGAGGGGATGTAAATGGGGAAGATGGAAATCAGATACCTTCTCATTGCTTAAAATGCCTGTCTTTGAAACAAGAGAGAAACAAGAAAACTAGAGGTCAGAGCTACTAAGCAAAGAATGGCCTCTTAGGAAAGACACTCAAATCCTTTGCTGTCATAAGCTAAGCAAGGTAATGAATCACGTTTTTACTAGGGGGACTTTATGGTAGAGAACTTTGTTTTTCTAGGAAAGCCATGTAGGAATTAAAAACCAGACAAAGAAGCAATGCTTTCAAGTGTACATTTTAAGATGAAAGACAACAAACTCGAAGAACAACTCTTTCGCCTTTACTCAAAAGGTAGAGCCTTTTTTGTCTTTGTAGTGGCCTTTGCACCTATGGTCTTCTCTAGCAACCTTCTTCATGCCCAGCAGACTAATCTATCTGCTGCCTTTGCAAAGATAATACATATTTTTGATCCCTATTTTCAAAGAGCCCTTAGGAAAACATGACTTGAAGGAAGAATGAAAAGCTATATCGAAGGACTCCATTTCTAGGTAATTTCTCCTAAATCCTGCTTGCAGTTTATTACCTTGACAAAGAGTCTCTCAGTTGCAGAGCAGAGACCTGCCTCCCGCAGGGGATACGCGGAGGATTATCTACCCTGAAATGAAAGTCTGTTGACCTAGGGAAAACGTTTCACTAAATAACAGCAGTTGTGAATCGAAGGGACCTGTGGGATGTTAGGCACGGTGTAAAAGCAATTTGAACTGAGCAGGGAGAATATGTAGAAAGAGTTTGGGGCAGAGGAAAGCTAGATAAAGTATGTAAATGAATGCATTCATGGGAGTTGTAGAAGCTTTGCAAAAGGAAAACACATTCAGTTTTCCACTGATGAAATGGCAATTGCAGGGTTACTCTGATCCAAGCAGAGTCCCACAGTGTCCCAGTAGATGTGACCTTGCCCTGCCACATCTCCTGCTCTCTGGAGGGACCCACTGTTCCCTGCATATCCTGGGACGCTCCCTGCACAGCCATGGCATATGCCTGCCTGTGGTGTCCTGGGACCTTGTGCCTGCAGGTGTCACTCTATTTTGGATCTCCATAGTGTTGGATATGGCCCCGACACATACCTCAAGACAACCTTGCCTTGGCCAGGAAGGAAAAAAACATGAAAACTACGAGTCTTCAGCCAAGTATAAGCTTGAACCTGCTGGCAAACTTGGCTGAAGTTATTTTAATGTTAGCAAAACAGACTGTCGCAGCACCGAAAGGGTGCTGTGATGGTCTCTCTGGTTCACTAACTCTAAGTGCAAGAGCACTTAATTGCTGGATCCTCACATGGCCCCTGGACCACAAGAATGAAAACATTCTTGCTATTCTGAAGAGAGTTATGTAGATCCTATTGCCCTTTTGCCCTGTGTTACGGTGATAATCTGGCAGTCTTTATTAAACCCCAGGGCAAACTGGTTAATTATTCTGAGACTAAAGGGTAGCATCCCAGAGAGAAAAACTGCAGAGGATCTTCTAGGCTGGGGTCTCCATGCTCACAAAGTTGTTTTTTTAAAATCCTGCATAAAACAAAAAGTGGTGTGAAATACGTTATTGGATTGGGAAATATCTCTGTCAGGATTGTTTTTCAGCTGTCAAATAACTGTCTGAGGCAGTGATGGAATTGCTATAGCCTAAGTCACACAAAATGAGGGTGGAGAAAAAGACTTCGACTCTTTATAGAGTTTTTACAAATCCAGAGCTCAGCAGTGGCTCTGCTGTACCAGGCAATGTAAGTTACAGTAGCTGCAAAAGCCTTTGGAAGTGACCAGTTGTGATCACACTCCTTAGATTTTGCAAAGAGCAAATCTTTGGAGAGCTTTTTTCCAAGAGCCCTGCTGGGTTTTTTTAAACTTGATTTTATTTTCCCAAGTAATACCGAGCAACACCTGTGGGAAGCAACCCCCTTCGGTGCACTAGGTGATGGTTGAACCATAGGCTTCAGAAATAATTGGCAAGCCTTGACCAGAGCTTTTGAGAAAGAAAAAGAAAAATAGAAGAGAAAATAGAAATTATTTTTTAAATAGCTCTAAAATTGTTTGAGAAAAGGATGAGGCTGCAGTGCTGTTTACACCTTCCTGCTAAAGCTGGTGTAAGAGATACTGTCGTGCCACACTTGATCAGACCAAGGACACATTTTTGACCTCTCAGCTGCCCCAGTGCAGCAGTTTGCATGTCCATTGAAGGCTCTTGGTTAAAAAAAGAACATATATAACTGTTTCTTGGAGAATTTTGCAGTTTTGGGTTTAGGTAATGCAGTGGGACTGCCAGGCCATGGGGTGCTCAGTGTATGGTCAGGAAGGGTTTGAGAGGTGCATGGCTCTGCCTGGAGGGGGTAATCACTGGAGGACTGATCCCTGGGTCCTCTCCTAGCCCTCCCTTCTCCCAGCTGTCCTTGTTGCACATCCTTCTGTTCGGGAGGATTCGCATGACTCAGCCAAGGACAAGTAGGAAAATGAATGTCATCACTTTGATCCAGTTAAAAATAATTCTTCTGATGCGTTCTGTCTGTCATGCCCACCCATCCATTCCTTTTCTTTCCCTCTTTTCTTTTTCTTTTTTTTTTTCTTGAGGAGGACTATTAGCACATATTTAGGAAGGTAAATTGTCCCCTGAGGTAAATTAGCACCTGATCAAATGTGCACAAAGTGCTAATTGCACTTTGCAAGCAAAAAACAACTGAAAACCAGGCTCCAGCAAGCAGACATGAAGTTTGAGGCCATCCCAAAGAAAGGAAAAACTTTTCAGACAGCTGACTGCAATATTACTCAGTGATACAAGTCAGACCTTGAACAAAGGGAGTAGACAGGTAGTCATTTCTAAATAAGTATGTGGGGCAGCTATTTTGGCCTATGCTCTCCACTTCCAGATAGGACAAAATTCTTGAGGGCAGAAAGGAGGTCTGTATGTTTAGCCCCAGGCATGAGGTTCATCTATTAGCCCATCTCAGAGAGTGCTTCCTCAAGGAATTACTTGATTATTACAGTTGCTTGCTGCCACCCACCTTCCTGATGGTCTCCTCAGGAGGCATGCACCAGGAGATACAGGGAGGGTACAGGGCAAGGCAGCAGGTAGAGTACAGGGTACAGGGAGGGTGCAGGGCAACTGCTCCTCAGGCAGCAGTTCCCAGGAATGTCCCCAAAACCCAGTGGAGGAAACTACTAGGGTACTCCAACACTTGGTTTCTAGCAGAGCTAAATATCTGTGTTTCTTTATGGAAAGAGATCAAATGGTTTGAAGGTAACCACCTGCAGCTTTCTGAGATGAAAAGCATCAAAGCTTTCAGGTGAGAGCCTCCTTTGAAGATGCAGTACACAGGGAGAAGATGTCCTCGTGCACTTAGCAGGTACATGATGCCACTGAGGACAGCAGAGATACCCCCAGAGACAGGGGAGCTGAAGGCTGCTGGTCCCAGAGGGATGGATGGGGCACCTAAAAAGCCAATGGGACCAGGAGTGCCAATTGTTTGGGAAAGAGGGGCAGGAGATCCTAGACACTGCAGCAAGTGGCTGTGGCCTCTTGGGTTTTGCTGAGATGTCATCTGCTCAAAAGTTGCTGTTTATTTTCTCCTCTTTGCACTCCTCCTAACAAACTGTAACTTCACTTTAAGGAAAAAAAACAAAACAAAACAAACAAAACCACAAATACACAAAAAACCCCACAAAAAACCCCAAACCAGAGCAACATAAATCTTCAGAATTCTCAATCAAATAATAGTGAAAAAAAATGTTTAGATTGCAAAGTCAAATGCTCTGAAGGTAGGCAGGAAAAAGTCTGCCTGCACAGCACCCTCCTAAGTACACTTTGCAGGCTTCTTTCTATGAGCATCTATGACTTTTTTCCCAGACCACCTGACGTCTTTAAATGTTTAAGATATGTACCCAAAAAGGCTAAAGTTTGTGGTCACTCAGGCAAGTGCAAATGTGTCATTCCACTATCACCATTCCTGATGCTGCCATCTTAATATCATTTTTTGTGTACATCTCTGGAGACTCACACATCCCTTTCCTCCAAGAACAGACAAAGCTTCCCTCTTCTTTAATAAAGCAGAAAACTAAAACAGACTCACTGGCCAGCTGGGAGGTAAGCAGCCTCCTCACTGATACTGGTAGCAACACAGAAGAGCTGCATCCTTACAGCAGTTAGTCTACACAATTTGATTGATACTTATGTTTTGGGTTTTTTTTTTTTCCCAGTCGTCCTTTCTCCTAATTTGCTTGCTTCAATAATTACCCAAATTATGTCAGTACTTCTTCCCTTCCAAGTAATCTTCACCCCTGTGCAGGAGGCATGCTAATTTGCCAGAAAGCTACACAGCATTTGCATGTTTTTCCATCTAATTTGGCGGCGTTGTTGCTTAAAGCAGGTGCAACGCTAATAAGCAGACTTGAGCAATCAGCCCAGGTAGAGATTTGTGGATTGCACAAGAATTTGTTTGGAGCGTCTTTCCCATGTCTGTGCTTAGCACTAATTATAGCTGGGAGAAGGGGTTAGGAGGGAAGATGAGAGAGAGAAATGGGCTAGTGGAAGGCTAAGGCACTTGGTTTTTCTGAGAGCCTTTGAATAGAGGATATCTGCACCTCAAATCAGCTTGAAAATCTCCTCCCGGGCTGTGCTCAGGAGCAGAGATATTTTCAGAGGAATAGAAGGTGTGTAGGTCCTTGTTGCTTCCCACTTCGGTGCTGAGCAGAGCTTCCAGATAAATTGGGCTGGTGACAGAAAAGCAGGGAAAGCTACCACTGGGAAACTTGGCATTCACAGTCCTGTACGTTCGCATTTTTCCTAACTCCCCACAGACACTGCTATTTACCTCACTAAAGACTAAAACCCAGACCTGCTCGACACAGGTCTTGTAGGAGTTTCTAGCAGTTGAAGGTGGTGAGGCCAGCAGCAGGTCCTGCTCTGCTCTGGTGGTCGATGTCACGAGGCTGAACCAGGCTCAGCCCTCTCTCATAGGTCTCCTCGGCACAGCACTGCTCCCCATCCCATACTTCGCCCTGCTGAGCTGTTGGGCCTTGCAGACATGAGACACATGCTCTGGGGTGGATGTGGAGTTTGTCCCAGGGGAACGATACGTGATGCTTCCCCAGGCTCTGAGCCTAGGTTCAGGACCTGCTGCAACATGCCACCCAACCCATTAGTAACGGCATCCTCTGGGCAGGCAGGGATGTCAGGGCTGTCTAGGTAAATGAAAATCTGTTCAGCCTTTGCTGTCACATCAGCTCCTGCTCGCCTGCTTGCTTTTCTCAGTTCCTGTTGGCACTTGGAGCACTTAGACTAACAGATACCTTACAAAAGTTTTCCATGAGCAGGACTTTTCAAATCTCTCTGGACAGAAACTACATTTCTTATGTTGAAGAGGTTGATGTTCCCCCTCAAGCCTATTATTGTTGTTGTTGTGGCCTTTTATATAACTATTTGTAACTATTATTATAATTACTACTATTATTGTATTGCATCTATGCTGAGTTATGAGTTGAGGAAGAATTTTAGGATAATTCCTGCCTGCTTTTTGTCACCCGGGGTGCTAAAGAGTTAGGATTCTGGGTTTTGTGGTGAAGCAATATATCTTATTCAACAAAAATGTTGTTAAACACCAGAACAGGCTGCCCAGGGAGGTGGTGGAATCACCATCACTGAAGATATTTAAAAGATACATAGTAGAGGTGCAGAAGGACATGGTTTAGTGGTGAGCTTGTCAGTGTGGGTTAGTGGTTGGACTCTATGAAGGTATTTTGCAACAGAAACGACTGTATGATTCTCAGGACATGGAAATTAATTCTGAAGGTGGACCTGTTGTGTGATTCTGAATTTCCCTAGCTAGTGATGACAGTGGTGGCATCTCACTCAGGCCTGAGCTACCCAAAGGACCTCTGTCATTATAAACTGATGAGGTGGATCAAAACCCCTGACTTACAATTCTACCTTGCACTGCAGTGTTTGCCACCTGGATCTACGGGCATCATTTAGCAGACATTAAGAGAGAAAATCTGAGGAATTGGTTGCTTTCAGACATCCACTGGGGAAACATAGCTCATTTCAAAACCCTTTTGCTAATCAGAAAATGCTCCCTCCCTGAGTAAAAGTGTGAAGCAAAACTCACTTTTGCTTTCCTGTTCTCTTTTGGAGCAACATCCCTACATTGGCTAGAAAGGGCCTTTTCCATGGGATTTCTGGCTCGATAACAAGCAGGGCAAGCTGGGTATTTCACAGACAACTTCCCCTCCTGTCAAGTCCTGGGGTGTTCTGGACCAGGGTGAAGGTCATGCTAGAGGCAAGGGAGGGTGTCACAGCCATTGTGTCCTGCACTGCCACCCCTGCAGATGCTCCCACTGCTCCCAGGACCACTCCAAGGTTAAATCTTGACTTAAATTTCCTTCCACTGCTAACATTTCCTTGAATTAGTAGTTTTTCAGCAATAGATAATCAAAACACTTGCCTGTGTTTTATTTTTCAGTAGACCATGTGAGGTCAAAAGCAGATAGAAAACAGATTGATTAATGAAAGGGGGTCCTGATGGTTTTTTAACTTTCAACAGATGGAAAAGCAATTAATTTTCAGTCTGATTCTGTTGTTTTCATTTATTCTTCATGGGAATCCTTATAAAGGCTTCCAGTGAGCTGTGACCCCAGTTAAAAGCAAGGCTGAGAAAGAGGCCACAGCCCAACTGACTGCAGGAGGGTTCCCTGGGGAGGATGAGAGGGGATGAGATGTGTCAGCTATTTGAAGCAAAGCAGGAACCTCATTTGTTGCAAATACCTTCTTGAAACAAGAAGGTCCCGGGTAGCAACACAATTTAAACAAATCTCTCTCTCAAAGAGGAAAAATCCTGAGGACTTTTGCCTCTATCTGGGCACAACTTCTTCCCCATGTTACCTTGAAAGGTTTGCCTTAGCAAAGGACAGGCAGAAGACCTGGTAGAGTCCCGGGGCCTGGGGATCTGCCACCACTCCAGCAGCATGCTGGCACCCAGCCTGCACAGAGACTCCAGAGCCAGGTGGCAGATTCCCACAGTGGAAAGTGGCTCATCCTTGTCTTTATCCCAGGAGCTGGATTTTGAATGGGAGCCGCCAGCCTCCACTTGCAATTGTACATGTGCTTAGGGTAGAAAGAGGTTCCCAGCATTTCGATAGGGAAACCCCAAATGTGTATGTTTTGCCTGCTTTGGTTTTTGTGGGGAATAAAGAGCCTGAGTATTTCTGGAGAGAGGTGGGTTGTGGGTTTTTTTTCAATTTGGAAATACTTTTTTCTCAGTTTCTTCATCCAGGTGTACTGTCACCCATCTCAGTGGAATGAGGGAGCAGGGTGAGCAGGGGCTGCCTCGCTCCTCCAAAAATTACCTCTCTATAACTTCTGACCCTCTTCAGAGAAAAGGCAAGACCTGCGTTTAATGTGCTGAAACTCATTGAACTTAGCTGAGCTGACCTAGCCCATGACATTGAGCCAAAGGAATCTTGGGGCTCTCCCACGTGATATTTGTGCCCATAAACACCTGGATTAAGTGATCCGTGTCCAACACAAAATGACAACAACGTGGTTTGCTCAGCACTCACTCGTGGCCACGTCCTGCAGCCCTTCCCAAGCAAGAAGGAGGTGGTATTCAACAGGCAACCACCCGTGACTGTGCTGGCAGACCTCAGCAGTGCCAAGCCTGGATGATCAGAGGTGGAAACAGCCGGTGGGGAGTCCCCAGGGACCCAGGTCCTCCCTATATGAGCAGCTTAAGAAGGATTAGCTGCTCCTAGCTTTCCTGTCAGCTGGTGACAGGAGCTGGGCTCATGCTGCTGAGCCAGGGTCAGGGCTGTTTTTCTCTTCCAAGGAGCATGCACTCACTGGTGAATTGTCACAGATTTGCAGTATCAGGAATTAGGGGCATATTTTAAATGTGAACACAATGTTATCTCGTTATGTGTTCTCTCAGGACACCACAGCAGAGTGAGGAAAGCAATGAAAACATCTCTCCCCTTAGGGCAAGGAGATTTTCTAACTAGGACAAGAAAAGGGTTGTCCTGGGCCAAAGCCAGTCAGAAGGAATTGCTGGCTAAGGGAGAAGCTTTAGTCCTCTAAAGTGTCTCCAAAATCCCATTGGCAAAGCTGAGTTACACCATTGAGAAGTAAACATCCTCATTTTGAGATGAACTGCAGTGACCAAATCTGTACAAAACACAGGCAATGGGCATTGTGACTTGGCACATGTCCCTTGGGTTTCACTTTGTCTCCATCAGAAACAGTCCCCGACCTTTTGCCTGGCTTGGCCCAAGGTAACTGTGCTTTCCTAAGGACCAGAGAGCTTACTGAAATTTAGGCCATGCTCATGTGATTCTCACCTCAGGCTTACTTAACCTTTAGGTGCCAGCTCTTTGGCAACATTAAGGGACTCCAGGGTTAGTAGCTAGACCCAAAACATGGGGACTGCTGCAGCACATGGCTCAAAACTGAAACAAAAGCTTCAGCCTGTCCGCTGGAAGGCTCCCATCAAGACCTCAGGTGGCACTGTGGAAACACACTAAATGAAATCTTGCCTATGTCAAAGCTACGATGCAAATAAATGACCTGTGCCGCTTGGAAAAATGAATATATTTTATCCCTTTAGATTGCAACACAGGAATATATCTTTGCCCATCAGTGAAAAAAGCATCTTACCATTTATTTTGGGTGGCAGACTTGCTGCCAGAAAGAGAATGAGAATATTATCTGTAATGAGTCTTCTCACAATGGCAATTTTCTAAGAGTTACCAGTTCTAGGTTTGTGTCAATAGTCGCTCATCTGCAAGCCATGGAATAAACCTTCCAAGCCTATTACAGTGTGCAGCCTCACTTCTCCAGCGCCAATGTGATAATGTCTTGACAGAGCAGCAATTCCTATTTTAACAGCCACATAGATTCTTCCCGTGTGCGCACAAACACATCTAAGCTTGGATCGTGCCTCTGCTCTCCTCTAAACCAAACAATCTAACCCATATTTCTCTTCCCCATTTGCCTGTTGACTCTTTGACATACTCAGGCTGCCCACCATTTAAATTGCAGACCCATAGGGATGGCATCCTGCTGCATTTCTTTGGAGGCAACTCATTTGAAGTAATTTGACCCATGTCCACAAAAGCCATTTGAGGGAATTGAGGGCAATGTCTGAAGAGGTCTTCTCTGGTCTCTGTGACAGGCACAAAGCCACAATCTTCCTCAACACATCAGCAAGTGGGTCAAAGAGTCCACTTGCATCCTTCTGAATCTTGGCAGCAGTTGGGTGAATAAAAACCTGATCAAAGAGCTCTCTTGTTCTTAAGCTTTACAAAACCAAGGTTCATCTCCTTTTAAGCCTGTTTCCAGGTGTGACTGAGACGTGTCAAAAGCCTTTGATGCTTGCACCATGTGGCAGGTGAGGTGAACAAGCAAGAACAAAGCCTGCAAACTAATGCCACTGCTTTGAGTTTGTGTTTGGTAAAGCACTAAACCACCTTTGTGCTGGCCTTTGCACAAAAATATTGTGTGGAACTGAATGCCTAATTGGTTCAGCTGGTCTATGTTTGATCACTGTGGGCTGCTTTTCTCCATTTCTAAGTGTATATGTGTTTAAAAAAAATTAAAAACGCTTAGGGAATACTCAAAAACTTGGAGATCCTATATAACCCCATATGGAGAAAGCTGTTGAAAATATGCCAACACTGTTAATGATAAAGGTGTGCAGCCCAATAGGGCAGGATTTTAACAGACAGGTCATGAAGTTCATACTGATCATACATTGCACTGACTCGTTTATCCCAGTGTGCAAAGATCCCAGTAATCTATTGAGAAGCCAAAAGCATCTGAGACCTTTGCAGGATGCCCTTCAGCAGGACTTCGAAAACAAGCGCTCCTGGCCAAGGACATGCTATTTAAGTATACCCCAAGGGAGCAATTAATTCCAGAGCACTGGCATTGGCTGAAAACCCAGGAGATACTTCAGAGTAGTCCTGTGATGGCAGGATCCAAAGCTTCCTTCTTGAGCACAAAGGTTTCCCATCCTACTCTGGACAAAACTCTCCACGGACATGATGTCCTGGTCACACATTGAGCTGCATCACCCTCAGCTTACAGTCTACTGTTTACTTACTCAAAGAGGACTGTGGTCAGTCTAATCCAGTCTCTCACTAGGATGCATCCTAGAGTGCTGAGGGAGCTGGCTGATGTGATTGCTAAGCCTCTCTCTATCATTTTTGAACAATCATGGAGGACAGGTCACGTGCCTGAGGACTGGAGAAAGGCCAATGTCACGCCAGTCTTCACAAGGGCAGGGAGGATGACCGAGGAAACTACAGGCCGGTCAGCCTCACCTCCATCCCCGGAAAGGGGATGGAACAACTCATCCTGGATGTTGTCACTAAATACACAAAGGAAAAGATGGTTATCAGGACAGGTCAGGTTTTTATGTGGTTGATCATAACAGCAGTGGTCTGGATGGAGTGACCCAGCTGGTGACTTGCCCACTGATATTCCTAAGTGCACAGGCAGGACAGGTCAGTAGCTTGACAGCCTTCAGTTTACCTGCCCTACTGATGTGGAGCTGTGTTCTTTGGTGGCTTTGACACTTAAAGGATGAGTGAGGGAAATCTCACATTCCCACTGGCCTCCTCTAAGTAGGGAGGAGTTGTGTTGCCAAGCAAGAACTGGCTGCAAGCAGAGTAAATATGCAACCAGGGTCCAAGGGGAACACTGAACACCAGCCAATGTGTCAGTGGCAGACAGTAAGCTTGCAGGCTCAGGAAGGAAGTTCCTTGGAAATGTTACAGAAGACGTTGAGGACTCCGGATACTTCTGGTGCACATGTGCACAATGGTTACCTCAGTAACAGGTGTTAAAAAGTCCTGGCATGCTCAGGAATAGGCTTTACTGCCCCCTCTCCCACCCGTAAAACCCTACTCTCAGCATCCTGACAATAAATAACCCCCTTATCACACATGGTGTGATAAGGTACTCAAACAGGGCCATGCTTTGGAATGGAGGATTATTTTCAGCGGTGGGCTTTAGCCAAAAAGGGGAAGCTCTGAACAGAGTCTCTGTCATTTTGCAAGGCTTAGCTGAATTGTTCCTGCCTGCTGGTTCCCTCAGTCTTCCTGGCATGGTGGTGTCACTGCATCCACACAAACAAGGGTAAAGTGATCATTTGATGAATGTCAGCAGTCAGGCACTTGGTGAAGGTGCAGTGCAGTCTTTGGTCTTACCTCAGCTGAAAAACAACACGGCTTTGTCACTCCTCAGCAGTCAGCAGGGATGCATCCCGAGAACCACCTGAGCACAGTGACTTGGTGGGGGCAAAGAGATGGGGGGAAAATCGCTTGTTGTTTTGACAGAGAGATAGTGTCTCTAAGATGTGAGGAAAAGGAAGCAGCAGATGCCTCATATGGTTAATGGTCAACAGAAAGCACGATTTCAATCTGACAGATATATCAAAATGGCCCTCTAAAAGCTCAAAAGGTCAGACTCTTCTCCCTAAGGCAAATGAGTTTCTTGGCTTCCAGCTGCAACCTGAGCATATTTCTTCTCTGTTAGAGGCTTTAAGAAACCACACTGCCTGCAGGCCTATTTTCTTGCCTTGATTTATGTGGGATTATCATGAGACTAGTCTCATCATCAGCCTCCTATTTTCCATGGCTTCTGTACACCTCCACTTCCTATGTTTCTGGAAGGAAGACTTTCTGCTTTCCAGATGGTGTCCTACAGCTTGGTCTATGTTGTTCTGCTTCTGTCCTGGCAGGTATGGTCTCACCATGGATAGAGTATTAACTCCACCTGCAGACCAGTCTTCTTTTTCTGTGAGTTTTGGTCTGACAGAAGTGCCTTAGGGAGCTGCAGAACCATTCCAAGGAACACCCCAGAGAAATTGGGGATGAGCAGAGCTCTGCACACAGGCAGATACATGGCTAAAGCTAGTCTTGCTTCATGGCCTTGGCAGTGTTTTATGAGTGATCTGCTGCAAAGGCACAAAGCAGTCATGGCTGGGAAGTGTTGCTATGGGAGTGTGGCTGGGGAGAATCAGAGTCAAGATCATGGGTTTCTCCCAGAGATGCAACCCTGGTTGCCATCAATGCAGGATGGAAATGCATTGCACATATATAAAGGTACATTCATGCCATTTATATCACTTCTTTGGCATTCCCACTGCACGTGTACAACATGCAGATCAGTGCTTTCCATTCTGCACACCAGATGTGCCCATTCATTGCTTGCCATCTTTCCTTCCCAGCTCAGAAGGAAAGCTCCTAGCAGCACAGCTGTCAAATTCCTCCTGCAGAGCACTTACCCCAGAGATGCAGCATCAGGAATGAATACACCAGGTGAGGAGTGAGCTGCTGGAGGATGGCTTGGAGGCAGCTGCAGAAGGGAGATGATGCACAGGCAGAGCAAGAGAGAGATGGAGTTCGAAAGGCTGCGCCAGTTTGGATGCAGGGCAGTACCCAGGGACTGGTTGGTGGATCAAAAAGCAGTGGCCTTTAGGAGAAAGACACTGGGAAGAGCCCAGTAAAAAGAACACCTCAGCTTCTCTGGAGCAGGGAAAGTTGTTGCTTGCCATGGAATATGTAATAATAATAAAAATGTGGCTGTGGTTCCCTCTCTTAATGCTCTCTCTGCAGGAACCCAGCTAATGCCAAGAGATGCCACAGGTAGCACCACTGCACCCTCATCTACAAACCCAGCCCAAAGCCAGGCCCTGGCTCCTTGCCTTGGGGTGGGTAGCAAGCTTTCCATTTATGCACAGCTGTCTTCTCCCTTGAGGCCTCTTCTCCACAGCCTCATGCTGGGCATAGTTTGGGGCTTTCCCAGACAATCTCTGAATTGCTGGCTACAGGGACTTTCCCTGGGAGCTTTTTCTCCCTGCTGGGACATGTCTGAAGTTTTGTCCACCCCTTGTGAGCAGATGGTGCCAAGAATCTGACTATAATGACAGTAACAACACCCATACATTTTCCCAGGGCACTTCCCCACCCACCAGGTCCCGAATACCATGAAGGCCATTCTCTAGGCACAGGTGTGCCTGGCTCAAGTGGGCGCAGCAAATCCCTGTGGGCATCACTGGCTGGCACTAGCGCTGGGGCCGGTGCCTTGTTGGCAGCCATCAAGCTAATAGAGGAACTTCAGTTCACTTGGGCTTTTTCCTTAACATCTTCCTGGGTGTAGGTAATCAAATGGCTGTTCCCCGTCTCTGGTATCTTCCTGACCTCTGGGTGCCCTTGAGCTAATTCACAGACTGTCCTTGCAAAAGAAAATTAGCTGCAAGGAGCTCTCTTTCTGCCCATGCATGATTCCTCTTCTGCCCATCCACTGGCTTGTTAAATCTTGTCATGCTTAAGCTTTGGTCCCTACTGTCAAGAGGTTCAATAATTCCCTCTTCCCAGCTCCACTCTGCCCATGCAGGGCTAGTGCAGTTGCCTGAGCTCCTGTAATCTCTGCACAGAAACACCTAAGCAAAGTGCTTCACGCAGTTTCTGCACCCAAAGCCTCCAGACTTAAAGCAATCCCAGGTACAGGAAGAGTTTTCTCTCCAGCACCTCTATACTTTACATCTACAGAGCACTTCTTAACATTAAAAAACCACAAACAAACAAACAAACAAAAAAATCCCAATTTTCATGCTTCTCTTATTGTAACACATAATGCAGTTCAACTGTACCATACCAGTCGTTTTTCCCCTGTGTATACATCTATCTTCTCTTTCCTTAAGATTTATTAGAGAAGTGAACTTACCAAAAAAGAAATTAAACAAGATTTTTGCTGCTGCTGCTGCTATATAGTTTCCCAATTCTGTTTCCATTTACTGGCAGGTACCTTGTGTTACCTGAGTGCTGAGAGTGCCCGTGAAACCCTGGAAAGGCTGAGGCATAGGCATTGCACCAGAAAATTTTGGCAGACTGTCTGGCAAACCTCACTGCCACCTCTATTCCCCCTGCCCTCTGCAGGGGTGAATGCTGCAGACCAGTGGGTACAGCAGCGGGAGGGGGTAATGTCTAATCCACTGGAACAACCACGGTCAAGGCTCATCTCTCAAAGCCCTCACTGACTTGTAGATTGGCTTTGGCGCCTAAAACCTCCCCTTAATTTTTCCATCTCTGCCAGCAGATATAACGAAAAATACTCCCTCTGTCTACAACCTTTTGACCTGGCTGTGTCCTGAGACATTGCAGCTACAGCAAAATATGCTGGAGACCTCGTTGTCTGGTTCTCTTCCAAGGTAAACAGAGTATTTCACCTCAGATACTTGAGAAACGTGAGTTCACATCTGATTTACTGTGGGACTTTATTGTGTGGTGCAAACAGGCGTCGAGTAACTCCTCTGTGCCCTGAGCTCTGAGGGATCACAGGGAGAGGGGGTTTCACCACAGTAAATGCTCACCTCAGACTGACCTCCTCTCACCAAAGCATCCCTTCGTACAAACTCCTCCCACAACGGCTGGCAGTGAAAGGTCCCTGCAAATGAAACCACACATGCTATGGATACGCTTTTTCCCTTCCATTCCTGCTGTCTTACTCCAAAATTTACAGGCAAAGTACCATCAGACTCCACTGTTTTGATTTTGTGGTTTGGGGGTTTTTTAATTTACATCTTGGGGAAATGAGTGCATTTTCAGGTTAACAACTTAAACGTGTAATCTGTATGGAGAGGCTGCCTTCTGCAACTCGTCAGACACAAATCTGAAGGAGAAGCTTAAACGAGTCAGCTTAAACTCTCATCAGAAGTAGACTCTGAGAATCAGTAGCAGGGAAGGAGACCAGTATAGTCTTCTGCTATACATTGCTGTGGAGAATTTCCAAGTATTTCAGATGCTAGGGTAGATCCTGAGCTTTATCTAATCAACGGTGAAATCATATGAAACATGTCTATATCTTCTGTCATGTGGGATTTTTTTCAGTTTGTGTTACTGAACCATAAATGAGTTGATCTATGAGAGAACTTCTGGAGATAGTGCAGTAAAGGGCTACTAAGATGATCAGGGGACTGGAACATCTTTCTTAAGAGGAAAGGCTGAGGGACCTGGAGCTGTTTAGCTTGGAGAAGAGAATGCTAAGGGGAGATCTCATCAATGCTTATACATGCCTAAAGGATGGATGTTAGGAGGACACATTTTTCTATAGTGTCCTGTAAAAGGACAGGGGTAATGGACATAAACTGGAACACAAAAGGTTCTGCTGAAACACAAGGGAAAACTTTGTTGTGAGGGTGAGGGAGCCCTGGCACAAGCTGCCCAAGGAAGATGCGGAGTCTTCTTCTCTGGAGGTCTTCAAAACCCACTTGGATGCATTCCTGTGTGACCTGATCAAGGTGAATCTGCTTCAGCACAGGATTTGGGCTGGATGATCTCTAAAGGTCCCTTCCAACCCCCACAATTCTGTGATTCTGTGATACTTATTACTTTAGCCAGAGACTTTGTGTTATCTGTCTGTTCCCTGGGGGAGAAGTTGCAGTGTAGCTGGACTGCTTTTTCTGGGAAAGTTGGAAATCACAGTTGACTTCACTGGTTCACCTACCAGAACCACTTCTTGTTTGGGTCTTCCATGCATTCCAGTCTGTATCTTTCTTACTCTGTGTTCTCTTTCTCGATAAGTTAAAATGATAAGGCATTAGTAGTGCCTGGAAGAGAAAAGCCAGCTTGGCAGGCTTACAAGTCTTCTCTGGTGTGTACTGCTAAAGAAAATACTGCCTAGCAAAAAATTGTGAGTGATCACTTTTCTTTACAGAATCCCTTCCTGAACTCCACTGAATCACCCCACCATTGCTAATTGCTAAGTTCATTGTATTCCATTTTCTTTCTGTTGATGTGACAGAGTATTTGTTTTGCATTAAATTCAGGTGAGACTTTGAATTGACATGTTGAAAATCATTGAGAGGCAGAAATCACCAGGGAAAGCCAAAATGCTACAGAGGCTGAATGAGCCTGTTTGGCTTCATGGTTTCAGTCCCATGGACAGAGTCGTATATTCTGGAGTCATGAACCTCACAAGTGAAAATAATGACATACCCAGAGACCGAAACAAAGCTGTGTTTAGCTTTTCTTACCCCTATGGCCTGATGAAGCACATAAATAAGTCAGGCACTTTGCATTATTGTTGTGTGGACTGTTTGGAAGAGGTTCATAAATTATTGGAGAAGAAAGGTCAGGCTCTTAATGAGTGCTTTGGAAAATCAGCATCTTTGAGAAGGGTTTGACACACTTTGTTTACTGTGTGAGAAAGTTCAACATACAAATCCTCTGAAATGCCCATGGAGCCTTCCAGCAAAACCAGAGGAGACAAGGCCAGACATCCCAAATATTTCTCCTTGTGTAAAAACAAACAGCAACAATAAAAAAGCAGGAAATTAAACCTCAGGCTCTCCTTAGCATGGAAAACTATGAAGCAGGCTTTTTTCAGAGGTCTCTTATAGTTCACCCCTGCGCTCTGGTGACAGACGCCTAGTGAGTTATCTCAATATAAACATGGTTAGAGCGGAAGGCTTCTTTGGTGTGAGACTGCAGCTGGGAGCCCTGGGTAAGGTACAAGTGTGGTCTAAAAGCAACCACTTTGACCAGGGACCATGTATGCGGGGAGAGCAAAACACCTGGGAGGAGCATTTCTCCCCTTGACTCCCCTTTGTTTCCATGCTGGTGGCTCAGTGACAGGGTGACCCTGCATACCCCATTCTCCAGGCACCAGCACAATGGGGAGGGCTGAACGAAGATGAAAAGGGCTGTGAAAGGTGGGAGATGTTGTTTTGTTTTGTTTTGTTTTCCACTGGAGAGGTCACTTAGAGCCTCACTCCCCCCCATCAAGCCAGCAATGAGCAAATGTGGAGGGGAGACAGCGATGCATTAAGTCCTGCAGTGAGGGGCTGACATCAGCCTGAATGGGTGGAAAACTAAGACAGCCTGGACAACGCTGCTGCTCTGCTTGTCAGAGTGAAAAGGGGAAAAAAACAAAAAAAAAAGGAAAGGGAAGATTGAAATAATTACACTGCGAGAAAAAAAAGGGTCGGTGGAACCCAGAAAACAGCTCTGGAGGAACACGCAGGAGATGCTCAGCATAAGACGGAGCCTGACCTTTCGGGTGGGTGTTTCTTTCAAGGCTGGGGAGGCCGGTCGGTCTCACAGCCGAGCCCCTGCTGCCACCTCTCGGGGCCGGGACCGCCACTGGAGCCTCCCGACCGCCCGCCGGGATGTGGGGGAAGAGAGGAGAGGAGAGGAGAGGAGAGGAGAGGAGAGGAGAGGAGAGGAGAGGAGAGGAGAGGAGAGGAGAGGAGAGGATGAGCGGGTGAAAGTCCTTTGGAACAGCAGCGCTGAGCACAGCACTTAGGGTGTCAAGGAAATTAAACAGTATGTGTGCAAGTACTGTCTTAGATATTCAGTTTTGTGTATGCTAAAATAAACATGTGTTCAGATCTTTACTACACTGATGTCCTCAAAAGGCAGAGCAGAGACTCTGAATTAGGCTGCATGCCTTTTCCCCTGGTCAGAGGCTAATAAAGTGATCATCCAACTATGAAATCTTGACAGAGAAAGCACTGTGAGCAAAGCATGGAAATTCCCTTTTTCCCCATAGGCACACGACTGCCAGCTGGGTCATTGGTTCCCCTGGGACACACCAGTCTATGCCACTGCAATGGCACACTGTTCACAAGCTCCTGCAGAGATGATGTGCTGAACCTACTCCATCCAGGGCTCCCTTACCTCCAGACCCTTACACATACCTAGTAATCATCCCAAAATAGCTCCAGCAAGATATGGCAGCACACCCTGGAAGCAATGAGTGCTTTGAGGAGGCAAGCCCCAACACTGATACCCAGGGCCTTGCAGACCTATACCCCAGGGATAGCTGTGTCTCTCCCATGACCCCAAAGCAGCTGATTGATGGGTACTGGGCTGTGGCCTTTGGCCCTTCCTCACTGCCGTCACTGCAGTTGGGGTAGATCTCCTCTTTGCACAATGCAGGACTAGACACAGCAGGAAGTGCTGCTTCTTTCTGTCAGGATCTTAAAGAGCTCCCATGTGAAAGCTCCCATCATCTTTGGCACCTGCCCAGCCAAGGAGACACATCTCCTATAGCTTTGTGCTCAGCAGCATGATGGAGGTGGCAGCTGCCCTGCCAGGCATGCCAGATATCTGTAGGTGGTGGACAATGTCTCCCCCAGCAGCCCTGATCTGTGTGTGTCCACCTTATCTCCTCCTTGATTTACATCTCCCCTAGCATGGCAGCGGTGGCACCATGTTGTCACAGCCGTCTGGGCAAAAGTGAACTTTAAAAGAACAAATTGGGAAGACCATCAGGCAGAGACACGAGGTGATGCGTGACGACAGCTGGCAGGGGTTTCCTCAGCAGTCCTGGGTTTTGCTAAGCCCTTACCCAGCTGCCAGCTCCTCTGCTAAGGCAAGGCAACTTCTCCAGGCCAGGCTGAGTCCACTCATCTTGAGCAGAAGAATGATTTTCAGGGCCCTCATGGTGTGGGGTGAGTATCTGCAAGACAGTTGAGGATGATCTTTGAGGCAGGGACAAGTTTCTTGAATTTTGGTGAAACAGAGAAAAAACAGAGAGAAAATGCTGGTAAATTTTCAGAGTACTCCCAATCTTTAACACTGGGGAACTTTCAAATCAATCCAAAACTAAGGAAAGTCAGAGCTGTGCAGCCCTCGTCGTGCCCATGTGGCTGCTTGCCTTGTGCCCTGGGTTCACATCACCTTGAGGAGACACTGAAACCCAGGAGTGATGGGGGTTGGGGAAGGTGTACTAGAGCGCGGGAACGGCTGCCACCCTGTGGGGACACGGCTCAGACAGCAAATCCCTCCCTCTCCAGGGCTGTCCTGTCAGAAGCCGGGGGTAACAGTCCAAAACTAAAGCATAAACCGGGGAGAAAGGGGGGAGGGGGGAAATGTGGCATCTGATTGCCTGAGCCCTTGCAGAGAGACCTGAGTGAGCACTGTGCACCTTCTCCCAAAAGGATGAGGAGAATCCTCCTTATTCCCCTGGCAAAAGGGATGACAAGAGAGCCGTGGCTCAAGATGCTCAGGGACTGCTTCCCAGATGGTGGCATGCAGGTCAGATCCTGCCAGCCCTTGCTCCCAGCTTTTTGTCAGAGGAAAAGGGATCATGTCAGAGGTGATATGCCCTGTCCAAGTCATGCAATGCCAAGAAGGGGAAGGGGGCAGGTCCAGCAACAGGGGCTGCTGCTGTTCTCCACCCCACATTGCTGCCCCCCCAACTGGGTCATCACGGCCTGTAGGAGAAGGGAGAGTTGCCCAGAATGAATGTCCCTGGACCACTCTCTGATGCGGCACCCTCTGGATCCTCAGGTTAACACTTGAATGATTTCTCTTGAGGGGAAGCTAATATTCTGCTTTGCTGTAGGTAAGCAAGTTTAGCACCCTGAATGGAAATGGCCAGCAGGTAATAAAAAACACCAGACAGTAAGGATGAATAGTCAGCCTGAGAAGTAATCCCTTGGTTACAGGCCACCCTACACCAGGCCTGCCCGGGTGTTTGAAGGTGCCATCAGTGCCTGTGAGCAGAGTCCTCTGTTGCCTCTCTCTCCGTTATAAAAATCAACTGATTTTCTGACCAATAAAGGTTTAAAGAAATTTTACTAATGCTTGAAAGAGCATATAAACAGGTGAATTTGTGTAGAAAGCTGTGGTGAAGCGCTTCTTTGTTAATCCATGATCAAAGAGCATGAATGACGAGACTTTATTGAAATGAAAGTTAATTTCAGCAAAGGGAAACAATATTTTTTGCACAGTCGAGTCCATAGAAGAGGAGGGATATCCCCGAGTGATGTGACTAGGCTTTGGGCTGAAAAACGTGAAAAATTTTGAGTGACATAGGCACACCAGTAAGCAGAGAAACATTATTGCCCACGCTCAAGTTCTGTGGGTGGACAAGCCCCTTGGGTCACAGAGGCTCTGGGCCTAGGAATAGGCAGAGAAGCCTTCAGTGACATGTTCCCCCTCCTACACAAACCACCACCAGCTGCTCAGGGTGTCCTTGCATGAAAGCTTTTAGCAACCACTCATGCTTTTAATCAGCTGATGGATTACAAAGGGCTTTAAAACCAGCCCAACTCAAAGGAGTGAGACAATCAAGGCCTGGTGTCCCCAGGATTTGCCCCTAAAGCAAGGGGCTGCATGGGTCCTTCCCTACCCCCTCTGTACTGCTCCTGGCTTGCTCCAAACCTGTCCTCATTTCCTACCATTAACACTTTCTGCCATCCAGGTAGAAAAAAAGGAGACCCGAAGCCAGTTTGAATGTAATTTTATGGGACAGACAGACACACGTACTGCTCAGACATCTGTAGGTAATGTCTGCACATGGATCACGCTCCCTAATTTTACACCTCTCAGACATTTGAATGGGGGCTAAATGTTTAGGGCTAAGTTTTGGTGTGTTTTATTTCCTGGTGTAACTCAGTTTGTGCCAGGAGGGAGAGAGATACCAGCACAGAGCAATGAGGCACTGAGACTCTGGTGGAGAAATGCCTCTGAGGAGAAAAGGAATAGAGGACAGGGGCCTGTTAGCACCAGGCAAAGCAGTGAGAGGCAGCTTCTGTTCAAATGCCCTTTCCCTGCCAGCAGTAATGGCTCCCTCCTGGTACCAAATTGCCTTTTCCCCAAATACACTTATTCATGCCTTTCCCCTGGAGATGCAAATGCAACAGGCTGCACATTTATGGTAGAAAGCTTTGAGATTGCCCAATAATTAATTGGTGCAGAATAGTTTTTAAATAGTGTCAGATGCCGAGGGGATTCCTTGCTTTCTAATTACCAGACTGTAAGCTCCCTCTTTTCCCTCTCACTCCTGTTTCTGTGGTATGTCCCTTCTCCTGCAGCCTTGACCCCTCTACCTGGCTCTCCCCTGGCCACCCTGTCCAGGGCACACATTGCTTCTGACTCCCAGCCCTCCCTGGGTTTGGGGATAGATGTGGTGGGAAAAAAGCACTTTTTAATTTGAAGCAGACCCAGAGCTTCTGTGTTTACGGCTCATGTCAATATTTAAAGCCATAACATGAGAGGGAAAAAAAAAATCCCTACATATATTTTCTCCTTTTTTTCACAGCTAATCAACAGCAAAGGAGAGGAGGTTGGTGGACTCATCTCATTGGCAGAGCAAACAGTCTTTCTCCAGCTGTCGTCACCTACCAGTGAGGTCACAGTCCTGTGCTCTTTCCTTGGAAGGATGTGCTTGTTTTATTGTTGCTCTGCCTTGTTTTGTAAGCATGATCTGAGAGCACACACAATATATGTTGAGATAAACTTGTGCCTGCTCCCAGCAAAGCAGTGACCTTCCCTACCTGAGAGTCAAGGTGCACCTCAGAAGCTCCACCTCATGTTGCAGGTCTTGGATGTGGAGACATCTACTGAGAGGAAAAGCACTCCATATCCAAGCTGATTTTACCATGGGGTTAGCTATGAGGATACAAGGTTATCAGTGATGCTATGCTTTTCCTAAACACCCTGGACTTCCATCTGCATGGAAAGATATCTGAGTCAAGCACAAGTGCTGAAACCTTCAGCCTTGAGTGCTCACATCCATGCAGGTGCAGGAGTCATGAATTTCAGGTGTGGCTATTGCAGGGAGAGCTAGTACCTATGCCGCCCTGGCCCTGCTGTCAAACAGCTTTAATCATCCATTTCAGATGAAAGTCTTCACATCACGCCGCACAAATGAGATCCCCATTGCTGTCTTTACTGACAAAATTAAATGGCGTGGTTGTTGGACTATTGAATTATCTTCTTTCTGGAGTTGGTTTGGGGTTTTTTTTATTCTTTTGTTTTGGTTGCATGAAGGAGAACAGGAATGTGGTTAAGAAAGTGCAAACCATCTTCACAAAACGTACTTCCGGCAGTGGAAAGTGTGTCCTGCAAGCAGTGTTAGGCACCACGCTAACCCTTCAACTTCAACAGCCTTAGAAAGGAACAAATGAACTCCCCAAAGCCAATTGCATGTTTCCTATAACTCTTTATTGACCGCCACTGACCACATTCTCAGGTTGAGTGCCAGATACCAGTGGAAGAGGTGGAGCTACCTTAGAATTACAGCGAGAGTAAGGGAGACAATGTGTTACACACAGGCTGGGGAGAGCTGGCTGGGGATGAGAAACCTCTGCGCAGCAGTGAGCCTTCCTCTCTCCCCTAAGGGCCTACTAAGACAGTGGAAATATGTGCTTGTCCTCATGTCGGTTGTCCCAAAGGGAAATGACAAGGTAGTGGTGTGAACAGATACACTTAAACGCTTTGCTGAAAAAAGAAATGGATGCTGCATCCCTCAAAGGTGAGATGTTCTTTCTCCTGTGGTTGCAAAGAACTCGTGGCACGTTCATCGCACGTACGCAGGATCTCAGCTTGTGGGGCTTGGCTCTATCGTTGATTGGTTTTTATAAGAGTAACCAGTTTAACTCTGCGTGGGGTAGAGCAAGTCTGCAGGGCTTTTCCCCTGCTCCAAGCCTCGCCCCAAGACTTGGTGCACCGAGAGCCAGCGTTACTCATGCACTGCCTCCTACCTGATGGTGGTTGTGGACTACAGCACTGGATGAAGACCCTCTCAGCAAGTACAGTGGCGTGGCAGCACACACCACCCACACCATCCCCATAGCACGGCTCGCAGGTTTAAGCTTCAAAGTCCACCAGCCACTCACCCAGTCTCTCGTCTCATCCAAGGGAAAGGGGGGGGTAGGGTGGGGTGGAGGTAAATAAAAGAAACAAAGGTGGGAGAGGGGGAACCATCAAAATAAACCCCTCTAGGTATTCACTGGTATCTATGCACTGGCTCTGGGAATGAGACCCACAGACAGTGGCAGCCTGTGTCACGCAGTGGTAGGCAGGCTTAGGAGGAAGGCGCGGAGGTGGGTTTCTCCTCCCGGGACACAGGGATAGGCCTCTCGCTGTGGCTGGCATCCATGTTGGAGGGGACCTTGGGGCCTGAGAAGGTCAGCATGCCATCGTTGGACAGGGAGCATGTGATGGCAGCCTGGTCCACATTGGCAGGCAGGCGGTACCGGCGGTGAAATTCACGGGAGATGTAGCCATGGTCGTCCTGAGAGGCAGTGGGGAAAGGGGACAAGGCCCATCAGAAACCCTCCGGCACCGTGCCATCCCTCCCTCCACTTGACCCCTCCATTGGAGGAGATCTCCACATTCACCCCGGTTCAGTGTGATATCACCAACCGCATCCCTGCTCTTTATTCTACGGTACAGATTTGTAGGGGCAGGCGTGTGCCCATGGTACCCCTGAAGCCACGAGAACTGATCAGAGCAGCAGGATGTGATTTTGGCCATAATGTAGGTTGGGATCTGATTTAGATGAGCCCTGATTTAGATGAGCATCTGATTTCAAAGGATGCTTGGAGAGAAAGTCTGGGGTTCTGCAAAGGTAAAAGCAATGCGTGCATCTATGCCTGCGTCAGCCAAAATACATAATCCTGGCTCTTATTTTTTGGGCCAAAAGAATAAGAAATGCAATTTTTTTAAAAGTCATCTGTGAAAACAGCTGCTCTCTTCCTCTGGAAAAAAAATAGCTGTATTAAAAACTACACACTCTTTCCAGGCTAGAGCTTTGTCTGGTCGGAAAAAAAGTCTATGAGAAGAATTAAACCTCTGCTGGCATAATTCACTTTTCGACCCTCACAGATATTTCCATGACATATGTGTTAAAAGTTTCCAAGCCTGAGGCAGACAGTTGATTTTTCTTTTGTTTTGTTTGCTCTTGCTTTTCTCTCCCAGATCAGAGTATGAAAACTTTGTTTTCACTAACGATCCTGGCTTATGAAAACTCAGCCATGCTTCGTCAGTGCCAGATGATGTTCTTTGTCTGGCCCAGTGTTATTATTGAACAATGGATATCATCATCTGACGGTTATGGAAGATGATGATTGAAAATAAACAAAAGAGGAGTGGATTAGCTCCTTATTGTCACATATCAGGTTGGGACTAAGGGAATAGGCCATGCCAATAATGACAATCGATAAATAACTCCTTCTGATAGATCTTTGTCTTTTTCCTCCAGCTGACCATTGGAAAGAAAGAAAACAGAGTTCAATCCCCTAGATGCTCCACCATCACCATCACTTCCACTTACCTGTCTTTCACTGTGCTTGCCATGGATTTCCACAAAGTCATCAATAATCTTCACACTCAGGTCTTCTGGAGAGAAGTGTTTTACATCCAGCATGATTGTAAACTTGTCCCGATCAGACCTCACCTGAAAAGAACAGCACTAGACAGTTAGATCTGAGCTCTAAGCAGGGAGGCAGCACCAACATCATGGGAGCTTAACAGGCAGGGTAGGGGTGAACTGGTGGTAGCACAGTTTCTCCTCCTTTAACTACAGGCCTCAGCTGTGGCTCTCTTCTCATTACAGGGACCCTGGGAGGCCTCATTGGGCATCTGTGCCATGACTGCTGCTCTGGGGAGAGGTGTCATCACTTCTTATTGCTATTCTTGTGCCAGGGACCCTTCTGCACTCAGCGATCAGCCAGATGCACTGGGCATTTATATTCAGCAGTGAGAGGGGATGGAAACCAGTGTAATATTCTCTGATGGCACACATTTTGTCCTTTCAGCCATTTATGGTTTCCTTGCAGTCTTAGCTCTGGGAGGAAACCAGTAAGGGAGGACTAAAGCAAGCACCGGACCCCAAGCTTCGGACCACAGTCCCCAAGGCTATTCACTCCTCATACACGCTGCCTTCAGAGAATTGCTCCTGGGTCCTCCAGTGTGGGCTTGCAAAACACACTGAGCACCTGAGGCAGAGGAGGGTGCTGGAGGAAGCTCCCACTCACTGAGGTCTTCTCCCATGCTGAGTTGCCCTTACAAGTGCTTACTCCAGGAGCAGCCTAGCTCTCGCCTCGCCAGACAGCCAGTGGGTGCAAGGGCAGCAAAGGAAGAATTTTATGTGTTAGAAAAAAATGTCAGGGGCCAAAATGTTTTTTGTTTCATGAAGGGAAGATTTCTCCCCAGAAAGAGTTTCCCTCCATGGCAAAGAAGGGCCTGGCAGGCTGTGCTTGTCAGTGAGCTGGAGGTCCTCCTTGCCTCCTTGCACTCCAGCACGGGGCTATAGCCACTGGCCCCTGCCGGTGAGCCACAGATTGGAGCAGGGGAGCAGGTGGAGGCATAAGGAGGGAGAGAAAGGAAAAGGAGAGGAAGCCAAAGGGCCCTTACCTCTGAAATGCCTGACTCCAGTACGCTGCGGAAGAGAGACTGCCTGTAGTAGGGGCTGATAGTTGAAGAGAACAAAGGCAGGAGATCATACTCAAGGAGACCTTCTCCGAAAAACTGGTCGAACAAACGGCTTGGAATGAGGGGTCCCAGAGCACGCTTGAACCAGGGGTGCTGGATGGTAATGTCCATGTTTGCTGCTGCGACCTGTGGCTGCGAGGGGAGAGCGGTGGGGGCAGTGCAGCTGCTGGGGAGACAGCGATGCCTTGGCTGGAGTGCGCAGTGCAGCCTCAGGGAAGCTCCCCCTATATATACCAGTCTCGCAGAATGAAGGCATTAGCGGGATTTCGCTGGAAAGACATGATCTCATGATGGAGGCAACATGGTCAGCAGAAATGCAGAGACTGAACTGGAAACGACAGTCTGGTTGGAATCAGTGCCAGATTTCCTGGAGGGACAATGCCAGGCAGTAGGCTGTGAGACACAGGGTGCCCAGGGGTACTGGCAGGTCCTCTGTGGGATCAAGCAGGCTAAATAGGACACCTCAGTGGGTGCCTCAAGGATGCTTGTGAAGGAGGTCTGCTCTGTGGGACTTTGTAACTCATTCATGGCTTATGGTTTATTTGCATTTTTTTCTGTCCCTCCTTGAAAAAGAGACACAATATCTCTTCCAAATAAATGAAACAGTTTTCTTCCAGGCAACGAAAAGAGTGTGATTCAGGTTGAAACAGGGAAGCTTTTTCTGTGACATGCTATAAAGCACTTGAGAGGGGCCTGGCAACACTGGAGTAGGGATCCTGGCAGGTAAGCGAGAGTAATGCACAATGCAGAGCACAAACAAATTGACGAAACAAAAACTTTCAAGAAACAAATGCTTTGCCAAAATAAAGAAGGAAAAACAAGTTTGGTCACTGACTGTAATGAGGTCCCAAAGTTGCTCTTGAGAGTGTCCTTGTTTTGATTTAGCAGCATTGTGGGATATCCATTTCTCTGCCCGAGTCACAACACAGATCCAGCTTAACACACATTTCTGGTTACAACTGTTATGCATATCTGTTTCACTTAAAGACACTTCTAAGGGGTTGTCCACCATCCTGGACAGAGCAGGGAAGGGGCATGTGGACAGTCCACAGTGGGAAAAGCAAGCTCTACTGAGGTGGCTGCGCAGGAGAAAGGGTGCTGAGGTTGCTCAGCTCCACAGCAAGGCCACAGCACGAGGCCACAGCGACAGCCAAAACCACATTTCCACTGCAGCCAGCAATGTAGGGACTGCATCCTTCTGGCCTCTGGACAGCAAAAGCACCCATGTCAGAAGTCTTGTGCATCTCAGCACCTTTTGCAGTCAGTAGAGAGTGAGGGAGAGAGAGGAGAGAGCACCTCCAAAAGGCACTTTGGAGCTGAGGGGATGAATCATCTTCTCATGGTGCTAGGGACTTAACAAACCGAGGGTGGCTGAGATCCTGGTATCATTGCTTTGTGAGAAATGGGATCAATCCAGGCCAGAAGAGCTAAATTCAGGCAAAGTGATATTCAGCTGAGCATTGCTTGTCATCTAGGCACCACGTGGTCTTGGAAAGTCCTTGGCCTTGACTCCCACACATGACCCCTCCCTATGCAGTGCATGGAGGCAGGCAAGAAACAGTGGGAACCAGAAGATCCCATTACAGAGGATTTACTTCATAGAAAGCTAAAAGTTGAGCAGAAAAAACACCCAAAAAGGCAGTAGAGACTGCTAAGAAGAGAGACAAGAGTTAAGGTTCAACCTCAACTAGTTCCAGAAAGAAAAAGTCCTGTGTTCTGGCCATGGCTCCCAGACATTAAGGTTTTTCTAATATCACGTGCAAAAATGAGATCAATTCCTCCTCAAGACACTGAGGAAAAAAACACTACAGACAGACCTAACCCAACCCCCCCATTCCATCCCATTGCCCCAAAACCGTCATTTTGCTTGAGAAAATGAAGGGAAAGCAAACAAGATTCACAAAGAGCTAGCAAAATTTTTCTTCAAGAGTTCTACGAGATTTGGGTCTTTGCCCCAGGAGAGAAGAAAATGTCTCCCCAGCCACCCATACCAGCAACCCTCTAACCTGTATTTAACTAAGTGGCAGTAGTGGCCTGTTACCTGCAGAATGAAAGGGCAGATGCAGGAGCAGATTCAAATATCAGGCTGCTCATTGGAGCATGCAAAACTGGTAGAGAAGCGGGTGAGAACTGTGCCTTGACACAGAAAGTGAGACAGATTTTGGGGTCTGACATGTCATTTGTGCCCTGGCCATGTGTGAAGAGTGGATGTAATCCCTTCAGTGCGTTGGGAATATCCCTTTTGTGCTTCCCAAACCAGGGGTTATACCAGGAGCAGAGGGAGCAATACATGTGATGTCAGGCTCCTCTCTGAGCATCTTTCAGTCCTTAAGACTCAGCCAAACCCTTGAGTTCTGACTTCCAGTTTACTCCCCATACAGGAACAGTGATGAATTATTTAGGCTGAGAGAAAGAAAAGAGCCCGGATGGGCTGTCCCTCTCTGAGCAGCAACCAGCATGGCATTGTTTCCCTTAGTTAGGCACAGGAAAACAGTCACTTGCCTACATGCCACCACGTATCTCTCACAAGGAAGTCCAACAAACCCCATCACCAATCCACGGCCTGAATCTTGCTGCGGGATTGGAGCGTGTGTGTATTGTGTGTGTGCGTGTGTGTGCTCAGAGCACTCCACGTATTCAGTGTGATGATGGGAACACACTATTGAGAGAAAAATAACAAATGTCTTCACCTAAATTTTGTCTAGAATTATGTCTATTGTCACACATTCAAATATTTTAAAAGCGGCAGCCAGTTTCATGGGTTTACATCTCTAGTTGCTTCTGGACACACATTTTCATTTCTCTCCCCAGAATTAATCATATCCATCTTGTCTTTGATGACATCTTTGTCTTTTATGGGCAAAATATTTCACTGAAATGTAAATTTAGTTTACAGAAGGTTTTTCTGATATAGACTTCATACAGCCCGCATGCCTCTGGGCAACAAGCATGTTCCTGAGACTCATCACATCTAACTTCCGTGGTCTAAAACTTAGATGCCCAGTCCAAATGATTTGTCCTGGCTGTCTGTCTGGTCGGTGACAGATACCTCCAGATAGTTCATGTTACAAGGCAAGTGAGTAGGAAAGGTGAAAATGAGATACCTTTCAGCAGTGTCTACATCTTGACTGACTAAGGAGAGAGCCTGGACAGCCGCCCTAGGGGAGGCAATTCTAACTCTGACCTCCTTCTGGATCAGCAGAGCTAGTGAGGTGAACCTCATTCAGTGGGAATTTGGTATGAGAGAAGAAAGCAATCATTTTGCACTAGTTCAGCGGACCAGACTTCCCACAGGATGCATGACATTTGTGCAGCATTATCACCCTACTGAGCAAAAGGAGTTAGATTTCTAAAAGCAAGAAAAGCTATTGCTTTTGCTCATGAGCACACTTAAAAGCAATGCATCAAAGGCAGGTTCTCCCAAACCCTCACTGCAAATTTAAAATGCAAGTCCAAAAATCCCTTCCTAAACTATCATACATAATTGCCAGCACACATTTAGTAAAGGACGTTGCCCAGGACAAGCTGCAGAAATCCTAGATCATGTTTCTGAGTAAAGCAGACATCAGTGATCACGCACAGCCCTTTCTCGAATTTAGATGCTATTAGTTTGTCCACATGACTGGCTCTCACCTGCCAATTTCTAGGTGAGTCCAGTGCTGTTTCCAGCTTCCATGCCAAGCTCTGTACAAGCCCAATGAGAAGAGACAAGCAAGTATTGTAAGTGGAGCAATGACTGGTCAGGTGGAACTGTGGAGGGTTTGCATGTGATTTTGAAGTGCTAATATAACTGGGATTACTGTTTCCAGATGATGTGTTACAGTCCCAGGAGAGCCAAGAAAGGCAATCTCTCTGCTCTGATCTGCATGTCCTCTCCAGACAAGTGGTCTCTGTTAATGTGTAGAGGGTGCAACTCTTCAGATAGTTCCTACAGAAAACAGGAATGAACTACAGCGCTCACTCTTTCAACCTGTCATCCAGAAAAGGTACAACTGTGCTCATTTAGAATGTCCCCTGTATTTAGCTGTCAGATGCTTAGTGATATTAATAAGGGAGTCAATAATCTCTGCCAATGATAAAATTGTTGCAGTATGCTAACCAAGCTAAGCTTTCCCTTTGGAGGAACATTTCTATGGAGTACAGAAAGGAGTTCATGACAGGCATACAGAGCTAAAGCAGGTAATAATATGATTTTCATAGAATCATAGAATGTTAGAGGTTGGAAAGGAACTTTAGAGATTATCTAGTCCAACACCTCTGCTAAAGAAGGTCCACTTAGGTCAGGTCACACAGGAATGTGTCCAGGTTGGTCTTGAAGACTTCCAAGGAAGGAGACTCCACAGCCTCCCTGGGCAGCCTGTGCAAGGGCTCCCTCACCTCAACAGTGAAATAGTTTTTTCTTATGTTTAAATGAAACTTTTTGTGTTCCAGCTTCATCCCATTACCCCTTGTCTTGTTGCTAGATACCATAGAAAAAAGTGCTGCCCTAACCTCCTGACACCCACCATTTAGATATTTGTAAATATTAATGAGATCTCCCCTCAGTCTCCTCTTCTCCAGATTAAACATCCCGGTTCCCGCAGCCTTTCCTCATAAGGAAGATGCTTCAGTCCTCTGATCATCTTGGTGGCCCTGCGCTGGACCCTCTCAAAAATTTCCCTGTCCTTCTTGAGCCCTGAACTGGACATAGGACTCCAGATTAGAGAGGGGACAGAATCTCTCTCAACCTGCTGGCTACACTCTGCTTGATGCATCCCAGGATGCCATTGGCCTTCTTGGCCACGAGGGCACATTGCTGGCTCATGGTTAGTTTATTGTCAACTAGGACTCCCAGGTCTCTCTCTGCAGAGCTGCTCTCCAGCAGGTCAATCCCCAGCCTGTACTGATTTTCTTCCTATCAGTCTTGCTGTGATAGAAAATACCACTAGTATGTGTTAGAGAGATGGTGACTGGGAAAAAAGCAATCATGCTTTTCTTAAACTTATATAGACCTAGCTTTGAAAAAGATGCAAGAAGTCAATAGAAGTCAGTATGCAAGCAGTCAAACTCAAAGGGCAGGCTCAAGTGAAGGGAGCCAGCATCACCAGTTCTGGCTAGTGAGCTGCTAAGCATTTATTAAAAGCTTTCCGTGGAAATGAGCAGGGAGCATTTATGTCTTTCTTTCTAAGAGAAGAGCCCTTTCTTTAGAACTCTCATTTCCTGTTCCTCAACCATATGCATGCCACCCAGAACAATGCCATGGTCAGGAGCTCCAAACCTTTCTACCATGTCTGACCTGGGATGCTGATGGAGGAAGGAGCAACTGATTAGAACTGCAAATAGACTCATTCCCCTCTGTGCTCAATCCCCTGTCAAATACCATGGAAGCATTCAAGTAGTAACTTCTGCTGAGTTTTGAATGCTGTTGATATCTTACTAAAGTTTAGAATGGATATGGGGAGGTGAGGCCACCTTACCAGTGCAATTTTAACCCCCATTGTGGTTGGGGCTGCAGGGCTCTAACAATGGGAGGGCTGACAGGAGAAAAGGCAGATGTTACACTCTTCTTTTTTAATAAGATGAATAAGTGTTTTGTGTTAAAAGCAAAGAGAACACTTGAACACCTCTCTTTGAGGAGAGTTCATAGCAAGAAAGAAACCAGTTAGCAGGAAGATTGCTACATGCTGAGCACCTTTGAAAATCAGGCCATGCATTAAGAAGATTAAATATAGATCTAGGAGCCTAACTTTCAGTAAGTGCATTAAAAAAAAAAAAGGAAAAAACTCACAACCCACACTTGGCTTGCTTTTCTTTTAAAGAAACATCAGTCTGTCTCTAGAGAATTCTGCAAATTCCCATGCCCAAATAGCCATCAGCTGCCCAGCTGGGAACAGGTGAGCAACCCCCTGCTCTCCAGCAGTTTGGCTTAGAGAGTGAGAGGCTAAGCCTGTCCTGGTGCAAGTCATCACAGCTGTCTCTTCCCTCTCCTCTTCAACTCTTGTCTAATGAACAGTCAACCCCTCTACCACAGGTTTTGTCCCAGGTGGTCCCCACTTTTGCTCACAATAGTTTTTGCTCCACAGGAATCGTGTTTACAAGATTGCTAAACACCAAAGCCAAGGAGAGAGAGAAAGAGAGAGATCATGGAGGGGATACGTTGCAGAGGTCACATTTCTGGTTTTCTATCTAAAAGAAATCTTTGTCCTACTGTTTTAAGGTACTGTCTTTTGTTTTATTGCTGGCCTTTGGGATTCTTTTTCCACTCCAACATCTCCACTCCCCCTATTTTAGAAGGATGGGTGATTTTTATTTCCTGGCTCATAGTGATCCACAGTCAGATTTTCTATTCAGCTGTATACTGGAAAAATTAAATATCCACCCTCCTCACACAAAGACTGATATTTATTTTATCTAAAGAATTTATATAATACCAACAGTCTGCCTTGGTGCAGCCAAAGAGGCTTAAAAAATTACTAGCGATCCCTTTTTTCCACCTCAGAGCCCACATCCTAAACACTGAACAAATCCCATCAGTGTTTAGGGCACATAACATCATTGTCATCAAATCAATGGTGAATTTACGTGCCGTTAATCCTTGGCATTTATTCAAACAAGCTCAGCAAGTTTTAGCAGCACAATGCATTTTATGTTTTCATCAATGGATTTGCATAGCAAATGAGAGATACTCTTTGCTTCCCAGTCTGCAACAGCAAGCGAAGAGAGTGGGAGATGTGAAGAGAGCATCTAGCACAACCAGAGAGACGGAGAACTGGAACAGGAGCAGGTTTGGAAATTTACAGCTGCAAAGCAATGATGCCTCTCCCCATCTATAGATCCCAGAGCACTTTCCGGAGGAGGTAAGTATCATCGTAGTGACAGGGAACAATAAGTAAAATGACTTCTCACCCAAAAAGGCAGAGGTTCAATTTGAGTCCTTTTCATTCCCCTAACCTTTTCTGTGAATAAAACCATTTCTCTTGCAACTCCATAGAGCCTGCTGCTGAGAACCCCTCTGCCTTGCAATCAGCTCTCATCTCCTTGAGCCTTCCATGGCCTCTCTTCATCCAGTATAAAATATTCCTTTTGCTCCGGGAATTATAGCCATTTTATTCATGCCAGAGAATCTGAGAGTGTAGGGTTGTTTTGTGACACGATGTTTAACTAGTCTAAAGCAAATAATTATGATAAGCGATGTAATAGTTTGAGGAATTAAAACTTTGACTTTTTTAGAGAACATGAGGAATTATGTCTGTTGCTTTTTGTTATGAACCTCTACCAATAAACAAACAAACAAATAAATAAATACATGCACACATAAGATGGATCTTCTGATTGAGACCTCTTTTTATTTAAAAAAAACCAAACAAATGGTAAAAAAAAAAACCAAAAAACAACTTGCTATGTGGTTCTTTCTTTGTTGATTTGGGTTTTTTTCAATTCCAGTGCTCCCAACAAGTCAGATGTGAGTTACTTCTGCATGGCCAACATAAGCATTCCTGTATTGAGCAGATCACTCTACAGACCTTGTAGCAGAGCAATCCTATAGATTTTTTTTTTCTGCAAAAGATTCATGCTCAGCCTCTGCACTGGGAAGTTATGGCATACAGGGAGGAGCAGTGGTATCACAGAGAATACTCTACCACAGACAATCACTTGGCAAATAACATGGAAGGCTTGGGAAGGAGACAACACTAAAGGCAGCAAGTGTCTGCAGAGGGGGAAAAGAGACAGAAGGAGAGGCTAATCAGGAAGAAAAGTGGCTTTATCTTCTGGCACAGGGAAAGACTGAATGATTGGTGCCGATGTTGCAGGGAAGGAGAGGCAGGATGAGGGGATCTGTAAGAGCATTGGAAGAAGGCTAAAAGAGATACTATCGTGGAAAGATAGTGGTTTGAATAGGACAAGCAGCTCCGTAAAGGACATTCTGCAAATCCTGCAGTGAATTACATAGATCTGGTTTGAGTCTGCCTCTTGCTGTCTGAACAAGGTTTGGAGGGAAAACGCCAGACACTGAAGGTAAAAGTCATTGCACGAATTCTTAAACCACCCAGGAAAGTTCCAAAAATTGCCTCATCTCAAATGATGGTGCAGTTGTTGTTTAGCATTCAAGTGTAACCTGGCAATGGGAATTGAGCTGTTTGTTGGTGCTAAAGGGACTGCAGAGATTCACTCTCGGAGAAGACTGGAGGTGGGCAGGGCAAGAAGACAGTATCAGAGCTTAAAGGGACATTGACGAAAGGGGGGTTGGGCAGGCAAGTCATTTAATTGATTCAGGTTAGGCAGTGAGAGGCATCAAGAAACCTGATGGTACTACAGAGACTGGAACCAACACAATTCTTCACTAGGTACAGTGTGGTTCACAGTATAGTTAGGTTATTTAAGGTTAACCAAGGTAACTTGCTGTGACTGCACAATACAGACAGCATCCAGATAACTACCACAGGAAACACATCCTTTAACAGGCAAACACGGGGCTGAACCTCTCTGAACCTCCACCCTGTTCCTATGTACCTGTGCAGTGCCACAGGATCTGCAAATCTCCCTGTGTCAACGGTAAATGCAAAATTTTCACAGCTTTCATCTGGCTCAAAGGGATCCACTCTGTTCAGTCAGCAGCCTAACCAAGAGGGGGAAAAAAAAGCTGTCTCTTGGTCAGATAAGGATCCCTGTCCCTTATGCCTGGGTGCCAGATGAGTCTGTTATGAGGGCAGCTGTCTGGTGACTTGAAGAATTTATTTCTACAGTAGCTCAGTGATGGGAACCTCTGAAAAAAAAATAAAAAGCAAAACATCACTTGGCAGAGAAAGACCCTAATGAACCGTTCGTCTAAGCTGCTCCCAAATCCTCTTGCTGGGTTTATGTGCACTGATGTGAGGATGAGCATTAGTATGAGGGTGGTGTAGGTTAGCAGCAGAAAGATTAGTGCGATAGGCTGGCGAACAAAGTGCTGAGGCCGTCCCTGTGTGCGTCACTGCACCCAGGCCTGCTCTCAGTCCTTCTCCTCAGCTCTCACACACCACCACCTTATGGCCGCTCTGCATCACCCCAGGAGAGGAGGGAGGTGGTGTGAGATAGTCATCCCCTCGATGTCTCTTACAATAGAGCTCATGTTGTCTGAAAAGCAGCTTCATGCCCAATGTGCACTAAGCCAATCTACACAGAGCCGAGGTGCTGCTTTGTTTTGTGTCTGCACAGAGACAGGTGCTGGGTGGTAGCCCCACAATGCCAGCACCCCCAACAGCACATCCCACGTTTTGTTTGTCCAAAGTCTTATATAACACATATTGTGATTCTCTCTGGTGAGTCCTCTGCCTGGTATGTAGATTGAGTAAACTAGCATCCCTCCTCTGGCAGCCAGCAGGGCAGGGGGGTTCTGTCCTTATCAGTCTCTGATCCTTCTTCAGGAATACAATCATTACCTATAAAGTAACCAGGTCCACCCATCAAGCTGTTAATGATGGTCAGAGTACAGTCCTTACCATACCATGCATATAAAACAACTGGGCACGCCCCATCCACCTGTTGATAAGGTCTCTCCCCCTCAGGCAGAGAAACTTATTGTTATTTCAGGACATCCTTTACGAGGACAGCCTGTCTGTCCTGAGTCCGTATGTTTATTTTGATGGGTACCATCTTAATATTCATAGAATCACAGAATGGTAGGGGTTGGAAGGGACCTCTAAGGATCATCCAGCCCAACCCCCTGCTAAAGCAGGTTCACCTCAATCAGGTCACACAGGAACGTATCCAGGCAGATTTGAAAACCTCCAGAGAAGGAAACTCCACACCCTCCCTGGGCAGCCTCTGACGGGGGTCCCTCACCCTCACAGTAAAGAAGCTTCTCCTTAAGTTTAAGTTGAACTAATATTAGTTCTATCTACAAAGCACTCACACATCTGGACCTAGTGCATACTGTTTCCTATGCTCTTTTATCTGGTTGCACACACAGGCTGGGGACTGGAGCATGCTCCTGGGGAGAAGACCACAAAATGAAGGGATAATCAAGCTGAAGGCAATCACGTTTCCCAGACTTTAACTTGTAAGAGAGTGTTTCACTCAGGCACAGCAGATGCGATAAGACTTCAGATAGTGGATGCAACACTAATGACTGTGGTTTTGCTGTGTACAATTAAGGTTAAATGATAAAGATCGTCACAGGATCTCCAGCCTAAAACAGCCCCTCTTTTCCATTTTTTTTTTCTCCCCAAATGTTTTCTGCGTTTTACCAAAAGGTCACAGCCAGAAGACCAAATACAGTAAGGCAAAACAAGCAAACAGAAAAACCCCTGCTGCAGCTGTTGAGTAAAATAAATAAAGAATTTTTTTTTCATGTTACAGCTGGGAAGAGCAGTGCAGAGGAGGGGAGCTGCAGCTGTGGGTGCAATAACAAGAGGGAAATTTAGAGCAATCATTTTTAAATTCAGAGCCTCAAATTTAAACTCACAGCATGCAAACACAAAAGTCCTTGCGTAACATTTCTCACTTACAAGGGTGACACAATGACCTTGTAGATTTCAGAGGAGCTTTTCAGTGATCCAGTGAGGATGCTTTCAGTTATAAAGGTTTAAGAAATACACTTTATGAGCAGCCGCAGATGTAGGAGAGTGGTTCTGGAGGTTTCTGATAGCATTTGGGCAGATGAACAAAGAAAAATTTACACTCAGTAATGTTGCCCAACTCTTGGTGTTCTTTCTCCACCTACTGCATGACAAGAGGAATGCTCTACAGCCTCACTGAGCTACCTGAGAAGGGATTCTTTTCTAGTGCTATGCACTGTTTTGCCACAGACCGAGTATGTTCAGCCTCCCTTTCTCATTCTAAAGTCTTGTACATCTTGCCATTCTGACTTCTCAATTTTATTCACCAGGATGTATTTCTGATCTATGCATTTGTGTGCTGCCGAGTGACTAAAACCTTCTGCCAATGCTGTTCAGTCTTCCTCTGGGCCTGTGTTGCTTTACAACCCTGTTCCAGGGTACCTAAAAAAGCTGTAATTTCCAAAGAGTTACTTGCTCTTCACAACACTCCGGCAAAAAGTAGCCCATCATCCTTTGAAAGGCACGAAGATTCCACTCCTTTTATGGCCCTCTTGTGGCCATCTCTTTTCAGTGTCCCGGCCCATGTTGGAAGCTGGCTCCCACCCCAGGGATGACCTGAGGGTAAGAGGGATAAGAGAAAGAAGGCAGAAAAATGTGGTCCTACGGGCTCCATCAGGTCTGGTCCCTTCTAGGACGGGCAGTACTTTGCAGCTGGGAAGGCCTTACCTGCCAGCAGACATTCAGACACTGGTACTAATTACCCTGGAAAGGGAAAAAGGGGAACCAGGCACGACCACATTGGCTGTAACACTGTCCCTGCTCACTGTCCACTGTGCTCCTCCCTGAAGGGGTGCAAAGGCAGCATCCACAGAGGGCAAAGGGATGTTTCATGATGGGAAAAGTATTTCCCAAAGCCTCACTACTCAGCCTGTCACATAGCACCCTTCCCTCTGCTCTTCTGACCCACACCACTAACATCAACCATTATGCTAGTCCCTGTGCACTCTGCTCCTTCTCTCTTGCACTACTTTCTTCTGGAATTTGGAGGGCAGGGGGGGTGGATTTTATCTCAAGAGTTTCAAGAGGCTGCAACTGTAATGAGCCAGTCCCTCAGGCACCATGCACTGCTGTAGCTGTGCCACTTCATTTCAACACCCTGCTCTGATCCAAAGGGCTGGATTATCATGACCTGCAGGAATCCAGCTTGGTTGAACAAGTAAATAATCAGCAAAGAGAATCCTTGCTGTAATCAATAAAAGCGTGAAAAAAACAGAGGGCATATATCTTTGAGAAAATGAGGACAGCCTTCCTGAAAACTGCTCCCCTCCCTTTGGGGTTTGCAAAGCCTGAGAATTTTGGGCCGTGTAAGTAAAAGTGCAGCCCTTGTAATGTCACGTAATAAATGTCTCCATACAAAGTAGAAGAGCTGTTGCCCTGAAAAAAAACCCTGTCCTTTTTCAGTGAATGTTATTGCAAGGGTTTTGACATGGCTGCTCCACGGCTTACTGCAGTTGGCAAGTGCTCTTTATCTCCATAAACTGTAGCATAGGCAATTTTTCCAGTGTGTTCACAGCATATCAGAAGCAATGTGCAGTCTTCGGTTGAGATCACAATACGCTCTGCACCCATTTAGCATCTATTCCCATAGGTTGCCACACTGCAGAGTTGGCCTGTCCTTTACAAAGCACTTGAGCAAAACGTGCTCTGGAGTAACTGAAAATTTGCACAGCTCTGGGAGGGATTAAGCAAGGTCATTGTTACCATTCTCAGTCACATGTGAAAGAACTCTGAAGAACACCAACATCCAAACTGTTTACAAGATTGTAGGGTATCTCTTTCATCCCATCAGCTTGCGCTATCAACATTATTCTCTACCTAAGAGACAAAGGTGCTCATTTTCAAAAGAGCTTAGCTCTCATTTTCACCCTTAAACCAGGATCTGATTTTCAAAGCCTTCATCTTCCAGCTTATTCTGGGCTACAGACAACTAGATTTTCTCAAGCAGCTCCCAGGCAAACTTCTAATAGCTGGCCCAGCACAGATACATAAGAGGAGGGAAGCTGTGCCACTAGCCAAACAAAAGAAGGTGCAAAGGAAAGAGCTGAAATTTTGCATTGGTTTTAACTTGCTCCTGCATGCTTACTCCTCAAGATGAGTGAATTTCCCTGGCCCAAATAGCCAAAGATAAACCCTTCCAACTGTGAAGGGGAGCTCAACTTCACAGAGAAGCCTTGTTATTATGACCTTTGATCTAGAAGCCATACACTGTACAAAATCCAGAGCTGAAATGTGTACCTTGAGCTATCCTCAGCTCACTAATCATGGCTGCTGCATCCATGGCCAGGGAGCCTCCTCCTCTCCCGCACACGGCACCTCCTGACTTCTGCACCAAGTTCTCAGCCAGCCCAGAAGCATTATATCCAGCATCACGCCTTTGTGTGAGGGAGGCAAAGACAGGAGGGGACTTCATCGAAGTGCATTAGTTCTTCCTTGCTGCACGAACTTCTGTCTGCAAGCAAGGGGTGCACTTTAGGAGAATGCCCCTGGAACTTGGTGCTAGAAGAGTGACTGGCCTCCTAATCAAAGAGCTATATTTGCAAGCCTGCTCCACCCCAACCCAGTGATAGGTGCTGGAGATGGCACTTTGTGCTTGACTGGTTGCAGTTAGCAATAGACTGAGGATGAGGAATCACCAGGAAAGATGGACTAAGCATCAATTTCTTTTTCATCCCCAACCTTTAGCTGGACTGTGGGGAGTGCTCAAGACCAGACACACGCTATCTACCATATCAAAAAAGACTGAAGAATGACAACTGTATGATTTGACCTTGTTAATCCAGTCATTTAGTAGAGTGTGTAAGTCAACAGCAGCTATTAATGAGCTTGCATCAACATACCTGCTCGATAACCAAGGACTGCTAACAGAACATTTTTTGCAGCTGTGACTTTAAAACCACTTCTGGTCTAGAAACACAGTGCAGCAAAATTCCCATGACATTCCAGTGAAGACAGCTGCTTAGGAAAGCAGTTTATATGGGCAGAAAAACAATCAGGCTCTTTTGTAGGCATTGGCATACTGATTAAAGTACCATGTATCTTGCCTTAGGGTGCTCGCTGTAGCTGCTGATTTGTCGAGAGGGACAAAGGGTAGAGAGAGCATGTGTGGAAAAGCGCATGGAAAACAGCTTGGATGGGTATCTGCTGCCCTTCAGCCATTGCAAAGATGGAGGTGGTCCATTTTAATAAGTTACAAAGGCAGACCAGCAATCCCTCTTTATCTTGTGGAGATGCCTCCCTCAACAGCCACCTCGAGGTGGTGAATGGATTATACACCACAAATGCCACTTGCTTCAAAGGAACTTTTTTCATATTGTTCTTCAAAAGCTGTAGCAAGCCCATGCACAGTTTTGGGCCAACAAAGTAGCCACTTTCAATTAATTTCAAAAGTCCCATGTCAGGCTGGGTTACAGCCAGTCTCTTTCAAACTCTGGATAATAATCCCTTCCCTAGAGGTGTATCAGGTCCATGGAGGGGTCCCAGGTACACCTAAGGAGTCAGGTGGAGCCTAGGATCCCCTTGCTGCAGGCTCCCTCCAATCTAAGTGCATCTTCAAGCACGAGCAGTAGTTTTGTCTCTTGTCTTGCAAAGGACAGTGGAGGAATACAATTCTGGCCTTCTTTTTGTGGTAGATAAGACCTGGAAAATCACTGGGGCCCATGAGACCAGTTCACAGAGACTGCAAGGACACAGCCATAAGGCCTCCTGCCTGTTGCAGCACGGTCCTGACCCATCTCTTCAGTCTGAGACCAGGTGGGAGGGTGCCTGCAGCCTGGGAGCTGGCAGGGAGTGAGCTGTGGGCAGCTGAGGTAAGAGACTGTGAGGTCCCTTTGCAGCTGCCAGCCCACTGCCAGCAGCTGCCTGGGCTCCTTCGTCGCCTCCACAGGGACCCTTTAAGCTGCTCAATACAACAAGAGGCAATATGGGCTAGAGAACTGAAATCAGCAGCTTACATCTGAGCCTAACGAGTGCCAGGAGCTACAGGAAAGCTGTTCCTGATGACAGGAGGTGCAATGGCAAAAAACTTTTCAGCAGCATCAGGGAAGGGACAGGGGAGCCTCTTTAATTTAGGATTTACTAAATACCTGAATAGTCTCATGTCAGTTACTGAGCTACTGAGCTACACTGCAGCTTCATCTGCCCTGTCCTTGCAGAGATCAGATTCCCTCATCATGACACCATCACCTTCCAGCTCTCTCACTACCACGTACCAACAAAGTTACCAGAAACTAATGGTCTTGCTATGGCCATTTCAAATAGATTTTAATCTTGGGGGGAAATAGTTGTCTAGTATTACTCCAGCATTGATAGAATCATAGAATCACAGAATCACAGAATGGTAGGATTGGAAGGGACCTTTAGAGATCAAGTCAAACCCCCCGTCAAAGCAGGTCCACCTAGATCAGGTCACTCAGGAACATGTCCAGGCGGGTCTTGAAGACCTCCAAGGAAGGAGACTGCACAACCCCTCTGGGCAGCCTGTGCCAGGGCTCCCTCACAGTGAAACAGTTTTTTCTTATGTTTAAATGGAACTTCAGCTTCAGTTTTTTCTTATACTTAAGTGGAACTTTTTGTGTTCCAGCTTCATCCCATTGCCCCTTGTCCTGTTGCTAGCTACAATAGAAAAAATGGATGTCCCAAACCTCCTGACATCCACCCTTTAGATATTTGTAAATATTGATGAGATCTCCCCTCAGTTTTCTCCTCTCTAGACTAAACAGCCCCAGTTTCCACAGCCTTTCCTCATAAGGAAGATGCTCCAGTCCCCTGATCATCTTGGTGGCCCTGTGCTGGACTCTGTCAAAAAGTCCTCTGTCCTTCTTGAGCTGGGGAGTCCAATCATTCCACTAACTCTAAAAGTACACTCCTGGGAAACCCTCCTTGTCTTTTGCTAACCCAGATGAGGAAGGTAGGTCCTTTCCAGGACCCTGGTTGTGCTACACTCAAAGGACACTTCAACAGCTATCCCAGTGCTGCGTAGGTTTCCTGCAGATTTACACCCCTGGTGTTTCTTACTGAGCTAGTGTTATTTCAGCTAGAGCTACTTTACAGTGCTAAAACTAGTACCATAAATATCGATCTTGGCCTCTGCTCTAAAAAATACAAAACACACCAGTTCTGCTGGATGCTGTGAGCATTTATTTCTCGATGAGCTCCAGGGAAAGGCTTTAATAGCATATAGCTTAGCATTAACAGTACTGACCTTCTTTTCTAAGCCCCATTGGTTCCTTAGTCAGGTGGCAGCAGAGACATCTATTGTTGCAGTTACTGCCCTGAAATTAAGGTCTAAAACAACAATAAAAAGAATTCACATGAGGCAACACAGCTCTTCAGCTGCTTCAAAGTCAGCAGCTTTGATGCTCGTGCTTTCACAGGACTGACCAAACAGATCGATTAGATCTGCATCAGCCATTCTCCAAATCATAATTAGAAAATTATATTTTCACAGGATTAGAGCTTCTTGCTTTGAAAATAAACAGCTTGGCTTCAGGTAAAATTTTCCAAGTGAAATAGAGAGCAGAGTTTGATTTCAGCATAGGTCTCCAAACCAATGGCAGCTTAGCTGGCCTCTGAAATGCAATGGTGGCAGTGCTGAAATGTTAACTTGGGCTTGGGCTTCACCTCACATTGCCCCTCTGAACCCACTTGATGGCAGGTTTCTACTGCAATTGCTTTTGCAAGGTGTATCTCCTGCTCTGCCTTTTTACCTATGGTAACTAAGGCTCTCTGACACAAAGGCCACAAACACTATGCAGGCTTGTCTGCTGTCCATGTTATGTACCTGCACACTCACGTCTGACAAAAACAACCCAACCAGAACTGGCCCTCACCTCTTGTTCACATCAGGGAAGGGTTTGAGTGAGGGCAGGATGAGCACATCACAGCATAGATACCTGAACAGTGCAGCTGCATAGGGCAGAGAGAACCCCTGGGAGCTGAGCAAAATACTATGGCAAAACCACAGCCTCCCTTGCCCAGGCAAGTCTAGGCACACTACAAGAGGCAAGGGGCTGTTGTTTTCCTCCCATAAGCTCCTCAGGTGTCACACTCTCATCCTCTCTCAGGGCCTCCCTGCAATCATCCTACTCTTCTCTCTGCACCAAGAGTTTCCTCAGAGACATCACCTCACAAATTCAGCTGGTCTGGTAACACTTTTCTCAGTGCTCCCATGCCAGTATAGGGTCAGGCAGCCTTTCCCAAGTTATCCCTTCCTCTCCCAAAATGGATCTGACATTTGAGTCCACTCAAAGTCATCTTCTGTTCCCTCAAGATATCCACACCCCTCAAATTGTTCCCAGATGAAAGAAAATCACAGCAGATGGATCAAAGTAGTCCTCACTAGGTAACTAAAATAATATCCTTTGCAAAGATCATCTTGGAGCCTGTGGACTCAGAATGGACATGCTAATCAAGTTTCTAAAGAGCAGGCCAATTTGGCAGCAGGGCTAGGTATCTTTAACTGAACTACCTTCATTATAATACTAAAAACCACAGTCGCAGGTCAAGACGACCCTACCCAGGTGAAGATCCTTCCCCTGGGCATGCATAGTAGTAAAATGATCATGTAAGTGGTATTATAATTGTATGCTAATCACTAACCAATCACTGTAATGGGAAGTGTATGAATTCCATCACTTTTGTGTATAAGTAGTGCACAGAAACATTTGGCAGGGGTGCTGGCTTTGTGGCATTGCCTCCCAGCACCCATCTCTGCGCAGACACAAAATAGAGCAGCATCTATTGCACACCAGACACAAGTCTGCTTTTTGGACAACAAAACGACTGCCCCAGTATCACCCATGCAGAACTCATGGGGCCTTGTTTCACAGGCCAGCAAGGAGACAGGAGCCTGAGCTTCCCCGTGTGCCATGTCAGAGGTCCCTCCTGCTCAGAGAGGGTCCCAGCTGGGGCCAGGGCAGCCACATCGGGGAGAGGGCACGCTGCAGAATGGGGGAAGTTGACTTGATGTAGAGCTTTATAATAACATGTGCTAATAAACCTTATCCTAACTTATCGCAATAGTATAAAGCTTATTTCTCAGACAGGACAAAATTCACACAAGCTGTAAAAGGTCACGCTTATCTCCTCACACAATACCTCCGGGGTCCTCCAACTTCCTTGAGGGCAGAAACTGGTTCTGCGAGGGGCCAAGCGATATCTGAAGATCAGGGGTGAGAAAGCCTCAGGACTTATCAGCCTTCATCTCCCAAGGCCCCAAAGACCATCACCGGCCATCACCGGGAGACATCACGCAAATGAAAGGAAGAAAAGACCTAACTTACATGTGAAATCGGGGACAGGTTGTGTCTTTGTCTAGGCGGATAATGTCATCATATGATTTTGTAACTTTGTAACAAATATAAGTCAAGCAAGTTGCCGAGTTGGGGGCGCACGTTTGTGGTGGAACGATCCCCCGTGCGCCCGGCGCCGAATAAACATACCTTCTTTATAACTCTTTGAGTTATAGAGTTTGATTCCGCAAGTCATTTTGGCACCCCAGATGGGACGCGCTCTGCTCGGCTGCAGGAGCGACTGAGGAACGGACGTCCTAGCCGCGGCCCGAGTCTTTTTCTTCGGAGGAACTCCGCTCCCAGCCGCTCACTGCGGGAGCAGACAACGACCATCTATCCTGCGGACAAGGTATGTGAAAGAGGGAAAGGGACCGCGGTCGGGGCGATCGGTAAGTCGCGCAGAGACGTCTGGCGCACGACAGAGTCCCCGTGTAAGTTGGGAAGAATCTCGGCATTGGGGGGGGGGTTACCTGGTTTTCGTAACTCAGAGGCCCCAGTCGGCATTGGGGGGGGGGTTACTTGGTATTCGTAACTCAGAGGCCCCAGTCGGCATTGGGGGGGAGTTACTTGGTATTCGTAACTCAGAGGCCCCAACTGGCATTGGGGGGGGGTTACCTGGTTTTCGTAACTCAGAGGCCCCAGTCGGCATTGGGGGGGGGGTTACTTGGTATTCGTAACTCAGAGGCCCCAGCCGACATTGGGGGGGAGTTACTTGGTATTCGTAACTCAGAGGCCCCAGTCGGCATTGGGGGGGAGTTACTTGGTATTCGTAACTCAGAGGCCCCAGTCGGCATTGGGGGGGAGTTACTTGGTATTCGTAACTCAGAGGCCCCAGTCGGCATTGGGGGGGAGTTACTTGGTATTCGTAACTCAGAGGCCCCAACTGGCATTGGGGGGGGGTTACCTGGTTTTCGTAACTCAGAGGCCCCAACTGGCATTGGGGGGGGGGTTACTTGGTTTTCGTAACTCAGAGGCCCCAGTCGGCATTGGGGGGGAGTTACTTGGTATTCGTAACTCAGAGGCCCCAACTGGCATTGGGGGGGGGTTACTTGGTATTCGTAACTCAGAGGCCCCAACTGGCATTGGGGGGGGGTTACTTGGTATTCGTAACTCAGAGGCCCCAACTGGCATTGGGGGGGGGTTACTTGGTATTCGTAACTCAGAGGCCCCAGCCGACATTGGGGGGGGGTTACTTGGTATTTGTAACTCAGAGGCCCCAGCCGACATTGGGGGGGGGTTACTTGGTATTCGTAACTCAGAGGCCCCAGCCGACATTGGGGGGGGGTTACTTGGTATTCGTAACTCAGAGGCCCCAGCCGACATTGGGGGGGGGTTACTTGGTATTTGTAACTCAGAGACCCCAACTGGCATTGGGGGGGAGTTACTTGGTTTTCGTAACTCAGAGGCCCCAGCCGACATTGGGGGGGGGTTACTTGGTATTTGTAACTCAGAGGCCCCAGCCGACATTGGGGGGGGGTTACTTGGTATTCGTAACTCAGAGGCCCCAGCCGACATTGGGGGGGGGTTACTTGGTATTTGTAACTCAGAGACCCCAACTGGCATTGGGGGGGAGTTACTTGGTTTTCGTAACTCAGAGGCCCCAGCCGACATTGCGGGGGGGTTACTTGGTATTTGTAACTCAGAGGCCCCAGTCGAGATTCATATGGTTACAGGGCGAATTCGCATGACATCTTGGTTTTAGTTTGCAGCTGCGGAAGGGATAACAACTGGTATAATAATAATAGTATTGTGGCATTGGAAGTACCCGGGCTTATTTGTATTTAAGATAAACAGATATTGTAAAGTTGTGATGTGTGTGTGTATTGAGTGTTAAATGAATGAGACGCAGTCTGACTGCGAAGCGAGTGTGGAGTCCTTATCCGCGGTTCCGTATCTCCGCCAGGAGACCGTCCGGAGACGGATGAAGCGTGTCAAGTAATTGTAGTGTTTGTTAACTTGTCTACATATGTTTTATGTGAACTAAGGGAGCCAAGAAATATTTTAATAGTACTGTTTTACACTATCAAGGTAGAAGATAAGGAACGTGAACGAGTTTCCCGGTGGCTTCAGCTCCCCGGTGTTAATGCATTAACGAAAACTTTATAGTGCCCTGGGGGGGGTGGGGAGAAGATCCCGCCCCAAACGGGAGGATCCGGAGTATATAAATATCAGGGAATATACTTAACTTTTGTGTGTAAATTATACAGCGGAGAAGCAAGAACTCCATCCACTGCCCCCATTCGAAATTCCCTGTTTGAAACGCCCCTTTTGGAACATACTGGGTGGGTAAAACTGAAGCGTACTTTTTGCTAGAAAATATAACTAATAGCATTGGAAGGGGTGGTGACTACGATAAGCATTGGTGCTGGTGTCCAGAGTGTGAAGAACACATAGCTGAGATTACAACCGTGTTTTGTGACTGGGGGTTAGGGTTACCTATTTTGAGAAACATTTCGGAGAAAGAGTTACAAAGAGTAATTTGAGAATATAGAAAAATAATGGGAAGCACTCAGAGTGTGAGAGCCGAGAAAAGCCCATTAGGATGCATATTGGCACATTGGAAAGATCTTGTGGGGACTAGGGGTACAAAAAGTAAAAAAAAACACTTATAAAATACTGCAACCAATGGTGGCCGCTCTATAAACTAGATGATGGGGAGAAGTGGCCTCAAAATGGAACTCTGAATTATAATACCCTCCTACAGTTAATGTTGTTTTTAAGGAGGGAAGGAAAATGGGATGAG